>NC_041728.1:135690332-135993362 GCF_004115215.2 Ornithorhynchus anatinus
ATAGTGACAGGCAAGTCATGGAGAGGACGGGGCTTGGGAGGGAAGATAAGGAGCTCGGTCTTGGACATGTTGAGTTTTAGGTGGCGGGCAGACGTCCAGATAGAGTGGTCCCGGAGGCAGGAGGAGATACCAACCTGGAGGGAGGGGGAGAGGACAGGGGAGAAGATGTAGATTTGGGTGTCATCTGCATAGAGATGATAGTTGAAGCCGTGGGAGCGAATCAGCTGTGTGACTTTGGGCCAGTCACTTAGCTTCTCTGAGCCTCAGTCACTTCATCTGTAAAATGGGGATTAAGACTGAGCCCCACGTGGGGCAACCTGATCACTTTGAATCTATCCCAATTCTTAGAACAGTGCTTGGCACATAATAAGCGCTTAACAAATACCATCATCATTATTACCACTATTAGATATTTCTGATTCTATTTGTTTATATTAATGACGTGTTTAGATCTATTATTCTATTTATTGATATTGGTGCTATTGATGCCTGTTTACTTGTTTTGCTGTCGTCTCCCCTTCTGGACTGTGAGCCGGCTGTGGGCAGGGATTGTCTCTCTCTGTTGTGGAACTGTTCCTTCCAAGCGCTTAGTACAGTGCTCTGCACATAGTAAGCGCTCAATAAATGCTATTGAATGAATGAATGAATGTTCTGTACACAGTAAGGGCTCAATAAATACCCCTGTCCTACAGCTGTCCAGGAACGCCCTCCCTCCTCACATCTGCCAAACTTAACTCTCTTCCCCTCTTCAAAGCCCTACTGAGAGCTCACCTCCTCCAGGAGGCCTTCCCACACTGAGCCCTCCCTTTCCCTCTGCTCCCCCTCCACCCTCTGCTCCTCCCCCTTCCTCCTTCCCCTCCCCTCAGCACTGTGCTCATTTGTATATCGTATTTATTACCCTATTTATTTTGTTAATGAGGTGTACAATCCCCTTGATTCTATTTATCGTGATAATGTTGCCTTGCTTTGCTTTGTTCTGTTTTGCTTCGCTCTCTGTCTCCCCCGTTTAGACCGTGAGCCCGTCATTGGGCAGGGATTGTCTCTATCTGTTGCCGAAATGTCCATTCCAAGCGCTTAGTACAGGGCTCTGCACATAGTAAGCGCTCAATAAACATGATTGGATGAATGAATGCTCTGCGCCCAGTAAGGGCTCAATAAATACGACCGAATGAGTGATTGAATTGTACTCGCGAAGAGAATGGAACTAAAAAAGCAGTGAGGATTCGAACCCAAGGTGGTGACGCAAGCAAGGAAAAGTAATACTCAGAGGCAGTGCTCGAGAGATCAGAAAAGGGGGGAATATGACCGAGTGCCCGTTCACCTCCGGAGGGGCACGAGTGACACAGCGGCCCCCCTCTCCAGTTTGGCTGTGCCTTTATTTACAATAATAACAATGCTGGTATTTGTTAAGTGCTTACTACGTGCAGAGCACTGTTCTAAGCGCTGCGGGAGATACGGGGTAATCAGGTTGTCCCACGTGAGGCTCACAGTCAATCCCCATTTTACAGATGAGGTCACTGAGGCACAGAGAAGTGAAGTGACGCCCACAGTCACACAGCAGAGCTAGGATTCGAACCCATGACCTCTGACTCCCAAGCCCCGGCTCTTTCCACTGAGCCACGCAACATATAGGAGAACTAGCCAATCTCAAGAGAACTCGAAGTGTGTTTTCTTCAATGACAAAGGAGACTCTTCAAGCAGGCCTTATCTGTTTTGGGTAAGAAGCAATCTCCTGTCCCCCAGAATTTGGAATTTGCAGATGTGGTATACATCCCACCTGAAATGGGGGACTTCCTAAGGCAAGAACAGAATCATTTAGCTCCAGAGCTGCTATCCTCAGAACGCTCTTCCCAAACAGAATGATTGATTGGCTCTACCACTTGCCAGCTGTGTGACTGTGGGCAAGTCACTTTACTTCTCTGGGCCTCAGTTCCCTCATCTGTCAAATGGGGATGAAGACTGAGCCTCACATGGGACAACCTGATGACCTTGTAAATCTCCCCCAGTGCTCTGCACATAGTAAGCGCTTAACAAATACCAACATTATTATTAGCGTGGCTCAGTGGAAAGAGCCCGGGCTTGGGAGTTAGAGGTCATGGGTTCCAATCCCGGCTCCTCCACTTGTCAGATGAGTGACTGTGGGCAAGTCACTTCACTTCTCTGGGCCTCAGTTCCCTCATCTGTCAAATGGGGATGAAGTCTGTGAGTCCCACATGGGACGACCTCATGACCCTGTATCTCCTCTAGCGCTTAGAACAGAGCTCTGCACATAGTAAGCGCTTAACAAATAACAACGTTATTATTCTCTGGGCCTCCACAACTTCATCTGTCAAATAGGGATGAAGACCGTGAGCCTCATGTGGGACAACCTGATGACCCTGTATAGCGTGGCTCAGTGGAAAGAGCACGGGCTTTGGAGTCCAAGGTCGTGGGTTCGAATCCCGGCTCGGCCACCTGTCAGCTGTGTGACTGTGGGCAAGTCACTTCACTTCTCGGTGCCTCAGTTCCCTCATCTGTAAAATGGGGATGAAGACTGTGAGCCCCACGTGGGACGACCTGATTCCCCTGTGTCTACCCCAGCGCTAAGAACAGTGCTTGGCACATAGTAAGCGCTTAACAAATACCAACATGATTATTACTCCAGCGCTTAGAACAGTGCTCTGCACATAGTAAGCTCTTAATAAATGCCAACATTATTATTATTATTATGACCTTGTATCTCCCCCAGCGCCTAGAACAGTGCTCTGCACATAGTAAGTGCTTAACAAATACCAACATTATTAGAATGAATGAATGAATGAATGAATGAATGAATGAATGAATGAATGAATGAATGAGTTGCCCAAGGTCACGCAGCAGGCAGACACGTGGCCTCCCGCCCCGCGCGCCGCTCAACCAATGAGGGGGCCCGATTAGCCGAGGCGCGGCCGGCGGCCCGGCACGCGGCCGGCCGCGTCACGTGCGGCGGCCACGAGCGGATCACGTGCCGCGGCCTGGGGCGCGCGCGCGCGCCGCTGAGGGCCTCCCCTCCCCTCTGCGCGTGCGCTGTGGGGAAGAGAAACCGTCCCGATCGGAACGGCCGCCTCCCTCGCCGGGAGGGGATAGTCCCGCCCGCCCGGGCCGGCCGCCACAGGGGGCGCCCGCGGACGCGCCCCCCGCGCGCGCGCGCTCTCCTCACGCGCTCTCCTCACGCGGAGGGCGGCGCGCGCCGCACATCGACCAACTTCCTCTCGAAATCCCGCCAAAATCTAAGGGGCCCAAAGGCCCCGACGACGGGCCAGGCCCAAATAATAAAAATACTAATAATGTTGGTAGTTGTTAAGCGCTCACTACGCGCCAAGCACTGTTCTAATAATAATAATAATATTGGTATTTGTTAAGCGCTTACTATGTGCCAAGCACTGTTCTAATAATAATAATAATGATGTTGTTATTTGTTAAGCGCTCACTATGTGCCAACCACTGTTCTAATCATAATGTTGGTATTTGTTAAGCACTCACTATGTGCCAAGCACTGCTCTAATAATAATGTTGGTATTTGTTAAGTGCTTACTATGTGCCAAGCACTGTTCTAATAATAATAATATTGGTATTTGTTAAGTGCTCACTATGTGCCAAGCACTTCTAATATAATAATGTTGGTATTTGTTAAGCGCTCACTATGTGCCAAGCACTGTTCTAATAATAATAATAATGTTGGTATTTGTTAAGCACTCACTATGTGCCAAGTACTGTTCTAATATAATAATGTGGTATTTGTTAAGTGCTTACTATGTGCCAAGCACTGTTCTAGTAATAATAATGATGTTGGTATTTGTTAAGTGCTTACTATGTGCCAAGCACTGTTCTAATAATAATGTTGGTATTTGTTAAGCGCTTACTATGTGCCAAGCTCTGTTCTAAGCACTGGAGTAGATACAAGGTCAACAGGTTGGTCACGGCCACGTCCCACATAATAATAATGTTGGTATTTGTTAAGCGCTTACTACTTGCCAAGCACTATTCTAAGTGCTGTGGTAGATAATAATAATAATGATGATAGTATTTGTTAAGCACTTACTACGTGCACTGTTCTAAGCACTGGGGTAGGTGATAATAATTATTATTATTATTATGGTATTTGTTAAGCATTTGCTTAGAACTGTTCTAAACACTGGGGTAGGTGCAAGGTATTGCCATTGTTCTCGTCTGTCCATCTCCCCCGATTAGACCGTAAGCCCGTCAAACGGCAGGGACTGTCTCTGTTGCCAACTTGTTCATCCCAAGCGCTTAGTACAGTGCTCTGCACATAGTAAGCGCTCAATAAATACTATTGAATGAATGAATAATCAGGTTGTCCCCATTTTATAGATGAGGTAACTGAGGTTTAGAGACGTGGCAGATCAGGGATTAGAACCCACCACCTCTGACTCCCTAGCCCGTGCTCTTGCCGCTAGGCCATTCCGCTTCCCTATTGGTTAAGCGCTTACTATGTGCCAGGCACTGTACTAAGCGCTGGGGTGAATACAAGCAAATCGGGTTGGGTAGAGTCCCTGTCCCGCATGAGGCTCACAGTCTCAATCCCCATTTTACAGATGAGGGAACTGAGGCCCAGGGAAGTGAAGTGACTCCCCCAAGGTCACCCAACGGACAAGCGGTGGAACCCTTGACCTTCTGACTCCCAGACCCGTGCTCTATCATTACGCCATGCTGCTTCTTGCCTGCTGGGTGACCTTGGGCAAGTCACTCCACTTTCCTGTGCTTCGGTTTCTTCATCAATACCTAGTCTCCCTCCCCCTGAGACTGTGGGACGGGGACTGGATCTCACCCGATTATCTTATTATCTATCCCTGGCACATAGTACGCTATTAACCAAGACCGCCATTATTATTTACATCCGGCAAAGCTGTGCCATTTTTATTCCAGTCCCACCCCCGTTTTCGAGGGCTCCCAGAAGTCGGTTTGTCCTTTCAGGCTGCTGCGCTCCGTGGGACGGATGACCTAAGAGAACCAGAGCCGGGAGTGAGAGCTCTCAGCCCACTCCGTGCAGGCTGCACCGAGGAGGTGGGTTTCTAGAAGAGTTGGAAACGAGGGGAGGAAAGCGGGTGATCGATCGTGAAGCCATCGGGCGGATATTTCAGGCAGAAGGACCGGCCACGAGCGCTGATTTGGAGGCGAGAGCTCCTCCCCGGCTCCTGGCCCGTGCTGGGCCTTTGGCCACTTGGGCCCAAGCGGGCAAGAGGTCGGGGTTTGGGGAAGAGGGCCGCGTTGGCGCTCGATGCCGGCTGCTTCTCCACGTCCCAGAAGAAGTGGGTGGGCAGCACGTTCCCAACATCGGGCAGGTGACGTGCCCTAAAGGCGGCCTGAGAACACTCAGAAATCCTCTTGTGAGCCCCTCATTGGGCAGGGATTGTCTCTATCTGTTGCCACATTGTCCATTCCAAGCGCTTAGTACAGTGCTCTGCCCTGAGTAAGCGCTCATGAGTAAGCGCTCAATAGATACTAGTGAATGAACGAATTTGTAGAAATCAGCGTGGCTCAGTGGAAAGAGTCCGGGCTTGGGAGTCAGAGGTCATGGGTTCGTATCCCAGCTCTGCCACTTGTCAGCTGGGTGACTGCGGGCAAGTCACTTCACTTCTCTGGGCCTCAGTGACCTATCTGTAAAATGGGGATTAACTGTGAGCCCCATGTGGGACAACCTGGTTACCCTGTGTCTACCCCAGCGCTTAGAAAAGTGCTCTGCACATAGTAAGCGCTTAACAAATACCAACATTATTATTAGGACTCAGCAGGCTCTTCCTCCACTTCTCCAGAGCTGTAGACCGCCCACTCCCCTCCACCCAGCGCCCTGCTGAGCTCCGGGGCTGGGCCGTGGTAGCCAAGGTAGCCTTTTGTCTTCGCCCGCTCCCTTCTGCGTCCCCCTGACTTGCTCCCTTTATTCATGCCCCCCGAAGGGTAATACCGTGGGGCTGAGGGTGGGATAAATATTAAGTGTTCAAATAATAATAATAATTGTGGTATTGGTTAAGGGCTTCCCATGTGCCAGGGACTGCTGTGGTGGACACGAGCAAATCAAGTTGGACATAGTTCCTGTCCCACCTGAGGCTCACAGTCTCAATCCCAGTTTTCCAGATGAGGTAACTGAGGCCCAGAGAAGTGAAGTGACTTGCCCAAGGTCACAGAGCAGACAAGTGACAGAGCCAGGATGAGAACCCAGGTCCTCTGACACCGAGATCCGTGATCTATCCACTGGCCCACGCTTCTTCTCATAAGGTACGGATCTAAGGGCGTAGATGATGTAGAAGGGAAAGGGAGTAAGGGAAATGAGGGTTTATTACTTCTTTTGGAGGAAATGTGATTTTCATGAGACTCCGAAGGTGGGAGGAGTGCTGTTCCGTTGGATAAGAACGGGGGATGAGGAATTCCAAGGCAGAGGTTGTCGGCAAGGGGCCGGAGGTGAGATAGATGAGATCGAGGCGCAGTAATTATATCGGCATCAGAGGAGTGATGCGAGCAGGCTCGGTGAGGTAAGATAGAAGGGGGAAAGGTGATTGAGCACTTTAAAGCCCGTGGTAAGGCATTTTTGTTTGACGTGGAGATGGATAGGCAACCGCTGGAGGTTTTTGAGGAGTGGGGAGACATGGAGTGAATGATTTTTTAGAAAAATGATCCGGGCAACAGAGTGAAGTAAAAGCTGGAGAGGGAAGAGACAGGAGGTAGGAAGGTCAGCGAGGAAGTTGATGCAATTGATAAGATGGGAGGTAAGTGCTTGGATCAGCCTAGTAGCAGTTTGAATGGAGAGGAAAGGGAGGATTCTAGAGAGGTTGGGAAGGTAGAACCAACAAGATTTGCTAATAGATTGAACAGGTGTCTACCAATTCTGTCATATTTTACCTCTCCCAGCTGCTTAATACAGTACCCTGTATACAGTAAGTGCTCAATAAATACTACTGATTATGTGGTTTAATGAGAGATAATAATGATAATGGTGGTATTTGTTAAGCGCTTACTATGTGCAGAGCGCTGTTCTAAGCGCTGGGGTAGATACAGGGTCATCAGGTGGTCCCACGTGAGGCTCACAGTCTTCATCCCCATTTTCCAGATGAGGGAACTGAGGCACAGAGAAGTGAAGAGACTCGCCCAAAGTGACACAGCCGACGAGCGGCGGAGGCGGGATTAGAATCCACGACCTTTGACTCCCCAGCCCGGGCTCTTCCCACTGAGCCACGCTGCTTCTCAGCATGAGAGATGAGTTGAGGATAATGCCAAAGATATGAACTTAGGAGTCAGGGAGGGTGGTGGTAGTCTACAGTGATGGGAAAGTCAGGGGGAGGATAGAGGAGCAGCGTGGCTCAGTGGCAAGAGCACGAGATTGGGAGTCAGAGGTCATGGGTTCGAATCCCAGCTCTGCCACCTGTCAGCTTGTGACTGTGGGCAAGTCACTTAACTTCTCTCTGCCTCAGTTCCCTCATCTGTAAAATGGGAATGAAGACTGTGAACCTTATGTGGGACAACCTAATTACCCTGTATACCCCAGCGCTTAGAACAGTGCTCTGCACATAGTAAGCGCTTAATAAATACCAACATTATTACAGAGTTTGGGAGGGAAAAGGAGAAGTTGTGTTTTGGACGTTTTTAGCGTGTGGTCGGCGGGACGTCCGAATAGAGAAGTCTTAAAGGCAGGAAGCAATGTGAGAAGGTAGAGAAAGAGAGAGGTCAGGCCTGGAGAGGTAGATTTGGTAATCACCTGTATCAGAGATGGTAGTTGAAGCTGTGGGAGCAAGTGAATTCTCCAAGGGAGCGGGTGTAGATGGAGAAAAGAAGGGGACCTAAACCGGAGACTCGAGGGTCTCCCACAGTTAGGGGATGGAAGTCAGAAGAGAATCCTGCGATTGAGACTGAGGTGGAGCGGCCAGAGAGATAGGAGGAGAACCAGGAGAGGACACTGTCAGTGAAGCCAAGTTTGGATAATGTTTCCAGGATAAGGGAGTGGGCCACAGCGTTGAAGGCAAGTGAGAGGGCGAGGAGGATTAGGATGGAGTAGAGGCCGTTGGATTTGGCAAGAAGGAGATCCCTGGTGACCATTGAGAGGGTGGTTTCTGTGGAGCGAAGGTGGCGGAAGCCAGATTGGAGGAGGTCAAGGAGAGAATTGGAGGAGAGGAACCGGAGGCAGCCGGTGTAGACAATTCGCTCAGGGAGCTTGGAGCGGAATGGTAGGAGGGAGATAGGGAGATTACCAGAAGGAGCCACGGGTTCAAGGGAGTTGTTGGGGTTTTTTTAGGATGGGGGAGACTTGAGTATGTTTGAAAGCAGTGGGGGAAAAGCCAGAGAGTGAATATTTAAAGACGGTCATAGGGGAGGGAAGAAGGGAGGCGGCAAGCGCTTTGAGAAGGTGTGAAGGGTCGGAGGTGGAGGTTTGAGAGGAACCAGATCTCTTGAGAAACTGCTGGGAAAGATGGGCGAGTCGAAGACGGGGTAGGAGAAGGGAAGGACTGGAGAGGAGAGGGGAGATTTTGGGGAGGTCACGCCTGACGGTTTCAGTTTTCTCGATGAAGTACATGGCCGGGTCATTAGGGGCAAGGGGTTTGAGGAGGGAGCCTTCTCAACGGGGCAGCTCTCCTTCAGAATCAGTCTTCTCCAATACAGCAGGCAGTGGGGCCCTCTCGTCCTTCCAGCCCGGCAACGAGCCGCTCCCACCCTCGACCCCCTTCACTGACTAGCCCCAGCCCGCGCTGTGGTGGCCGGGAGAGGGACGGCCACCCCCTCTTTCACACCTCGGTGGGACCGAGAAGACCCACCCAACCCCTCTCCTTGCCTTTCCCTAATAATAATAACGGTATTTGTTAAGCGCTTACTATGTGCCAAGCACTCTTCAAAGCACTAGGGTAGATACAAGATAATTGTGTTATCCCATGTGGGGCTCACAGTCTTAATCCCCATTTTCCAGATGAGATAAGTGAGACACAGAGAAGTGGAGTGGCTTGCCCAAGGTCACGAAGCAGACAAGAGGTAACTGAGGCACAGAGAAGTTGAGTGGCTTGCCCAGGGTCACGCAACGGACAAGTGGCGGAGCCGGGATTGGAACCCACGTCCTCTGACTCCCAAGCCAGTGGTCTTGCAACTAAGCCATGCTGCTTCTCTAGCGAGGCTAGATGAGAATGTCGCTTTGAATGTAGGGGTTACCGAGAATAATAATAATTGCGATATTTGTTAAGCGCCTACTATATGCCAGGCACTGTACCAAGCGCTGAGGTAGAGACAAGGTAATTGGGTTGGACATAGTCGCTGTCCCACGTGGGGCTCACAGTCTTAATCCCACTTTTAAAGGTGAGGCAACTGAGGCCCAGAGAAGTGAAGTGTCTTGCCCAAGGCCACGCACAGCAGACAAGCGGCGGAGCTGGGATTAGAACTCAGGTCCTTTCGACTCCCAGGCCCGTGCTCTATCCATTAGGCCACCCTGCTTCCCGGCCACAGGTGACAGGCTCCCTGAAGGGGTGCAGTTGGCTGGGGAAGTGGGGTGGCTGCCTAGGCCTTGGAGGTTCAGAGTATGGTTCTGAGTGCCGGGGCCCAGGGATGGCCACTCGGGCCTGGCTGGATGGGCCGAAAGCCAGAGCATCGTTGGCCGGGAGGTCGCCCAAGGCTCCAGAATGATGGGGAGGGAGAGTGGGAGGCCCGGGACATACCAGCATCTCCCAGCGCTGGGCTTGAATTGGGTGGTTAGTTGGTAAGACCCACCCCCCCCCCCCCACGCAGTTAGATTCCAAATTATTTATGGGTGGGGACTGTACATTTCTGTTGGACTCTCCCACACGCTTAGTACAGCCCGTCTCGCTCAGTGGGTCCTCGGTAGTGTTTATTGAGCACAGTCTGTGCAGGACATTGTACTGAGTGCTTGGGAGAGCACAATATAATACGGTTGGTAGATGCTAACCTTCCCCTCAAGGAGCTTGCACTCTTTCAGAGGGAGACAGACACTAAATTACACGTAGGAGAAAGAACCGAGTACAAAGATAATAATAATAATGATGATGGTATTTGTTAAGCGCTTACAATGTGCAAAGCACTGTTCTAAGCGCCGGGGTGGATACAAGGTGATCATGTTGTCCCATGTGGGGCTCACAGTCTTCATCCCCATTTTCCAGATGAGGTCACTGAGGCCCAGAGAAGTGCAGCGACTTGCCCAAAATCACACAGCTGACGAGCGGCGGAGCCGGGATTAGAACCCGTGACCTCTGACTCCCCAGTCCGGGCTCTTTCCACTGAGTCACGCTGCTTCTCCGAGATCAGTACGGGGGAGGGGGAGGGCGAGGTACCTAATGCTTAGGGAGTGAGGACCCAAGTGACACGATACATGGGGAAATTGAAAAATTATTCCTACTACTAGGTCTTTTTCCTCTGCTCCTTCAGCCCTGCCGGCAGAGCCCAGGACCGTCAATCAGTAAATGGTATTTATTGAGCACCTACTATGTGCAGAGCATTGTACTAAACACTTGGGAAAGAACAGTATAATAGAGTTATAGACAGGATCCCGGCCCCCAGGAACTTTCAGGGGGTGACGGACATTAAACGATAGATAAATGATAGGGGAAATAGGCTATGTACTGAGTGTTGTGAGGCTGGGGGTGAGTATCAAAGTGCTTTAAGGAGTACACAGGCCAGCACATAGGTGATGCAGAGGGGAAATTAGGGCTTAGTCTACGAAGGTCTCCCCCGATTAGACCGTGCGCCCGTCAGAGGGCAGGGACTGTCTCTATCTGTTGCCGATTTGTCCATCCCAAGCGCTTAGTACAGTGCTCTGCACATAGTAAGCGCTCAATAAATACTGTTGAATGAATGAATGAATTTTAGGAGGATTTTGAGGGTGGGGAGAGAGGTGGACTTTTTTTTTTGAGTGGTACTTGTTGAGCCTTTACTATGTGCCAGGCACTGTAATAAACTCTGGGGTAAAAGACAAGTTACTCAGAGTGGACCATAGTCCATGTCCCACTCGGGGCTCACGGTCTTCATCCCCGTTTTACAGGTGAAGTCACTGAGGCCCAGAGAAGTTAAGTGACTGGCCCAAGGTCACCCAGCAGACAAGCGGAAGAGCCGGGCTTAAAACCCATGACCTTCTGACTATCAGGCCCGCGCTCTATCCACTAGGCAAAACTGTAACGTCTCTAACGTCTGTAACGTCTCTGGACTGTCAGATACGAAAGGAAAGAGAGTTTCGGTGCAGATGGAGAACGCCGGTAATGGGTTGGTGGTGAGATAGACGAGCTCGAGGTACAGAGAGCAGGTAAACCCCCCGAGACAGAGCATCCCAGTCTCAATCAATCAATGGTATTTATTGAGCGCTTACTATATGCATAGGACTGTACTGAGCGCCTGGGAAAGTACAGTACCACAGAAGAAGCAGACGTGGTCCCTGCCCATAACGAGCAGTCGATTAGACCGTAAGCCCGTCAAACGGCAGGGACCGTCTCTATCTGTTGCCTACTTGTTCATCCCAAGCGCTTAGTACAGTGCTCTGCACATAGTAAGCGCTCAATAAATACTACTGAATGAACGAGCAATGCAAGGAGAGGGCAACTTTGAGATGATTATTATGGTATTTGCTAAGCGCTTACTCTGTGCCAGGCACTGTACTAAGCGCTGGGGTGGATATGAGCGAATCGGGTTCGACACAGTCCCTGTTCCACGTGGGGCTCGCGGTCTCAATCCCCATTGTACAGATGGGGTAACTGAGGCACCGGGAAGTAAAGTGACTCGCCCAAGGTCACGCAGCAGACAAACGGCAGAGGCGCGATTAGAACCCATGAACTTCGGACTCCCAGGACCGTGCTCTCTCCACTAGCCCGTGCTGCTTCTCGGGCTGACAGATGGCTCAATGCCCCCTTCCCTGCCAGCCTCCCAAGTGGCCACCAGCTTCCCTGGGCTATTAAACGGCTTCCACTGGCTAGTTCAGGCAGGGGGTGCAGGTTTTCTTCCTGGCTCCAGACGCCAGTTCGGGGTTCCGGGGAGAAAAGCTGGAAGCCTGTCGTGGCCTTTTTTTTTTTTATCCCCCTTCCCAGCCCCATTGCACTGTCATTTATTTATTTATATTAACGGCTGTAAGCTCGTTGTGGGCAGGGAACGTTTATTGTCGTACGGTACTCTCCCAAGTGCTTAGTAAAGTGCTCTGTGCATAGTAAGCGCTCAATAAATACCACGGGAAAGAGCGTGGGATGAGAGTTGGAAATCGCAGAGAAGCAGCGTGGCTCAGTGGAAAGAGCACGGGCTTTGGAGTCAGAGGTCATGGGTTCGAATCCCGGCTCGGCCACTTGTCCGCTGGGTGACTTTGGGCAAGTCACTTAACTTCTCGGTGCCTCAGTCACCTCATCTGTAAAATGGGGATTAAGACTGTGAGCCCCACGTGGGACAACCTGATTCCCCCGTGTCTACCCCAGCGCTTAGAACAGTGCTCGGCACATAGTGAGCGCTTAACAAATACCAACATTATTATTATTATTAGTCCCGGCTTCAGGCAGTCGATCAAGAGTTGGCAGACATGTTCCCTTCCCATGAGGAGTTTACGGTCTTAACCTTGCCTGCCGTGGTCCTTGGGCAAGTCACTCACCCTCTCCGGGCCTCAGGAGTAAAATGAGGATACAATACTTAATAATGATAATAATGATAGTATTTGTTAAGCGCTTACACTGTCCTAAGCACTGGGGTGGATGCAAGCAAATCGAGTTGGACACGGTCCCTGTCCCCCATGGAGCTCACAGTCCCAATCCCCATTTTACAGATGAAGTAACTGAGGCTCAGAGAAGGGAAGCGACTTGCCCAAGGTCACAGAGCAGACAGGTGGCGGAGCCGGGATTAGAACCCACGACCTTCTGACTCCCAAGCCCGTGCTCTAGCCGCTGCGCCGTGCTGCTTCTCCAACCCACTTCTCCCTCCCTCTTAAAATATGAGTCCGGGAACGGTGTCCAGCCGGATTTTCTTGCCTCTACCCCGGCACTTAGCCCAGTGGAGGCAGAGAGACAGGGCCTGATGAATAACATCATTTCGAGATTCATTATTCAGCTCTCCGTTTGCGTGCCGTACGCTCTTCTTTGGAGCGTAACTCCCGGCGGGCCACGAGCCCCAACTCTTCGCCACTCCAGCCCTGGCGTCTGTCAGACACCCAGGAGGGAGGGGATGTAAACCGGTTGGGATGTTGGGTCTCCGCTCCGTACCTCGCTTAAACACCGCGCTCCATCCTTCCACCCGGCGGGACCCGAAGGGGAAATGGAGTCACAGTGAGGACCGGGAGGTAAGATGACGGCCATTCGGCTTTGAGTCATTCCCTCCCCGTTCAGCTCTGGGTCACAGCCCTTAGTAGTTAAGGTCCTGGATGTCACGTGATTTCTTGGTTTACTAGCCAAACCGGAAATCTCCCCACCGAGCAGAAGCAGCGTGGTTTAGTGGATCGAGGTCGGGCCTGGGAGTCGGAAGGTCATGGCCTCTAATTCCGCCTCCACCACTTGCCTGCCGTCTGACCTTAGGCGAGCCACCTCACTTCTCTGGGCCTCAGTTACCTCATCTGTAAAATGGGGATTAAGATTGTGAGCCCCATGTGGGACAACCTGATTCCCCCGTGTCTCCCCCAGCGCTTAGAACAGTGCTCTGCACCTGGTAAGCGCTTAACAAATACCAACATTATTATTACCTCATCTGTCGAATGGGGATTAGGACTGTGAGCTCCATGTGGGACAGACTCATCCCCTTTGCTCTATCCTCCCTCCCCGCCCCACGGCACTTGTGTATATGTGGACGTATCTAAAATTCTCTTTATTTATATCGATGCTATTGATACCTGCTTACTTGTTTTGACGTCTGTCTCCCCTCTTCTAGACTGTAAACCCACTGTGGGCAGGGATTGTCTCCCTTTATTGCTGAATTGTACTTTCCAAGCGCTTAGTACAGTGCTCGGCACACAGTAAGCGCTCAGTAAATATGAATGAATGAATGAATGACAGGGACTGTGACCAACCCGATTAACTCGTATCTACCCCGGTGCTCGGTAAAGTGCCCGGCACATACTGAGCGCTTAACAAATAAAATTACCTCACCTATCAAATGGGGATTAAGACTGTGAGCCCCATGTCAGGGACTGTGTCCAACCCGATTAACTTGCATCTACCCCGGCGCTCAATAAAGTGCCTGGCACATAGTAAGTTCTCTTTAAAAAAAAGAGAGGTTGGATCAACTCAGAAAACCATCACCGATAGGAAGGCAGCTTTGCGTGGGGAACTACAGCAACCCAGAGAAAATGGGGGGAGGTCTCAGAACTGGGCTGCTTGGGGAAATTACGGTTCCAGCTCTTTCTGAGATAGCATCTAAGCTGTGCTCAGTGATCCCCTGTGGGAACTTGTAAAGATTCTCAGTAACACTGGAAGGAGAGAGGGAGGCAAAGGAAAATGTAGGGAGGGGCGGGAGAGAGGTGAGCATTTCCTCTCCTGGGAGAAATGAACCTATCAAGCTTTTTTTTCTGCACAAAGTCTGTTAGCCAATGTTTCCCCTGGCCAGTGGGTGGAACTGTTTGCCAAAATGTTGGGGAAAAACCAACTTCCATTTAATAATAATAATGTTGGCATTTGTTAAGCGCTTACCATGTGCCGAACGCTGGGGTAGATACAGGGTGATCAGGTTGTCCCACGTGAGGCTCACAGTCTTCATCCCCATTTTCCAGATGAGGTCACTGAGGCCCAGAGAAGTGAAGTGACTTGCCCAAAGTCACACAGCTGACAAGTGGCGTAGCCCGGATTAGAACCGTGACCTCTGACTCCTAAGCCCGGGCTCTTTCCACTGAACCACGCTGTTTCTCTTAACCATTTCTCTGTAATGGGCACTTAGAAATGTCTGCCGGCAGAGCGAACACCTAACTTCCCCCTCTGCTTGGATAGCCGGGACACGACTGACTGAACGTCCGATGTGAGAATATTAGTCACTGTGGTACTTGTTAAGCTCTTACTATGTGCCAAGCACTGTACTGAGCGCTGGAGTGGATGTGAGGAAATCGGGTTGGACGCAGTCCCTGTCCCACGTGGGGCTCCCGGTCTCAATCCCCATTTTACAGATGAGGTCAGTGAGGCCCGGAGAAGTGAAGGGACTTGCCCAAGGTCACACAGCGGACATGTGGCGGAGCGGGGATTAGAACCGAAGACCTTCTGACACCCAGGCCCGCGTTCTACCCACTACCCCGTGCGATGTATTTTGTCATTCTGGCCGTCACCTGCCTGGTGCTCTAGAGAGAGCGACAGGCCCAGAGAAGAAGTACTTGGATTGTCGCCTTGGCATTTGAATTTTGCTTTCTTCGGCGGGGGGAAGAACCCAGTAGTCCCACCATGTGCCAGCGACGAGATGTGAGAGCCTACAGACGGCGCCCGAGTCAATAATAATGTTGGTATTTGTTAAGCGCTTACTATGTGCAGTCTAAGCGCTGGGGTAGATAGAGGGTCATCAGGTTGTCCCACGTGAGGCTCGCAGTTAATCCCCATTTTACAGATGAGGTCACTGAGGCCCAGAGAAGTGAAGCGACCTGCCCACGGTCACACGGCTGACGAGGGGCAGAGCCGGGAGTCGAACTCATGACCTCTGACTCCGAAGCCCGGGCTCTTTCCACTGAGCCACGCTGCTTCCCAAGCATTGGAGGAGGCGGGTGTGTAGTCAAGGGGCTCGGTCAGTCAGAGGGGCTGAGCTACCTTACCCGTCTTCCCCGGTCCCCCACAGGTGCGGTAACAGGAATCCTGTAGTTCGTACCCGGGGCCAAGAACCCCTCCTTGTTCTCCGCCCTTCCCCCCGGAGGCTTATCCGGGGCCGACCCAGTCCTGCAGGTCCCATTCCGAGCCGGGTTCAAGTCCCAAGAGGCTAAATATTTGTCCACTCCAGCCTGGACCGTTCAAGTGTCCTCCCTACTCTGCCAGAGGCCTCCCCACCCCACCCACGGAAGACCGAGCCCTCGGGGTTGGCTACGGAGAAGCAGCGTGGCTCACTGGAAGGAGCCTGGGTTTGGGAGTCAGAGGTCATGGGTTCAAATCCCGGCTCAGCCGCTTGTCTGCTGTGTGATTTTAGGCAAGTCACTTCTGTGAGCCCCACGTGGGACAACCTGATCACCTTGTATTCTCCCCAGCGCTTAGAACAGTGCTTTGCACATAGTAAGCGCTTAACAAATGCCAACGTTATTATTATTTGCGTTGGGCGTGACGGGGCCCAAGGCTGGACACCTGGCCCGGGCTTGGGACAGGCCGGCGGGAATGAGGCGGCGGACGAACGGCCCCTTCTCCTCGTCGTCGGACCTCTCGGTCTTGCTCGGTGAGCCGGCGGGGTGATCCGGCTTTTCGGGTCCCAGAGCCTACTTCTCCCAGGACTTGGAAAAATGAACGCAATGGAAAGAACTCAACCGTGAGGGTCTCTCCCAGCCCTGGGTCCTGCGTGGCTAATTACCCCCCCCTCCGGCCGAGAGGTCCGCCAGTCGATACGTGTGGGTTTAGAGAGCCAGTTTATAAAGACTGCCGTGGGTCTCGGTGACAAAGTACTAGGGAACTTTGCTTTTTTCTGGACTCACCCTAAATCCCTCATGCTGCCGTCTCTCTGCCGGTGCTATTTATTGAGCACCTCTGGGGGCAGAGCACCCCGCTAAGCTCTGGGGAGAGTACGGCCTAACAGCCCAAGCGCGTTTCTTCAGTCTTGGGCTCGGTGGAGTAGCCCGGTTCTCGTCTGACGTGTTTTCCGATTATAATACAAGTACAGTAATGTGTCAACCCGAGCACCCCACGGTGGCTTTTCAGTCAGTCGATGGTATTGACCGAGTCCTTGCTGTATGCAGAGCACTGTGCTGAGCACTTGGAAAAGTACACTACAAAAGAGTTGGTAGTTTCAGGATGCGGAGAAGTATTCCATTCAGTCCGTGTCGTCCGGAAATAATAATAAAAATAATAATGTTGGTATCTGTTAAGCGCTTACTATGTGCAGAGCACCGTTCTAAGCGCTGGGGTAGACACAGGGGAATCAGGTTGTCCCACGTGGGGCTCACAGTCTTCATCCCCATTTTACAGATGAGGGAACTGAGGCTCAGAGAAGTGAAGTGACTTGCCCACAGTCATACAGCTGACAAGAGGCAGAGCTGGGATTTGAACTCGTGACCTCTGACTCCAAAGCCCGTGCTCTTTCCACTGAGCCACGCTGCTTCAGCACTTCCCGGCCCCATGTTTTCCGGGAGGCCGTGCCCCCTTCCTACGAAAAAGAGGCAGAACCTGCCAGAGGAAAATCCTGGCGGGGGAGGGTCCAGAGGCTGGATTCGGGGGTTCAGCGCTTCCTATGTGCCAGGCACTGTACTAAATGTCACAGTAGACACAAGCTAATCAGGTCGGACACAGTCTGTGTCCTACACGGGGCTCACGGTCTTAATCCTCATTTTACAGATGAGGTAACTGAGGACCAGAAAAGCGAAGCGACTTGCCCGAGGTCACGCAACAGGAAAGCGGCAGAGCCGGGATTAGAACCCAGGACCTCTTGACTCCCAGGTCCGGGCTCTATCCGCTAGGCCACGCTGCTTCCCATTGATACGTTGATTTGTGTCGATGGGCTAACTGGGGGACTGGGCCACTGATACTCTGTTACGAGGCAGCCCGGGTGGGTCGTGTGCCAGGGGCTGAGGAGATGCCCAGGTCTGGCAGGCGGACCATTCTGGGGACCCCATCCTCCACCCCGTCCTAGCCCTCCTGGACTCTGGGGACGGCCCGGAGGCCGACAGAAAGGGGACTGAGAGTAGACGATTCATAAAGACGGCCCGGCAGTGGGGCTAGTGGCCCGACTCTCGTCCGTCTGGCTCCAGTGCCGCTCGCCCAAGCGAGGCTGCCCGGCGGAGAATCCCAACGGAACTTGATTTTCATCTGAGTTTCATCCCCACGCAGATCCCCGCCACGCAGTTCCACTCCTTTACACCGTCTGTGAAGCCGCGTAGCGAGTCTTCCCTTCCAAAGTCTCACCCGTGGGCTAGATCCCTCTTTTTTCCCCTGTTTCTACGGTGGCTATCGGACCACTGCCCCTCCTCCGGCCACCAAATGTAAAAGGCCTCAGGCCTCTGAAACGCCTTCCTTGAATCTATGGAACACCTTCTTTCCCCAAAGGAGAAAGCACCTTCCTGGCTACATCTCAACCCTCAGCAGTCTCCTCCATTTTCCAACCGCGGGTCCCTTCCTTCAGTGACCCTTCTTTTGTCTTATGCCGTCGAGTCGTTTCCGACTCGTAGCGACGCCCCGGGACACGTCTCCGCCAGAACGCTCCACCTCCATCTGCAGTCGTTCCGGAAGTGGATCCATAGAGTTTTCTTGGTGAAAAATACGGGGACCGTTGCCGTCTTCCACGGGGTAAACTCGGGTCTCTGCCCTTGACTCTCTCACGCGCAGGGGAGTTTTGACTCATAGCAGATTGCCTTTGCCCAAGCTAGGAATGGAATGGACAGGCCTCCGCTTGACTCTCCCTCCCCTAGCCAAGACTGGTAGAGGACTGGAAACTCTCCAGCTGCCATCCCGAGAGGGGGTCACTGACCCTCCTCTGCCTTTTTTCCACTTGCCCTTGTACCACAACCAAGACTTCGGATTTTACTCATGTTGGGAGTGTCAGTAAGAATGATAATTATCATTCTGATGGTACTTTTTAAGCACGTACTATGTGCCAAGCACCGTTCTAAGCGCTGGGATAGATATCAGACCCTGTCCCCCCACAGGGCTCACACTCTTAATCCCCGTTTTACAGATGAGGTCACTGAGGCCCAGAGAAGTGAATCGCCTAAGGTCACAAAGAAGATGTGGATTTGAACATTTCCAAGCGCTTAGTACAGTGCTCTGCACATAGTAAGCGCCCAATAAACACTATTGAATGAATGGATTAGAACCCGTGATCTTCTGACTGCAGCCCCGTGCTCTATCCCCCAAGCCACGCTGCTTAGCGATGGCGAGAGAATAAAACTGGATGCAATGGATGGTACAGAATAAAAGCGGAGGGTATTTATCGAGCACCTACTGCGTGAAACAATCCATCAGCCAGTGGTATTTTACTAAGTGGTTCAATCCAGCAGAGTCGGTAGATGCGATCCCTGCCCAGAGGAGTTTACAGTCTACAGGGCGGACACTCTGTACTAAGCGCTGGGGAAAATACAAGGGAAGCCACAGTCCTTCCCTCCCCACACACAGCTGACCGTCCTGTGGCCGAATTTACCATCTCAGGGCAACTGGGGGGAAGAAGAAAAGCATCTCTGTGCCTCAGTTACCTCACCTGTAAAATGGGGATTAACTGTGAGCGTCACTTGGGACAACCGGATTACCCTGTATCTACCCCAGCGCTTAGAACAGTGCTCTGCACATAGTAAGTGCTTAACGAATACCAACGTTATTATGTGGGACTGGGACTGTGTCTGATTATCTTGTATTTGCCCCAGTGCTTGTCTCAGGCCTTGGCACTAAGTACTTAAGTAGTATTACTATTATTATCCTAATTATCATTATTATTAGAGTGGAGCTCCAGTGGTTCGTGAGTGCTCGGAGGACTTGTTTGCCTGGGAAGTGGAGGGCGGCCCGAAGGGGAGGCGATAAGACTCCTTAGATCCTCCTGCACCCAATAGTATTTATTAAACACTTTCTTAATGCCAAGCACTGGTCTAAATGCTGGGGGGGCAAAGTGCACGGATTAAAAATGGCCAAGGTCTCTGGTGGCCCTCGAGTGGCTCACGGTCTAAGAGGAGCTTGGGGAGGAGGAAGGACAGCTGAATGGGCACCCAGTGATCCCCTTGCTGACCTTCTCACTGTGCCTCCATCTCGCCCGTCTCGCTGCCGACCCCAGACCCACGTCCCACCTCTGGCCTGGAACGCCCTCCCTTTACACCTCCTCCAAGAGGCCTTCCCAGACTGCGCTTCCCCTTTTCCTTCTGCTCCCTCTCTGCCCCCCCCCCTTTACCGCCCCTCAGCTAAGCCCCCTTCCCCCCCGCTCCTCCCCCTCTCCCTTCCCCTCCCCTCAGCACTGTGCTCATTTGTATAGATTTTCATTACCCTATTTATTTTGTTAATGAGGTGTACAGCACCTCGATTCTATTTATCACGATTAAGTTGTCTTGGTTTTGTCCGTCTGTCTCCCGCGATTAGACTGTGAGCCCGTCGATGGGCAGGGATTGTCTTCTATCTGTTGCCAAATTGTACAGTCCAAGCACTTAGTACAGTGCTCGCCCCATACTAAATGCTCAGTAAATACGATTGAATGAATGAATGAATGAAATCAGCCAAACAATGACTCTCCTCCGCTTCAAAGCCCTACTGAAGGTTCACCTCCTCCAAGAGGCCTTCCCAGACTAAGCCCCCCTTTTCCTCAGCTCCCCTTCCCTTCCGCGGCACCTCGACTCGCTCCCTTTGCTCTTCCTGCCCATCCCTACCCCACAGCACTTATGTATATATCTATAATTCTATTTATTTATATTGATGCCAGTTTACTCGTATTGACGTGTGTCTCCCCCACTCTCGACTGGAAGCCCGTTGTGGGCGGGGATTGTCTCTCCTTATCGTTGTATTATAATAATAATAATAATAATGTTGGTATTTGTTAAGTGCTTACTATGTGCAGAGCACTGTTCCAAGCGCTGGGGTACATACAGGGTAATCAGGTCGTCCCACGTGAGACTCACAGTTAATCCCCATTTTACAGATGAGGGAACTGAGGCCAAGAGAAGTGAAGCGACTTGCCCACGGTCACGCAGCTGACAAATGGTAGAGCTGGGATTCGAACTCATGACCTCTGACTTTCCACTGAGCCACGCTGCTTCTCTATAGTACTTTCCAAGCGCTTAGTACGGTGCTCTGCACACCTTGAGCACTCAGGAAATACGATTGAACGAAGGAATGAATGGAGGTGTGCCAATCTGACAGGCCAGGAAGAGGAGGGGAGGTGGCGGACGGAGGGACGCAGAGCGGGGTTTGCTCGGCACAAGTTTCCCAATTCTCAAGAAGCGATGTGGCCTCGTAGATAGAGCCCAGGCCCGGGAGTCAGAGGACCTGGATTCAAGTCCCGGCTCTGCCACTTGTCGGCTGCGTGACTTGGGACGAGTCACTTTGCCTCCCTGGGCCTCAGACATCTCATCTGGAAAATGAGGATTAAGACTGTGAGCCCCAGGAGGGATATGAACTGGGGCCAAGCGGATAAGCTGCTATCTATCCCAGTGCCTAGAACAGTGCTCGGCACATAGTAAATGCTTAACAAATACCATTAAAACCCCCAGAAAAACAAACCAAGAAACTCCTGGAGGGAAAGAGGCAGAGGGCTTTGGGGTCTGGTGGATACTGCCCAGAGACTTTGCCCTCCTCCAGTGGCTCTGGGTCTCATTTCTATTGTATTGTTACGTTGTACTCTCCCAAGCGCTTGTCAGCTGTGTGACCTCGGACAAGTCACTTCACTTCTCTGGGACTCAGTTCCCTCATCTGGAAAATGGGGAAGAAGACCGTGAGCCACTTGGGACAACCTGATGACCTTGTATCTACCCCAGCGCTTAGAACGGTGCTTGGCACATAGTAAGCGCTTAACAAATACCGTCATTATTATTATTACAGTGTCCTCCACACAGGGCTCGATAAATATGACGCGTTGATTGGGAAATTCCATTGACCAGAGTCATCCTACAGAGCATAGCATGTCATTGGCAGCGAGAATCTAGGGAAGGGATAGTCAAGGGATAGGGAGGCAGCGTGGCTCAGTGGAAAGAGCCCGGGCTTGGGAGTCCGAGGTCATGGGTTCCAATCCCGGCTCTGCCACTTAGCTGTGTGACCGTGGGCAAGTCACTTCACTTCTCTGGGCCTCAGTTCCCTCATCTGTAAAATGGGGATGAAGACCGGGAGCCCCATGTGGGACAACCCGATTACCCTGCATCTACCCCAGCGCTTAGAACAGTGCTCTGCACATAGTAAGCGCTTAACAAATGCCAACATTATTATTATTATAGTCAGAGATCGGAACGTGGAGAGGGAAGCTAGCGAAGAGAAGCATTCAGTCGGGACAAGAAGATCCCCAGATGAATATGACCAAACAAAATAGAGCAGAGTTTTGCTGGAGAAAAAGTCATTCTCTACTAACAGATAGTCTTTGGGGGTCTTCAAGTGGTGTTAAAATAGGATTTTAAAATGAAGACTAGGAGGGTTGGAAGGGAGGTCATTTTTACTAGATTCACTAAGAAGAGTACTTATAGGATCTGAGCTTGTAATGACTAATGAGCACTTAGTTTGGGAGTGTCTGGGAGGCAGCACTGTAATTAAAAACCTTAGTGGGCAGAACCCTCTCAGGGTGGCACCTGGAGAGTTTCCAGTCCTCTACCCGTCTCGGCTACGGGAGGGAGAGTCAAGCGGAGGCCTGTCCAGTCCATTCCTAGCTCGGCCGGTGGCTGGCGAGCGGCCGGCCATCTGCTACGAGTCAAGACTCCCCTGTGCCGGGCAGCGGCGGCACGGGAGCGAGTCGAAGGAAAGACTCAAGTTGGGAAGAAGGCAACGGTAAACCACTTCCGGATTTCTGTCGAGAAAACTCTAGCGGAACGATTGCAGACGGAGGCGGGGCGTTCTGGGACGTGTCCGTGGTGTCGCTACGGGTCGGAGGCGACTCGACGGCGTTGGACAAGACAGAGAGGCAGAGTGGCCTAGGAGATGGAGCGCGGGCCTGGGAGTCAGAGGACCGGGGTTCTAATCCTGGCTCTCCCACTTGTCCTCTGTGTGATCGTGGGAAGTCACGTAACTGATCTGGGCCTCAGTTCCCTCATCTGCAAAATGGGAATTTGATACCTGTTCTCCCTCCTACTTAGAATGCGAGCCCCGTGTGGGACCCGATTAATGGTACGGTGCTTGGCACCCAGTAGATGCTGAACAAATATTACAGTTATGATTCTTAGCAGTGGAGAAGCAGCGTGGCTGAGCGGAGAGAGCACGGGCTTGGGAGTCAGAGGCGGTGAGTTCTAATCCCGGCTCCTCCACTTGCCAGCTGGGTGACTTTGGGCAAGTCACTTTACTTCTCTGTGCCTCCGTTACCTCATCTGTAAAATGAGGGTGGTGAGCCCCATGTGGGACATCCTAATTGCCTTGTATGATGATGTTGGTATTTGTTAAGCGCTTACTATGTGCAGAGCACTGTTCTAAGCGCTGGGGTAGATACAGGGTCATCAGGTCGTCCCGCGTGAGGCTCACAGTTAATCCCCATTTTACGGATGAGGTAACTGAGGCACAGAGAAGCGAAGTGACTCGCCCACAGTCACACAGCTGACAAGTGGCAGAGCCGGGAGTCGAACTCATGACCTCTGACTCCGAAGCCCAGGCTCTTTTCCACTGAGCCACGCTGCTTCCCCAGATACACTGCTTGTATCTAACCCAGCGCTTAGAACAGTGCTTGGCACATAGTAAGCGCTTAACAAATATCGACATTCCTATTGGCTATAGTATTGTTATTACCAGGCACCTCCGAAGGGGTAGACTGTTCCAGTTCGGGAATGTGGCAGGAAGTGTCCCGTCCACCCGCGCTTGGTTTGTTTTTGCAGAAGGTCTCACCCAGCAGCCCCGCTCCCGGCATCACAGATTGCAGAACAGCTGGGCGGGAGAACAGGTGCAGGTCTGTGACCGGGAAATGAAGCACCTGTCTCAGAACCACATCGCTCTGCCCTCACCCACGATCTAGAAACCGTCATTTGCTTCATTCCATCGTATTTATCCGGCGCTTACTGGGTGCAGAGCACTGAACTGAGCGCTTGGGAGAGTACAGTAGAACGAGGAACAGACACGTTCCCTGCCCACAGCGAGCTCGCGGTCTAGAGAGAGCTCACCTCCTCCAAGAGGCCTTCCCAGACTGAGATTCCCCTTTTCCCTCTGCTCCCTCTCTGCCCCCCCCCTCACCTCCCCTCAGCTAAGCCACTTTTCCCCCCTTTCCCTCTGCTCCTCCCCCCTCCCTTCCCCTCCCTTCAGCGCCGTGCTCATTTGTATATATTTTTATTACCCTATTTTGTTAATGAGGTGTCCATCCCCTTGATTCTATTTATCGTGATTAAGTTGTCTTGTTTTTGTCCATGTGTCTCCCCCGATTAGACTGTAAATCTATCGATGGGCAGGGATTGTCTCTATCTGCTGCCGAATTGTACATTCCAAGCGCTTAGTACAGTGCTCTGCCCATAGTAAGCGCTCAATAAATACCGTTGAATGAATGAATGGAGACGATGAGCTTGCAGTCTAGGGACGAGCTTACGGTCTAGAGCCGTGGATCGCAGGGTGACGCTTGGGGTGGGCTGGAATGGTCTGCTCTGTTTTCTTGCGAAAACCAGTGCTCACCCTTGGCTACAGCCCGCTTCGGGCTTCTGGCCGCCCTAAAGAGAGGAAAAATTTGCCGCCCGCTCCGATTCTACCCGATGCCACGATGGTCCAGTGCTCCCATGGCACCAGGCATGAGCCGTAACGTTTCGATGTCCTTTGGAAGTCCGTCTGAACTGAGTGTTTCTCCATGGAGACCCGTGAACCCCTACCTCCACCCCATCCCTTGCTCCAATCGATCAGTGGTATTTTTTGAGTGCTCACTACGTGCAGAGCGCGGCACTTAATGCTTGGAAGGGGTACAATACGACAGAATCAGCAGGCACGTTTCTTGCCTGTAATGAGCTTACAGATCACAGCTTTCCCCTGGGGTTGAGGATAGAGCACGGGTCTGGGAGTCAGAAGGTCATGGGTTCGAATCCCAGCTCCTCCACGTGCCCGCTGTGTGACCTTGGGCAAGTCACTTTACTTCTCTGTGCCTCGGGTACCTCATCTGGAAAATGGGATTGAGACTGTAAGCCCCACGTGGGACAGGGACCGTGTCCAACCCGCCAGCGCTTCGTACAGTACCTGGCATATAGTCAGCGCTTAACGGATACCATAAAAATAAATATTCCCGTACTGGGTCGCTGTTAACACAGTCAGTGAATAAGTAGTATTTATGGGTCACCAACCGTGCGCACGGAACTAAGCAGTTGGGAGAGCGCAAGAAAAATAGAAAACGTGCTCCCTGCCCACAAGGTGTATACGGTCACATGGAGTGGGGCATAAAATCATGAACAAATGAGAGGAAGTGCTTGAAAAGGAGAGAATGCGAATCAGTACGTACAGAAGCGGCGCGACGGTGGGGAGGATGCCATCTGGGGAAGGAGAAAAATTGATCAGGGAAGGCTTTTGGGAGGAGGTGGGATTTCAGAAGAGCACTGGACTAGGGGGAGAGCTGACATCTAGTTCCGGGGGAGGAAGAAGGATGCGAGTGAAGGATTGGTGACAATAGAGTTCAGAGCGAAGCTTGTGGGGATGAGATTGGGAAAAAGGAAGAGGGGGAGATGGGGAAGGTGAGGCGTGCCCCCAAACTGCACCTTACTAAAATATGACCCACCACGAGAAATGGTAGTTTCTGGATGCCCTTCTTCTACTGCACTCCACCAGTGAGGAGCATTGCTTTTTGGAGCAACTGACAAGTCACTTCCTCTGATTAGTTCTCCTAGGATCGGATTGGCCCGGCGGGGGAAAGAAAATGGTGCTAGCATTGACAGCGAGGTTTGTAGGAAATTCTTGTTTCGTAATTATTCATTCAGTGTCCTAGAATCCCTGAAGAAAAAATGAGATTGAGACACAGTAAATAGGTCGGTGCTAGAGGAGCGAAGCGTGCAAGCCGAGCCGCGGTAGGAGATTGATGAGGGTGGGTAGGAAGGGGAGAGCTGATTGAGTGCCTCGAAGCTCACGGTAAGGAGTTTCTGGTCGATGTGGAGGTGATTGAGCAACCAGGTGTTTGAGGAGTGGGGAGACGCGGGCTGAGCGGTTTTTTTAGAAAAATGATCTAGGCGGCAGAGAGAAGTATGGGCTGGAGGCAGGGAGGTCAGCGAGGAGGCTGATGCAGTAATCGAGGCAGGATAGGACAAGTTCTGGGCCAGTTCGGATGGAGAGGAAGGAGTGGATTCTAATGGTATTGTCAAATTAGAACCAACAGGATTTCATGACAGACGGAATATATGGGTTGAAAGAGAGAGATGACCTGAGGATTATGCCAAAGTTATGGGCTTGAGAGACAGGGAGGATGTGGCGTTAATAATCATCATCGTGGTTAAGCGCTTACTACGTTCCAAGTGCTGGGGTGGATACCAGCGACGCGGGTTGGACACAGTCCCTGTCCCATAATGGGCTCACAGTCTCAATCCCCATTTTACAGATGAGGCCCAGAGAAGTGAAGTGATTTGCCCAGAGTCACACAGCGGATGAGTGGCAGAGCCGGGATTGGAGCCCATGACCTTCTGACTCCCGGGCCCGTGCCCTATCCACTACGCCGTGCTGCTTCTCTCCGGTGTTATCTCCAGTGATGGGAAAGTCACCAGGAGGAGAGGGTTTGGATGACGAGGTGAAGAGTTCCGTTTTGGACGTTAAGATCCTGCCAAGGAGCAGAATTATTATCCATGAAGGTGCGGTTCCTCTGTGGAATCCTGGCGGTTGCAGGAGAAGAGAGTGGATAGGAAAGAAGGAAGAGCTGATGGTCAGGAATTCCTACTTGAGGTAGAGGGGAATGGGTCCCTGACTACTGAGGGTTTTGAGAAGTCGCTCAATCAGTGGGATTTATTGAGCACTCAGTGTGCGCAGAGCACCAAACGAAGCACTTGGGTCTCTATCTGTGGCCGAATTGTCCATTCCAAGCGCTTAGCGCAGTGCTCTGCACATAGTGAACGCTCAATAAATATCACTGAATGAGTGAATGAATGAGAATACAGCACATGAGAGTCGGTTGACACAACCCCTGGCCTCAAAGAGCTTCAATCTGGTGGGAAAGACGGACGTGTAAATGAAGTATGGGTAAGGGAAGCAACTGAGTATAAGGATGTGCACAGAAGTGCCCGGGAATGGAGATGGGATGAGTAGCAGAGACCTTACCGGGTACAAAAGGCAGGAAGAATGAATCAGGGGAGACCTCGTGGAGGTGATAATGATGGGCTGTGAAGATAGGAAGAGTGGTGGCCTGTCAGAGATGAAGGGAGAAGGAAGGGAGGATGTGAGCACGGGATTGGTGGCAAGAGACTGTAAGCTTGTCTCTAGGTTGTAATAATAATAATAATGGCATTTGTTAAGCGCTTACTATGCCCAAAGCACGGTCCTAAGCGCTGGGGAGGATACAAGGTGATCAGGTTGTCCCAAGTGAGAAGCAGCATGGCTCAGTGGAAAGAGCACGGGCCTGGGAGTCAGAGGTCAGGGGTTCTAATCCCGGCTCCGCCACCTGTCAACTGTGTGACTTTAGGCAAGTCACTTAGCTTCTCGGTGCCTCAGTTCCCTCATCTGTAAAATGGGGATTAAGACCGTGAGTCTCACATGGGACAACCTGATTTCCCTCTATCGACCCCAGCGCTTAGAACGGCGCTCGGCACATAAGTAAGCGCTTAACAAATACAAAAATTGTTATTATTTTTAAGTGGGGCTCACACTCTTGAGATCCATTTTACAGATGAGGCAACTGAGGCATAGAGAAGTTAAGTGACCTGCCCAAAGCCACCGAGTTGACAAGGGGCGGAGCGGCAATTTGAACCCATGACCTCTGACCCTCCGGCCCGTGTTCTTTACCACTGAGCCACGCCGCTTCTCTGTAAGCTCGTTGTGGGCAGGGGCTGCGTTTATCGTTACAGCGTACTCTCCCAAGTGCTTAGTACAGTGCGCTGCACACAATAAGTGCTCAATCAATACGTTCGAATGAGTGACGAAGAGAGAAGAGATGGAGGCACAGTAAGTAGATTGGTGGTAGAGTAGCTAAGGGAGTGGGCCGGCTGGTTGTGGAAGAGGAATGAGGCGAGCTACGGGTCGGAGACAAGGCAAGACGGCGTAAGGCAAGACGTGGAGGGAGAGAGCCGACCGAGCGCTTCAGTCGTCGGTGAGGAATTCCTCTTTGATGTGGAGATGGATGGGCATCCACTGGAGGTTTCTGAGGGGCCGGGGGTGGGTGCCAAATGATTTCTTTATAAAGTAATTCAGGCAGCCGATTGAAGTTAAACATGGGAGAGGGGAGAGAGTGGAGGCAGGGAGGTCGGGGAGGAAGCCGAAGCAGTAGTCGAGGCAGGTTATTACCAGTGCTCGGACCGGAGTGGCGGTGCTCTGGATGGAGAGGAAGGAGCAGGTTCTAGAGAAGTTGCGAAGGTACAACTGACAGCGTTTGGTGACTGAATAAGGGGATTGAATGAGAGGAGGAGCCTCGTGTGCAGAATGATCTCTGTAAGGACGATACGGGCAGCGGAGTGAGGTTCGGACCCACAGGGGAGAGGCTGGAGGCAGGGAGACCAGGAGCGAGGCTGTTCGGTCGGAATACGATGAACGCCGGGGCTGTCGGGATGGAGGGGAAGCGGTGGATGTTGCGGAGGAGAAAGAGACAGAATTAAAAGATTAAATGTGATCTAGTGGACGGACCACGGGCCTGGCGGTCAGAAGGACCTGGGTTCTAATCCCGGCTCTGCCCCTTCTCTGCTGTGTGACCTTCGGCGTGTCGCTTCGCCGTAAAATGGGGTGAGTCCCACGTGGTTGCTGAACTGTGTCCAACCTGACGAGCTCCTATCGACCCCAGTGCTTAGTACTGTGCCTGAAATATAGTCGGTCGGTCAGTCGTATCGAGTGGGCACTTACTGTGTTTAGGACACTGTACTAAGTTCTTGAACGAGTATAACAATAACCAGTCACGTTCCCTGCCCACGACGAGTTTACGGTCCAGAGGGGGAGACAGACGTTAATAGAGAGAAATAAATGACAGATATGTACGCGGGAGCTGTGGGGCTGGAAGGGAGGGAGGAGTAAAGGGAGCGAGTCAGGGCGATGCAGAAGGAAATGGGAGAAGAGGAAAGAGGAGCTTAGTCAGGGAAGCCCTCTTGGAGGAGATGGGCCTTCAGTGAGGCTTTGAATTGGGGGGGAGAGTAATTGTTGGATATGAGAAAGGACACGTGTTTGAGGGCAGTGGCAGGACACGGATAATGAGCACTTAAAAAATAGAGTCCTTCTGCAAACGGGAGAGGCAGAGAACACTCGGAAGGTATCTGTGTTGATTTGTTTTTTATATTTTTGAGCAAGAGGCAGTGCAGACGGGCATATGATGGGTTCCGCATAGTGGACGGGGCCCGGGCCTGGGAGTCCGAAGGACTGGATTCTAATCCCGGCTCCGTCACTTGTCTGCTGTGTGACTTGGGCAAGTCACTTCACTTCTCTGGGCCTCAGTCACCTCGTCTACAAAACGGGGATTCAGACCGTGAGCCCGATGACTGTGAGCTCTTGGAGGAGATGGGCCTTCAGTAAAGCTTTGAAGGGAAGGAACAGTAATTGTCTGTCGGATTTGGGGAGGGAGGGCAGAGGCCAGGAGTCCCAGTGGACAGGAGTGAACGAGGCACCGGAGGAGTGGAGTGTGTGGGCTAGGTTGAAGAAGGAGAGAAGTGAAGTGAGGTCGGAGGGGGCAAGGGGATGGAGAGCTTTAAAGCCAATAATGAGGAGTTTTTGTTTGATACAGAGGCGGATGGGCAACGATTGGAGTTTTTGAGGAGGGGGGTGACGTGTCCTGAACGTTTCTGTAAAAAGATGATCCAGGCAGAGGAACGAAGTAAGAACTGGAGTGGGGAGAGGCAGGAGGTTGGGACGTCCGGAAGGAGGTCGATGCAGTAATCTTGGCGGCAAAGCATGAGGGATCGTATTAACATGGTAGCAATTCGGAAGGAAAGGAAAGCATGGATCTCAGCGATGTCGTGAAAGTGGAACCGACGGGATTTGGTGACGGACTATGCGGGTTGAATGAGAGAGAGAAAAGTCAAGGATAACGCCAAGGTTACGGGTGTCGTCATTTCCCCCCTATGGTCCTCATCTGAAAAATGGGAATAAAACAGACTGTGAGCCCCGTGTGAGACGGAGATCGGATCCAAGCTGATAATCGGGGGTCTAGCGCAGTGTGTAGCTCTGCAGGATGAAGGGGCTGAAAGCCAGATCGTAGCGGGTCAAGGAGGAAGATAGAGGAGAGAAAGTGAGGCAGAGGGTATAGTGACCCATTCAAGGAGTTTGGCCTGGGATGGGAGGAGGGAGATGGGGAGATCTCCCCACTGAATGATGCAGTGGCGTTCGGAGAAGCCTTTTTTAAAGCTTTAGCGTTGAATCGGGCGGGTTCGAAGGTAGCGGGGAGGGAGCCAGCAGAATGAGTGGTGGAAGATGGCAGTCAATCATTCAATCATCCACTCGTATTTACTGAGCGCTTACTGTGTGCAGAGCACTGTACTCAGTGCTTGAGAGAGTACAACTTATAGAAGCAGCGTGGCTCAATGGAAAGAGCTTGGGCTTGGGAGTCAGAGGTCGTGGGTTCGAATTCCAGCTCTGCCACTCGTCAGCTGTGTGACTTTGGGCAAGTCACTTAACTTCTCTGGGCCTCAGTTCCCCCATCTGGAAAATGGGGATGAAGACCGTGAGCCCCACGTGGGACAACTTTATCACCTCGTATCCCCCAGCGCTTAGAACAGTGCTTTGCACATAGTAAGTGCTTAACAAATACCAGCATTATGATTAACTTTCCCTCTAAGAAGCAGTGTGGCTCAGTGGAAAGAGCCTGGGCTTGCGAGTCATAGGTCATGGGTTCGAATGCCGGCTCTTCCACTTGTCAGCTGTGTGACTGTGGGCATGTCACTTCACTTCTCTGTGCCTCAGTGACCTCATCTGTAAAATGGGGATTAAGACTGTGAGCCCCAAGTGGGACGACCTGATTACCCTGTATTTACCCCAGCGCTTAGAACAGTGCTCTGCACATAGTAAGCGCTTAACAAATACCAACACATACCAACATTATTATATATTTTTACTACCCTATTTATTTGGCTAATGAGGTGTCCATCCCCTTGATTCTATTTACCGTCATTATGTTGTCTTGCTTTTGTCCATCTGTCTCCCCCGATTAGACTGTGAGCCCGTCACTGGGCAGGGATTGTCTCTATCTGTCGCCCAATTGCCCGTTCCAAGCGCTTGGTCCAGTGCTCTGTACGTAGTAAGCGCTCAATAAATACTTTCGAGGGAATGAATCAATAAATATGATCGAGCGAGTATATAAATATACCCACACGCCCCCGCCCTGCTGGTGCCGAGTCTGCCCACGTGGGCCTTTCTTGCGGTATTGGACTTTCGAAGCGCTTGGGAGAGGGGTCTGCACATAGTAAGCGCGTAACAAATACCAACACTATTATTAGAGAAGCAGCGTGGCCCAGTGGCAAGAGCCCGGGCTTGGGAGTCAGAAGTCAGGGGTTCGAATCCCGGCTGCGCCACTCGGCAGCTGGGAGACCGTGGGCAAGTCACTTCACTTCTCTGGGCCTCATCTGGCAAATGGGGATGAAGACTGGGAGCCCCACGTGGGACAACCTAATGACCCCGCACCCCCCCCCCCGGCGCTCAGAACAGTGCTCTGCACATAGTAAGCGCTTAACAAATACCAATACTATTATTAGAGAAGCAGCGTGGTCCAGTGGCAAGAGCCCGGGCTTGGGAGTCAGAAGTCACGGGTTCGAATCCCGGCTGTGCCACTTGGCAGCTGGGAGACCGTGGGCAAGTCACTTCTCTGGGCCTCAGTGATCTCATCTGGAAAATGGGGATGGAGACCGTGAGCCTCACGTGGGACGACCTGATGACCCTGGATCTCCCCCAGCGCTTAGAACAGGGCTCTGCACGTAGTAAGCGCTTAACAGATACCAACATTATTATCAGTAGTAGTAGAAAGGGATGTAGGCCATCGGGGGGTAAACTGGTTTGGAAGGGGGCGTGCTGGGGGCGTGTCCGGGGGGGGTGTCTGGGAAGGGGGGGTTCGGGGCGTGGCCATATCTGAGCAAGGGGCGTGGCCAAGTCTGATTAAGGGGCGTGTCCACGTGTGACTTGGGGGTCTTGGCCCTGCCTGGGAGGGGGCGAGGCCGTGCATGGATGGGGGCGTGGCCTATGTCTGGGAGGTGGGCGTGGCCTTGAATGGGAGGGGGCGAGGCTCTGCGTGGTTGGGGCGTGGCCAGGTGTGGGTTGGGGGCGTGGTCACGTCTGGGGGCGTGGCCAGGCGTGGATGGGCGAGGTGGCCAAGCCGGGGAGGGGCGTGGCCGTGTGTGCATCGGGGGCCGTGGCCAGGCCTGGGAGGGGGTCGGGTCACGTTTGGGGGCGTGGCCCTGTCTGGGAGGGGCGTGGTCACGTTGGGGGGCGTGGCCCTGACCGGGAGGGGGCGTGGCCATGCATAAACAGGGAGCATGTCCGGGGTGTGTGCGTGGGAGGGGCGTGACGGGCCGTGCTTCCCGCGGCGGGTCCCCCGTGGCTGGTCCCCCGTGGCTGGTCCCGGCCTCCCGGGGGGGGGGCGTCCGAGCCGGACCCGACCCTCCCCCCCCCCCCCCCAGCTCCCGCTCCCGACCGTGCCCACCGTAAGTGCCCCCCGACGTGCCCCCACCTCGTCACCCTGCCCGCCCTCGCTCCGGGCCCAACGCTGTCCTAAGCGCCGGGGGCAGAGACCATCACCGGGCCGGCCCACCTGGGGCTCCCCGTCCCCGTCCTCGTTTTGCAGACGAGGGAACCGAGGCCCGGACGAGCGACGCGACCGGCCTGAGGTCACACGCCGCCGACGAGCGGCGGGGGCGGGATTAGAACCCACCACCTCTGCCTGCCCGGGCTGCGGCCGCTGGGCCGCGCCGTTTCGTGTTAGGTCATGCGGCTTGATCACCATGACGATGATATTACTGTTCATACCGTAATGCTATTCTATTAATACTCTACTGTAGTATAATTAGTAATAATGATAACGATGGTGTTTGCTAAGCGCTTACTGGGTGCAGAGCACTGTGCTAAGCGCTGGGGGAGATCCAGGGGAATCGGGTTGCCCCACGTGAGGCTCACAGTTAATCCCCGTTTTCCAGATGAGGGAACGGAGGCCCGGAGAAGTGAGGCGACTCGCCCACAGTCACACGGCTGACAAGTGGCAGAGCCGGGAGTCGAACTCATGACCTCCGACTCCCAAGCCTGGGCTCTTTCCTCTGAGCCACGCTGCACTTAAGTGCTGGGGTTCAGTTTGGACACAGCCCCCTGTGCCAGTCGGGGCTCACGGTCTTAATCCCCATTTTGCGGATGAGGGAAGTGAGGCACCGAGAAGTGAAGCGCTTGCCCCAGGTCACCCAGCAGACGGGCGGCGGAGCAGGCATTAGAACCCACGACCTCCGACTCCCCAGCCCGGGCTCTTGCCACTAGGCCGCACTGCTTCATATTAGGTCAGGCTGCTTAATAACAGAAATAATGTTGGTATTTGTTAAGCGCTTACTATGTGCAGAGCACTGTTCTAAGCGCAGGCTTAGACACCGGGGTAATTAGGTTGTCCCACGTGAGGCTCACAGTCTTAATCCCCATTTTACAGATGAGGGAACTGAGGCCCAGAGAAGTGAAGCGACTTGCCCACAGTCACACAGCTGACAAGTGGCAGAGCCGGAATTCGAACCCATGACCTTTGACTCCCAAGCCCGGGCTCGTTCCGCTGAGCCACACTGCTTCTCATAATAATAATAGTAATAATAATAATAATAGTTCTTGATAAGCGCTGGGGTCGATGCAAGTTAATCAGGTTGGACACAGTCCCCTGTCCCACTTGGGGCTCGCAGTCTGAATCCCCATTTTGAAGATGAGGGAAGTGAGGCACGGAGAAGTGAAATGGCTTGCCTGAGGTCACCCGGCAGACAGGTGGCGGAGCAGGGATTAGAACCCACGTAATAATGATAATGTTGGTATTTGTGAAGCGCTTCCTGTGTGCAGAGCACTGTTCTAAGCGCTGAGGTAGATACAGGGTAATCAGGTTGTCCCACTTGAGGCTCAGTCTTAATCCCCATTTGACAGATGAGGGAAGTGAGGCCCAGAGAAGTGAAGTGACTTGCCCACGGTCCCACAGCTGACAAGCGGCAGAGCCGGGATTCGAACCCATGACCTCTGACTCCCAAGCCCGGGCTCATCCCACTGAGCCACGCTACTTTAATGCATCCTCTGCCTCCCAAGCCTGTGCTCTTTCCACTAGGCCACACTGCTTTTCCTCGCACCTACATCACTGTTTCACAGGGAAAAGCACGCAGACGTGTGTTCAGGTGGAGGCGGGTGGGCTTGCCACTGTCCACTGTAGATTCCTTAGTCTGTGAGCTCATTGTGTGTTTGGATATCGGTCTATTATCCTCTCCCAAGGGCTTAGTACAGTGCTTTGCGCCTGGTCAGCGCTCAGACAATACCACTGGATGAATGAGTGCCTCTTGCCCTTGGAATACCCTCGTCCGGCTAATGGAAGCGGCACGTCTAGGCACACCGGCCCCTCTGTTAATAATAAATAATAATAATAATAATGTAATAATAATGTTGGTATCAAATCCCAGCCTTCATTCCTCCCTTCCTGGCAGCAGCTCAGACTCCCAGCTCTGCCCCAGAGGGGTCCACACAACCAGTTGCCTGTCGGGCCCTCGGTAAATACCGTATTATTTAACGCGGTCGACGACAGAGTACCGTCTGTGGCAGAGAAGCCGCTTGCGTATTTAATGCGGGGTGCTGAGGTCCAGAGATCTGACCGGTTCTGACAGAGACGTGGAAGGAGCCGGGGCTCGGGAGTCAGAGGTCCCGGGTTCTAATCCCGGCTCCGCCACTGATCAGCTGTGTGGCTTTGGGCGTCCCGGCTCTGCCACTTGGCAGCTGTGTGACTGGGGCCAAGGCACTTAACTTCGCCGTGCCTCAGTTACCTCATCTCTAAAATGGGGATTAAGGTCGTGAACCTCACGTGGGACAACCTGATTACTCCGTATCTACCCCAGCGGTTAGAACAGTGCCCTGCACATAGTAAGCGCTTAACAAATACCAACATTATTATTATTATTCAGTTCATTCATTCAATCGTATTTATTGAGCGCTTCCTATGTGTAGAACACTGTACTAAGCGCTTGGAATGGACAGTTGACTTCTCTGGGTCTCAGTTATGTCATCTGCCAAATGGGGATTAAGACCGTGAGCCCCACGTGGGACAACCTCATTACCTTGGATCTACCCCAGCGCTTAGAACAGTTTAGACTGTGAGCCCGTCACTGGGCAGGGACGGTCTCTATCTGTTGCCGCACTGTCCATTCCAAGCGCTTAGTACAGTGCTCTGCACCTAGTAAGCGCTCAATAAATACGATCGAATGAGTGAATGCTCGGCACATAGTAAGCGTTTAACAAATGCCATTATCATCATTATTATTATTCGGGAGCGGATTCAGACTTGAGACCTAAAAAGAGGAGGTTTAGAAGCCCGTGGTCAACTTCCGTGACCTCTCCGAGTTGAGCGTCTAAATTTTCGGCAGACCGGCGTGTTCCTATAAACTCTCCTGCTTCTCCATTTTACTTGCCTTTCCCTTTGCCCTCTCTGTCTTCCTGTCCCCATGTATTATTTCTCCTCTCCCCAGTGCCTTGCTCTTTTTTTTTTTTAATCTCTTCTTCCCCCTTTTCCTATGCTGGTTGTTTCCTCTTCTGCCCCACCTGCGGTGATTAACACTGGTGGAAGAGTTGGGTGGAGGAGGCCGACTGGACGGGAATAAAGCCACAGATAGGGAAACTCGAATTTCATCTGCTCTGTTTGAGGAGGAAACAATTGTGTAAACAGAAATCCGTGGCCAATGAAGCTCCTGTCTCTTCTCTCCCTTTCCTTGCCCCATCTCTTCCCCCCTCCCCTTTCAGGGCAGTCACTGAACCAACAGTGAGGTTGGGGTGCGACAGCTGAACGTGTATCACAAACGTAGCGGACAAGAGGGCAGTTTTAGTTTTAAAGCGGGCCCGCTATTGGCCTGATTTTGCAGCGTTCCCCAGCTCCTAGAGCTCCGAATGAAGTACACGAGGGAGGAACATGGAGAAATCTGCATTAGAGTTTGACTTGCCGATTACCCTGTTGGCTCGTATCCGCCCCGGCGCTTAGTACAGTCCCTGCCACAAGGTAAGCGCTTAACAGATACCGCCGTGATTATTACATTGTTCCTTGACGCCACTGCTCAGTAGCTGGGAGAGATGCGATCGCCGCAAAATGGGGTTATGAGCCTGTCCCTAAACAGGATGGGTCTGGGGTTCTCGTTCTGTCATTTGGGGCTGCAGTCAGGGAGGGTAGCATAGATCTATAAGGAGGTGATCGTTAATGGCCATTTGGGGGAATTATACAAATATTATATTCAAAATAGGGGAAGCAGCGTGGCTTGGTGGCAAGAGGACGGGCTTCGGAGTCAGAGGTCGTGGGTTCTAATCCCGGCTCCGCCACCTGGCAGTTGTGTGACTATGGGCAAGTCGCTTCACTTCTCTGTGCCTCAGTTACCTCATCTGGAAAATGGGGATGAAGACCGTGAGCCCCACGTGGGACAACCCGATAACCTTGTATCTCCCCCCCAGGGTTTGGAACGGTGCTTGGCACATAGTAAGCGCTTAAAAAATGCCATTATCATTATTATTATTATTATCACTCTCCCTGCCGTCAAAGCTTTATTGAAGGCACATCTCTTCCAAGAGGTCTCCTCTAGACTTGTAAGCTTGTTGTAGGCAGGGAATGTAATGTATCTTTTTATTGTTATATTGTACTCTCCCAAGCGCTTAGTACAGTGTTCTGCACACAGAAAGTGCTCAATACATATGATTGAATGAATGAAAGCATGAATGAGAAGCCCTCCTTACCTCTTTTCCCACTCCCTTATGCGGTCACCCTGACTTGCTGTCTTTATTCATCCCCACCTCCCCCAGCCTCAAAGCACTTAGGTACAGATCTCTAGTTTTATTTATTTTAAAAAAAAGTCTCTCTCCCCCTCAAGACTGTAAGCTCACTGTGGACAGGAAGGGTGTTTGTTAACAGCGTAGTCTCGCAAGCACTTAGTACAGTGCTTTGCACATAGTGAGCGCTATAGGGGTGACCAGAGATACAGCATTTAGGGATGCCCCAGTCTTGATGTTTCATAATAATAATAATAATGTTGGTATTTGTTAAGCGCTTACTATGTGCAGAGCACTGTTTCTAAGCGCTGGGGGAGATCCAGGGTCATCAGGTTGTCCCACGTGAGGCTCACAGTCTTCATCCCCATTTTCCCGATGAGGGAACTGAGGCACAGTCATGTCCTCCAAGCTTCAGGACGTTTGTGGTTTGTCAATATTTGCTAAGGCTGTAAAGATAAATGGGGTTAGAAGCAGAGAAGATTAGAGGGGAATGGTAGCATAAGCCTGGGAAGGCAAAGCAGGGTATCGTGGAAATGATAAACAAGAGGAACAGAAACCATCGGCCTGCCGGCCATCCCCCGGATCCATCTGGAGCTGCTAGGTGTCTCCCTGTCTGGAGCGAAGTCTCTTCCTCATGGGGCTCGTCTTTCACAGGACCCATGGGGAAGTGGGAAAGGACATGGATTTGGAGTTAACGGCAGAGCCCAGGGTCTTCGGGAAATGAGGGTAATTCATTTTCCTCACCCTTAGCTAATTATGCTACAGTTCCCAAGTGTTTTCCCCCGCAAGACACGGTGAGACGTCGTCTGTGGGACCGTGCGGCCTCATTTGCCGAGAAGCGCACAGCTGGGGCTTCGGGTGGGTAAATCCCCAGCTCGGGATTACCGGCTGGTGGGCGGTGGTGTTGGCCGGGGTGGGGATGGTGAGGTCAGAGGTGGACCAGTTCTCTCCAGTCATCTGCCCTTCCTGAACTCAGCCCAAGGCAAACTGACGGTGTAGACTATAAGCTGCCTGTGGGCAGGGAATATGTCTACCACCTCTTGTGGCTCAGTGGAAAGAGCCCGGGCTTGGGAGTCAGAGGTCATGGGTTCAGATCCCAGCTCCGCCGCTTGTCAGCTGTGTGACTTTGGACAAGTCACTTCACTTCTCTGGGCCTCGGTTCCCTCAACTGTCAAATGGGGATTAAGACCGTGAGCCCCACGTGGGACAACCTGATCACCTTGTATCCTCCCCAGCGCTTAGAACAGTGCTTTGCACATAGTAAGCAGTTAACAAACGCCATCATTTTTTTGTCTCCCAAGCTCCTAGTAGAGTGCACTGCACACAGTAAGCACTCAATAAATACCATTGATTGATTATTGCCATTATTGTTCATTATTATTATTGTTATGCTTAAGTGCGTACTACGTTCCAAACACTACTAAGCAATAGGGTTTATACAAGATAATCAGGTCAGATTATCCCACATGAGAGAGAAACGGATATTTTATCTCCATTTTAGAGATGGAAACTGAGGCCCAAAGAAGTGAAGTGACTTGTCCGAGGTCACCCAGCAGGCAAGTGACGGAGCCGGGATTAGAACCCTAGATCTCTCACTCCCGGACCCGTGCTCCATCCACTAAGGCCACCCCGTTTACGGGCCACCCCGTTTCCCACCTCCAGATATAACGGACGTTCTCTGAATTCCTTTTCAGACCGAAGCTTCTTGGTGACCTCTTCTGAGGACCGATTTGGGGAACGTAATTGTGAAGACTCGCTGGACGTACGTTCCCGTTGTTTTCGGAGGACCCTGTGCCTGGCCCGGAGACAAGTGCCAGCTGACCGAGGTAACTCCGTCCGTCCTAGCTCACGGGGTTCAGGGTTTGACGTACTCTGGGAAACCGGGCAGCTAGCAGGCCTGGCGGGGGGTGTTAAAAGACGAACCAGTAAAAAGTAGCGGGTCCACATGATTTTTTTAAAAAACCAAAGAGCCGACTCCCAACTTGGCCACACAAATAGCCCATCTGTCCCTCTTCAGAAGGAGCCAAGGAAGTAACCGGTGTTGGTCAACATTGATAAGCTGTCGGGAGGGATGGTGGAGGGAGGGTGTTTAAGTGAAATGTCTGGGGGTGCTGGAGAATGAAGAGAAGGCCAGAAACACAGTCCGGCACCTGGTTCAGACCGTTCCGCTTCTCAACCGTTCCGCTTCTCAACCGTTCCCTTCTGCGGAGATGTCCGATTTTTAGACCCATCCAATTTTCTCAACTCATCGGGCCACACTTAGCCTCCATCCCCAAACTACTTTCCCCTGATGATCAAATTGACATTCTCAGCACCATCCTCTCTACTGAAATCTCAACTCGCTCGCTCCCCGGTCCCTTCCGTGATCTCGCACCACTAACCCACTACCCTAGTTCACCTGCACATTCCATCTCTTTCGCTCTTGTTCACAAGCCGCGGAGCGCTGTTGGCGGACTTTGTCCGCTTCGAGTTCATCCTTGCGTGCTTTAACTCTGTCCTGACCTCTGCTCAGCAAAATTATTTCTCCACTCTTATTGACACCCATCCCCATCCCCTCGCCAGTTGTTCCAGACATTTAACTCCCTCCTCAGGCCCCCTGTCCCCTGGCTTGTCCCCCGACCTTTCCCATCCCTTGCTCCCGGTGAATCCCAGTGACCTGGCCTCCTACTTTATTAAGAAAATTGACACTATCAAACGTGATCTTTCCAAACTCTTCCCTGCCCCTTCTCGATCCCTCCCTGCTCCTGTCCCCTCTTCAACTCTCCCATCTTTCCCAGCGGTATCTCTAGAGGAGACCTCCTGCCTCCTCTCAAAATCCACCCCCTCCACCTGCGCATCCGACCCCATTCCCTTGCACCTTAGCAAAACACTTGCCTCTTCCCTTCTTCCCTCCCTAACGCCCATCTTCAACTGTTTGCTCTCCTTTTGCTCTCCAGTGGCTTCCTCCCCACTGCTTTAAAACACGCCCATGTCTCCCCATTCTAAAAAAACCCTTCTTCGACCCCACGGCTCCCTCCAGTTACCACCCCATCTCCCTCCTACCGTTTCTCTCCAAACTCCTTGAGCGAGTTGTCTACACCCAAGTTGTCTCAAATTCTTCTCTTCCAGTTCTCGCCTTGACCCCCTCCAATCTGGCTTCCGTCCCCTTCACTCCACAGACACCGCCCTCTCAAAGGTCACCGGTGATCTCCTTCTCGCCAAGTCCAACGGCCTCTACTTCATCCTAATCCTCCTCGACCTCTCAGCTGCCTTTGACGCTGCCGACCACCCCCGTTTCCCGGTAACATTATCCAACTTTGGCTTCACTGCTACTGTCCTCTCCTGGTTCCCCTCGTACCCCTAAGGCCGCTCATTCTCAGCCTCCTTCACGGACTCCTCCTCTGCTTCCCTCCCCCTCCGGTTCAGTTTTGGGTCCCTTTCTCTTCTCTGTCTACACCCACTCCCTTGGAGAATTCATTCGCTTCCACAGCTTCAACTACCATCTCTGTGCAGATGATACCCAAATCTACATCTCCAACCCTGATCTCTCTCCCGCTCTACCGTCTCGCATTTCCTCCTGCCTTCAAGACATCTGTACTTGGATGTCCTCCCGTCACCTCCAACCCTGTCCTCCCCGGGACTTTCCCATCACTATAGACGGCACCACCGTCCCTCCGGTCTCACAAGCCCGTAACCTTGGCGTCATCCTTGACTCCTCTCTCTCGTTCGACCCTCGTATTCAGTCCATCGCTAAATCCTGTCGGTCCCATCTTCACAACGTCGGTAAAATCCGCATTTTCCTGTTCCATCCAAACTGCTACCAAGTCAATAGAGTCACCCATCCTATCCCGCCTGGGTTACTGCATCGGCCTCCTTGCTGACCTCCCGGCCTCTTGTCTCTCCCCACTCCGGTCCCTACTTCACTCTGTTGCCTGGATCATTTTTCTACAAAAATGTGCGGGACTTGTTTCCCCATTCCTCAAGAAACTCCAGTGGTTGCCCATCCTCCTCCACAGCAAATTAAAATTCCTCACCGCTGCCTTTAAAGCAGTCAATCACCTTCTCCCCTCCTACCTCACCTCGCTACGTTCCTACTAACCACCCTCACAGTTCGCTCCTCTAATGCTAACCTTCTCACAGTGCCCCAATCTCGTTTAACACGCTCCCAACCCCTCGCCCCCGTCTTGCCCCCGGCCTGGATCGTCCTGCCAATCTGACAGTTACTCTCCCTCTCTTCAAAGCTTTAGTGAGGGTACATCTCCTCCAGGAGGCCTTCCCTGACTAAGCCCCCCTTTCTTCTTTCCCACTCTCTTCTGCGTCACCCTGACTTGCTCCCTTTGATCAGTCTCCCTCCCGGCCCCACAGCACTTATGCTCATATCTGTCATTTAGTTATATTAATGTCTGTCTCCCCCCTCTCTAGACTAAGTTCGTCAGGGGCAGGGAATGTGTCTCTTGTAGTACTCTCCCGAGCGCTCAGTGAATACGCAATCGATGGCATTTTTTGAGCACCTAAGCTGTGCAGAACACTCTACTGAGTGCCTGGGACAGTACGGTGCGACAGAGTTCCCTGCCCACAAGCTTACCAGCTCAGTGGAAAGAGCCCGGGCTTGGGAGTCAGAGGTCATGGGTTCGAATCCCGTCTCTGCCACTTGTCAGCAGGGTGGCTGTGGGCACGTCACTTCACTTCTCTGTGCCTCAGTGACCTCATCTGTAAAATGGGGATGAAGACTGTGAGCCTCACGTGGGACAACCTGATGACCCTGTATCTCCACCATCGCTTAGAACAGTGCTCTGCACATAGTAAGCGCTTAACAAATACCAACATTATTATTATTTCATCCTTTGCTATTTGAAAAACAAAACAGCCGCTTTCTATTTCAGCTAGCCTACTAGAGAGGAAGTGGCGGGGAATTTTTTGGTGCCTCTGACTTCATCTGTCCAGTAGAACGGTGGAGAAAGAGGCCTTTCGATTGTTACATCTGCCTGGAAAACTCTGACGATAGTAGAAATGCTGATGGGGTGGTTTTCCCTGTCCGGTCTGAGCCCTGCAATCCTGGCGTATGGATTGGGGAGGGCAACTGAGGCCAAAACACGGTTTGAATCCAGGGCTCCGGTTCTATTGTTCGGGAGGATTTAAAATTGAAGTCACCCTTAGCTGCTGATGGATCAGAAGCCCCGGTGAACTTTCAGCCCTGGAAAAAACCTTCACCCTGGGGAGAGGAACGACTGGTTGCCATGGAAACCGTCAAGCATTCTGCTCCTCTCCCAGGGGGGACTGGCATGGGGTTGGAACAATAGGACAGTTGTGCGGGTGAGCCTACCAACTCCCTCTACTATTCAGGTGAACCCAGCGGGGTCAACCGCCGACTTTGCAGGGTCCCAGGAGCGAAGTGAGGCTGTGCAGTCCAGAGGAGCAAGAGGTCAGACGAAAGGCCAAGCCCCAGCAGGTGAACGATGGGAGGGTTTGGTGCAGGAAAAGATCCCCTTTTCGTTTTTGCTTCGGCCTGCTGGCCTTTTACCCCGAGGCCGGGCCTATAAAGGTTTCTAATTAACTAGACCAAAGGGAAACAGTGTTGATTATGGGGTGAGGGGAACCACGGTCATTCAGGACTGGAATCTGCTGGGCTTTTGGGGTTCCAGACCTTCACCTGGACCTCTCTCTCACCCCACCCTCCATTCATCGCATCCTGTCCTCCTCTTGTGGGCAGGGACTGTCTTTTTATTGTTATATTCTACTCTCCCAAGCGCTTTGTAGTGCTCTGCACACAGTAAGCGCTCAATAAGTACGATCGAATGAACGAATGAAAAGCCCTCCTTTCCTCTTCTCCCACCCCCTTCTGCGTTGCCCTGACTTGCTCCCTTTATTCATTCCCCCCTCCCAGCCCCAAAGCACTTATGTACGTATCTGTATTTTTATTTGTTCATATAGATGTCTGTCTCCCCCTCTAGACTGTAAGCCCGTTGTGGGCAGGGAATGTGACTAGGATACTGTAGTCTCCCGAGCGCTTACTGCTATGCTCTGCCCTCAGTAAGTACTCAATAATTACGAATGGACCGGCCGTCCATTCATCCCCACCGCCCCAAACCTCCCCTCCTCAGCGTCGGAAACCCATCAGCTGACACGCATCCGGCCCCCTGCACCCCTTGTGCCGCCCCCTCCCCTGCCCGTCTAAACGCCCAACCCCATCTTTTCACAACCTGTGGAACGCCCCACTCCGTTCTGGGAAAACTCCCCTTCATCCTTGACCCTGCCCTCGATGCAGGCCCCTCCTCTCCATGCCCCATTCCCAGGCGTGGGAGTTACTGGACGGCTTCCTGGATCTAGAAGGACTGGCTCGAGAAAGGGTGGGCAGGATGATCAGTGAGTGTGGGTGTGTTTGTGTCTCTTACGTGTCAATGAATGGTACTTAGAGAGCACCTACTGAAAAAGCACTTGGGAGAGTACAGTAGAAGCAGAACACAAATTCCTTGCCCTCGTGGAGAGGACAATCCAATGGGGGAAACAAGTCGGAGCGGGAGGAATTACCAGGAAGTAGCTCAACTATCTGGGGGAAAATAACTGAATGAATGATCGAATACAGAAATGGAAATATACGTGCACATGAGTGCCGAGGAAAGGAATAAGATATATCAGCGCCGAGGATGGCTGTCGGGCTGATGCAGTGAGGGTGTCGTGAATTAACCGGGGAAGACATCCTGAAGGAGGAGAGATTTGAAGGACTTGGAAGATAGGGAAAGATGAGTCTGGCGGATTCGGGGGCGGGCGGCGTTCGAGGACAGCCCGAGTGAAGGGTAGAGGCGGAGGAGTGGAGAACGAGCTGCGGTTAGAAGGTGAGCAGCGTAGGAGCAAACGGGCCCGGCGGTGGAGTGGCGGGTTTAAAGAGCCAATCTGCAGGAATGGGGAGAATTGGTTGGGGGGGTGCTGCCTTGAAACCCACTGATTTTGAAGTAATGGGTTCCAAGCAATGAGGGAAAAAGCAAGTTCTCCCAGGCTCTCCTCCAAGATAAGAGCCCAGCAGGTGGTCCCAACAGTGTTCCACACTGAAGGGCTTAGAAAATTACTACTAATGTTATCGGTTAATAATAATAATAATAATGACGGTACTTGTTAAGCGCTTACTATGTGCCTGGCACTTTCCAATGCGCTGGGGTAGATAATGCGTTATCAGGTTGTCCCATGTGGGGCTCACTGTCTTAATCCCCATTTTACAGATGAGGTAACTGAGGCACAGAGAGGTTAAGTGACTTGCCCTAAATCACACAGCTGACAAGCGGCGGAGCCGGGATTAGAACCCACGACCTCTGACTCCCAAGCCCGGGCTCTTTCCACTGAGCCGCGCTGCTGTTGTCTTGTTGTCTCACGCTGTCGGGAACACATCTCTCCCAGATCGCCCCACCTCCATCTGCAATCGTTCCGGTAGTGGATCCGGAGAGTTTTCTTGGTAAAAATATAGAAGCGGTTGACCATTGCCGCCTTCCACGCAGTCAACTCGCGTCTCCGCCCTCGACTCTCTCTCGTGCCGCTGCTGCCCGACGCGGGGGAGTTTTGACTTGTATCAGATGACCTGCCACTCACTAGCCACTGGCCAAGCTGGGAATGGAATGGACAGGCCTCCGCTTGACTCTCCCTCCCATAGTCGAGACTGGGAGAGGATTGGAAACTCCCCAGGTGCGGCCCTGAGAGGGGTAAGCGTTTACTGCGCGCCCATCATTCAATGCTATTTACTGAGCGTTCGCTGTGGGAGGAGAGCTATACTAAACACTTGGTAGAGTACAACGCAATAGAGTTGGCCGGCAGAAGCCTTGCCCACAAGGATTAGAGAAGCAGCGTGGCTCAGTGGAAAGAGCCCGGGCTTGGGAGTCAGAGGTCATGGGTTCGAATCCCGGCTCTGCCACCTGTCAGCTGTGTGACTGGGGGCAAGTCACTTCACTTCTCTGTGCTTCAGTTACCTCATCTGGAAAATGGGGATGAAGACTGTGAGCCTCACGTGGGACAACCTGATGACCCTGGATCTCCCCCAGCGCTTAGAACAGTGCTCTGCACATAGTAAGCGCTTAACAAATACCAACATTATTATTAAGGAACTTCCAGCTAAGAGAGGGAGACAGACATTCAAATAACTTACAGATAGGGGAAATGGAAGAGTATAAAGATATGTACATAAGTGAGTGCCGTGGGACTGGGGTAAATATCCGATTAGACCGTAAGCCCGTCAAAGGGCAGGGACTGTCTCTTATCTGTTACCGATTTGTACATTCCAAGTGCTTAGTACAGTGCTCTGCACATAGTAAGCGCTCAATAAATACTGTTGAATGAATGAATATCAAACCGTGTAAGGGGTACTTGGTATAGACCTTTGTGCATAGGCGACATGGAAGGGAGAGCGATTAGGGGCTTGAGAACTGAGTCAGGGAAGGCATTTTTGGAGGAAGTGGGATTTTAGTAGGGCCTCGAACGTGGGGCGAGCCACATTCCCGTATATCACCTAGGTCACATATGAAGAAGGAGGGAGTGCCGGGCCCGAGGGAGGACCGGGAGAAGAGGTCGGTGGCGAATGAGAGGGAGATGGAGTGAGTAGGCTGGGGTTAGACGAGCCAAATGTGCAGCCTGGGTCGTAGGACAGGGAGAGGTGACCGTGCGCCTTAAAGCCAGTAAGTTTGATGTAGAGATGGATGGGCGACCGTTGGAGGTTTTGGAGGAGAGGAGAGATGTGGACTCAGCAGTTGTTTTTGAAAATGATTTGGGCAGCCGAGTGAAGTATGGACCGGAGAGGGGGGAGACAGGAGGCTCGGTGGTGAGGAGGTGGATGCAGTATGGCATAGGATGAGTGATTGATGATGTTGGTATTTGTTAAGCGCTTACTGTGTGCAGAGCACTGTTCTAAGAGCTGGGGTAGATACAGGGTAATCAGGTTGTCCCACATGAGGCTCATAGTTAATCCCCATTTTCCAGATGAGGTCACTGAGGCACAGAGAAGAGAAGTGACTTGCCCAGAGTCACACAGCTGACAAGTGGCAGAGCCGGGATTTGAACCCATGACCTCTGACTCCCAGGCCCGGGCTCTTTCCACTGAGCCACGCTGCTTCTCAGCCACGCTGCTTCTCCTTTGGATTGGATCAGTAAGGTAGCAGTTTGGATGGAGAGGAAAGGGGGGATTCTAGAGATGTGAAAGAATCAACAGGATTTGGTGACGTGGGTCGAACGAGAGGGATGAGTCAAGTGAGGGCAGAGTTTGTGGGCAAGTGAGAAAGGATGGTGGTGGTGCCTACAGTGATGGGGAAGTCTGGGGAGGACGGGGCTTGGGTGGGAAGCTGAGGAGTTCTGTTTTGGACCTGTTAAGTTTGAGGCGTTGACAGGACATCCAAGCAGAGATGACCCGAAGGCAGGAGGAAATACAAGACTGCAGAGGAAGAGATAGATTTGGCAGTCGCCTGCATAGAGATGAGAGCTGAAGTCAGGGGAGCGAATGAGTTCTCCAAAGAAGCGGGTGTAGATGGAGAAGAGAAGGGGACCCAGAAATGAATGACTTCCAGAGTTAAGGGTTGGGAGATAGAGGACGAACCGGTGATAAGGTGGGGCCGAGAGATAGGATGAGAACCGGGAGAGGACCGTGACAGTGAAGCCCAAGTTGTATCTGCCCCAGTCCCAAAAATGATCCCAAAGAGAAGCGGCCTGGCCTAGTGGATAGGCCTGGGAGTCAGAAGGACCTGGGTTCTAATCCTGGTTCTGCCGCGTGTTTGTTCTGTGACCTGGGGTAAGTCACTTCAATTCTCTGAACCTCCGTGACCTCATCTGGAAAACGGGGATGAAGACCGGGAGCACTGTATCTTGTATTATCTTGTATCTACCCCAACTCTTAGTACGGTGGCGGGCACATACGTAGCTCTTAACAAATACTATTTTAAAAAGGTTAATGGGATTCCTCCAGTGAAAGAAATCATTTTCCCGATGTTGGCCAAGATTGACCAAGCGGTGCACCAGCACCAGCACCAGCAGGACCCTGGAACTTCCCCTGATTGTCTGGCCCCAGAGAACCATCGAGCCAGTCCCTTGCACTTTGGCCAGAGTACTCTTTAGCAGGTTGAGTAGGTCTGGCGGAAATATCAGCTCCTTTTCTACAAAGGTATAAAAACAAGAGTCCAAGATAAAGTACAAAAGGGCTGGCTGCATTAATTGACTTAGTATTTACTTTCTCTCTGCTTAGGAGCCACCATTTTTCTTTTGTTTTTGTGTCATTTAAAGTGCTTACTCTGTGCCAGGCAGTGAACTACATGCTGGGGTGGATACAAGCTAATCGGGTTGGATCCAGTCCACGTCCCCCATGGGACACAGTCTTAATCCCCATTTTACAGGTGAGGGAACTGAGGTCCGGAGAAGGGAAGCGGCGGACTTGCTTCCAGGGTCCCCCAGCGGACAAGTGGCGGAGCCAGGATCAGAACCCGGGTCCTTCTGACTCCCAGAAGGCCCACGCTCTATCCACTAGGCCTTGCAGCCTCTCACTGGCAACAACGGCAGGGGCTGCCAATGGGACAGAATGACTAAATAAGGGGCCCATTTGGACGCCTTTTTAAATTCATCGAAAGGGGAGGTGAAAATAACCCGAGACCAGTAGGCCAAGTGAGACCCTATCTCCTCCTGGGTCTGGTGGGGAGAGCAGGCATCAAACAGGGCACAGTGGACTTGGCCCATCACACAGCCTAGTGAGCCCGTGGTTGGGCAGGGATTGTCTCTATCTGTTGCCGAGTCGTACATTCCAAGCGCTTAGTACAGTGCTCTGCACACAGTAAGCGCTCAATAAATTCGATGGAGTGAATGAATGAATGTATTTACTGTGAGCAGGGTGCTCTTTCCCGGCAGTGGCTCAGCTGTGACACGAGATACTAATTGCCAACCCCTCTTTCATTAGGTTGAAAAGTGCCCTGTCATTAAACGACTATGTGTTTGGGAGAGTAGTCGGTCAGTCAGTCGTACTTATTGAGCGCTTACTGAGTGCAGAGCACTGTGCTAAGCGCCTGGGAGAATACACCACAACAGTAAACGGAGACATTCCCTGCCAACGACGACTTTATAGCCTAGAGTACCGGACATTCATTCATTCATTCAGTAGTATTTATTGAGCGCTTACTATGTGCAGAGCACTGTACTGAGCGCTTGGAATGAACAAGTGGGCAACAGATAGAGACAGTCCCTGCCGTTTGACGGGCTTACGGTCTAATCGGGGGAGACAGACAAGAACAATGGCAATAAATAGAGTCAAGGGGAAGAACATCTCGTAAAAACAATGGCAATGGCAAAACAATGACAGCAGAGTGGTACTCTCCCAAGCGCTTAGTACAGTGTTTTGCACACGGTAAATGCTCAAGAAATACAACTGACTGGTTGGTAGGCACGTTCTCTGCCCGCAAGGATCGTCCAAATCCCTTTTCAGCCACACCATGGCATTTTCCATGGGCCTTCCTCACTTGCGTGGAGTGAGCGGATACTGTGGAAAAGCAAGCGACCACCCTGGCTTTTCCACAGAGCAGTGTACTGAAGTGCAAGTGTTAATTAATGCCTTTTGTCCAGCCAGTCTGTTCTGTCACCTAATGAAGGCACAGCTTTTGCAAGGCCTGTTTGGAGTGAATGAGAGAAAGCACGTTTCTGAGCAGCGTACCGTGACCTGTACTTGGAAGCGACTCGAGGCCTTTGGCTGGAAATGCAATATATCCAAGCCATTTTCATAGATGCAAATATTTCTCGGCCCCTGCAGTATCAAGATAGGTCACAGACCCAACCAGAGGAAAAAATACACTAATCTTGGCTTGGGCTTTTCCTTGTCTTATGCTGTCGAGTCGTCTCTGACCCATAGCGACACGGTGGACACATCTCTCCTAGGACGCCCCACCTCCACGTGCAGTCGTCGTGGCTCCATATAGAGTTTTCTTGGTAAAAATCCAGAAGCGGTTGGCCGTTGCCTCCTTCTGCACAGTCATCTTGAGTCTCCGCCCTCGACTCTCTCCCGTGCCACTGCTGCCCAGCGCGGGGGAGTCTTAACTTGGAGCAGATTGCCTGCCCCCGGCCAAGCTAGGAATGGACTGGACAGGCCACTGCTTGACTCTCCCTCCCGTAGTCGAGTCTGGTAGACTACTGGAAACCCTCCAGGTGCGACCCTGAGAGGATCGGTCTTTCTCATTTCTCCTAAATTCCACTGATTCCTCATATTTGGATTCTGGAACTCTCAAAGTGACTCTAGAAACACGTTAGACCAAAAAGTCAGCCTTATGGATCGGCCTGTTCTAAGCCTCCTCGTTAAACCGGTCTTCTTTCTTTTGATTCCGGCGCTGGAGTCATTCAGGGAAATCTAGAAGGGCTTTGCCTCTTATTGGCAGGGATTGGCCTTCTCTCTACTCTCCCCACCTTCTTCTGCTCCCAGTTTGTTGTCACGCACAAAGTTGCCGATGTTGGATTGGACTTTGCCGTTCTTCCTGTCTCACGGCCCTATGTCAACCTGTCAGTGGGGCGAAGGAGTGGGGTCTAATGGAAAGAGCACGGTCCTGGGTTCTAATCCCGGATTCGCCATTTGCCTGCTATGTGGCCTTAGGCAAGTCACCGGAGTTTTCTGTGCCTCAGTTTCCTCATCAGTAAAATGGGGATTCAAACACCTGTTCTCTCTCCTACTTAACTGTGAGGCCCATGTGGGACGGGGACTGTGTCTGACCTGATAATCTTGTCCCTCCCTCAGAGCTTGGCACATAATAATACGGTAACATGTATTATTATTAGTACGCGCTGCTCCATAGAGACACTCTCTGGAAAAGCGAGTATGCATTCCCTTTTCTCGGTAGACTCAAACACCTGTTTCATCCCCTTCTCAAGGCTCTCACATGGGAACGGGAGAGTAGTGTGAGGCAGGCCTCCGTTGATTCCTTTTTTTTTTCCTGGGCACCTCCTCCTTGGGCCCAAACATTTCAGACTTTTGAGAAATGAAACCTTATGAACGTTTCCCGAATCATTCATCTCGCTCACTTTCCGCACGTCCATCCCACTGCAATTTGGAATTCAATCTTTACCCCTGACATCGCTGTTCCCTAGTTTTGCCCTTCACCTGGGTGACAGTTTGCTTAAGGCCAATCTTATTTACCAACCAATTAATCAACAGTTTGCAACCAGGAAATTTAGGCTGTTTATCAACAGCTCCTTGTTGAAACCGCAGCACCTATTTTTCCTTTTCCCATTTTAGAACGTCTCCCTTTAAAGTCATTTTTTTCCTTACGTTGGCCCCAGGCGAGTTTGTTGAGCTATTTATCAATAAAGCTTGGGTGGAGAAGAAAATCTGAACTTGCCTAACCAGTTCTGACTTCCTTCAGTTATGGAGGTGAGTAGCCTCAACCGAAAGTCTGGCTGGAAAGGCTGTCGGGCTGGAAAGGTACAGAATGCCAGTTATGGGGGGAGTGTCATTTTTAGTTTTTTGATAGCGTGGAAGGATAGAATATAATAGCTGTAGCTAACGGCTTCCCTAAATTTTAAAAAAAAATCAACCATAGCTGGTAATAGTGAGCACTTGGAACCCTTATGGAGGATACGTTTAAGCACTTTCTCTTTGCTAAAGTGTTGGGGCGGATAGAATTGAATCCAATCATGCAAATTCTCTGTGCCTCAGTTTCCTCATCTGTAAAATGGGGGACTAAATACCCCAGGGCTTAGTAGAGCACGGGCCTGGAAGTCAGAGGACGTGCGTTCTAATAATCCCGGCTCCGCCACACGTCTGCCTTGTGACCTTGGGCAGCCGCTTTCCTTCTCGGTGCTTCAGTTACCTCATCTGTAAAATGGGGATAGACTGGGAGCCCCATGTGGGACAGGGGCTGTGCCTGACCTAATTACCTTGTGTCTACCCCAGTGCTTAGAACAGTGCTTGGCACATGGTGAACGCCTAACAAATACCAAAATTATCATTATTAGTATATAGTAAGCCCTTAAATTCCAATATTATGATTATAATTAGTAGTGCTCTGCACCCACTAAGTGATTAAGTAAACGACTGATTGATTAATATTACTGCTGCTAATAAACCAGATATCCTGACTCCCAGCCTCTACCTTGCCGCTCGGCCCAGTTGCTTCCCATATTAGAATTAGTTGAGTGCAGAACCGAAGTCCATTACGCCTTTACTTGGGAAAAGTTAACACTTTGAAGAGAAAGGCGTTTGTCATATTCTGATTCACTTCTTTTTGAGAAAGCATCAAAGCCAAGAAAAACAGCTGGCTTTTCTGTTACCACCTAAGGAAAATGTCTACAGCTTCCCTATATTTTCCCCTTGGATAAATGGTTTGGTCTCCCAGAGGCGGTCGCCCCTCGGTAAATCCCGTATCTAGAACATTCCTCCTGGCGGCGGAGGGAAATGGAGACCGGGAAGGGGGGCAGAGAGTGGCTAGACAGTCAGAATAATAATAATAAATTTGTTAAGCGCTTACTATGTGCAGAGCACTGTTCTAAGCGCTGGGGTAGATACAGGGTAATCAGGTCATCCCACGTGAGGCTCGCAGTTAATCCCCATTTTACAGATGTGGTAACTGAGGCCTCGAGAAGCGAAGTGACTTGCCCACAGTCACACAGGTGACAAGTGGCAGAGCCGGGATTCGAACCCATGGCCTCTGACTCCCAAGCCCGGGCTCTTTCCACTGAGCCACGCTGCAGTCTGTGAACCTTAGGAGGGGGAGAGTCATTTGGTTCCAGTTAAATTGGGTTCAAGTAGAGAGTCCCACTTCAAATCTGACCTCTCTAGAGCATCTGCAGTATCCAAAAACGGCACGCCCTCAGCCGGAGCAAGTTTTCCTAGTTCCCAGTTGCCCTAGATCAAACAATCACAAACCTTGTTTTATTTATTATTTTAAATGTGCCATTTTATGTGCCAGGCACTGTACCAAGTGCTGGGGTGGATAGAAGCATTCATTCATTCATTCAATCGTATTTATTGAGCACTTACTGTGTGCAGGGAACTGTACTAAGCGCTTGGAAAGTACAGTTCGGCAACAGATAGAGACAGTCCCTACCCAACGACGGGCTAAGGGGGAGACAGACAACAAAACAAAACACGAAGACAGGCATCACAGACCGGGATGGACACAGTCCCTGTCCCACGTAGGGCTCACAGTGTCAATCCCCATTTTACAGATGAGGGAACTGAGGCCCAGAGAAGTGACGTGACTTGCCCAAGGTCACACAGCAGACAAGAGGTGGAGCCGGGAGCAGGGCCTTAGAACCCACGTCCCTAGGCTGGGGATGGAAGTGCGCTAGCTGCATGTACTTCGCTTTTCATTCATTCATTCAGTCGTATTTATTGAGCGCTTACTGTGTGCAGAGCACTGTACTAAGCGCTTGGAATGTACAATTTGGCAATAGAGACAATCCCTGCTCAACAACGGGCTCACAGTCTAAAAGGGGGAGACAGCAAAACAAGTAGACAGACATCAATACCATCAAGATAAATAGAATCATAGATATAGACATCATTAATAGAGTAATTAATATATACAGATGTACACAAGTGCTGTGGGGAGGGGAAGGGGATAGAGCAGAGGGAGGGAGTGGGGGGGAATGAGGAGGGTCAGAGGGAAAGGGAGGGCTCAGTCTGGAAAGGCCTCCTGGAGGAGGTGAGCTCTCAGTAGGGCTTTGAAGAGGCAGGGTGTCTCAGGCGGAGGGTGGAAGGGAACCTGACGTCTGCCGCGCCCCCTGCCCCTGCCCTCCGGCCCCTCCATCTTCCATGTATATACGTGCTGAAAGGTAGCGAAGCAGCAGGGCTCAGTGGAAAGAGCCCGGGCTTGGGAGTCAGAGGTCATGGGTTCAAATCCCGGCTCCGTCGCTTGTCAGCTGTGTGCCTTTGGGCAACTCACTTCACTTCTCTGGGCCTCAGTTACCTCACCTGGAAAGTGGGGATGAAAACTGTGAGCCCCACGTGGGACAACCTGATCACTTGTATTCATTCATTCATTCATTCAATAGTATTTATTGAGCACTTACGATGTGCAGAGCACTGTACTAAGCGGTTGGAATGGACAAGTCGGTAACAGATAGAGACAGTTCCTGCCCTTTGACGGGCTCGCAGTCTAAGAGCAGGGGGAGACGGACAGACAAGAACAATAGCAATAAATAGAATCGAGGGGATGAACATCTCATTAAAACAATAGCAAATAAATAGAATCATTAACAAAATAAATAGGTTAATGAAGATATACAGTTGAGCGGACGAGCACAGTGCTGAGGGGATGGGACGGGAGACGGGGAGGAGCAGAGGGAAGGGGGGGGAAGAGGGCTTAGCTGAGGGGAGATGAAGGAGGGGGTAGAGGGAGCAGAGGGAAAAGGGGAAGCTCAGTGTGGGAAGGCCTCTTGGAGGAGGTGAGCTCTAAATAGAGTTTTGAAGAGGGGAAGAGAATGAGTTTGGCGGAGGTGAGGAGGGAGGGCGTTCCGGGACCGCGGGAGGACGTGGCCCGGGGGTCGACGGCGGGATGGGCGAGAACGGGGGACGGTGAGGAGGTGGGCGGCGGAGGAGCGGAGCGTGCGGGGTGGGCAGGAGAGAGAAGGGAGGAGAGGTAGGAAGGGGCAAGGTGATGGAGAGCCTCGAAGCCTAGAGTGAGAAGTTTTTGTTTCGTGTGGAGGTCGATAGGCAACCACTGGAGGTTTTTAAGAAGGGGAGTGACAGGCCCAGAGCGTTTCTGCAGGAAGATGAGCCGGGCAGGCCCTACTTCCCTCTGCTGCCTGGATCATTTTTTCTAACAAAACCATTCAGTCCACGTTTCCCCAGTCCTCAAGAACCTCCAGCGGTCGCCCATCCACCTCTGCATCGAATAGAAACTCCTCACCGTCAGCTTTAAGGCACCCGATCTCCTGGCCCCCTCCTATCTTATCTCACCGATTTCCTACCACAGCGTAGCACGCTCACGTCGCCGCTCTAATGCCAACCTACTCGCGACGTCAACCTTTCGCCTCCCTTGCCGCTGACCCCCTCGCCTCCATCCAACTTTTCCACTGTACGTTCTGCAGAGGGGGTGGATGGAATTCATTCTTGAGTAAATGTAGAAAACCGTGTCAATTGTTTTTACCTTTCTGTTTTGTTTTCGCAGGGCTGGTCAAAGCAACATGGCTGCTCTCTCACCAGAGAATTGTTCCTTTCAGTCCCAGATGAGCCAAGGGAGCCAGCCTCTAGATGGGAGCGGTGTGCTGCTTTTGATTATTTTGGGAAAAACTTTCTTGAACCTCTTCGTGCTAGGAGCGCGAAGGAAGACGGTGTACCAAAGCTTTTTGGAATACTTTTCCATTTCGGTAGCCATCATCGACTTCACGCTTTTGGCGACCCTCTCCTTTATCGCCTATTTTGAGGATTTTGCACTGTGGGACGTTAGATTTACTAAATACCATATGTGCCTGTTTACTCAAATTATATCTTTTACCTACGGCTTGTCCCATTATCCGGTTTTTCTTGTAGCTGGTTTGGATTACTATGTGACCGTATTGCAAACCTCCAGACCGCCCCCCGCGCGCCAAAAACTGTCTTACGCGGTAGCTGTGGTTTTGATCTGGATTTCGATCTTCTTTTACACCTTGGAAGATCCGAACACCTATTCGAGCCTCACCGCACGGCGAGATTTTTATTTTTACCAGTGCCCTTTCTACGTGAGCATTCAAAGCTACCGGTTATCTTTCGCCGTAGTACTGGTTCTGTTTTTGGTTCTCGTCGCGTGCTGGTCTGAAGTCGTTACCCTGATCCGGTCGACCAGGATCGCCTCTTACATGAACGAGACGGTCCTGTTCTTCCCGTCGGCCGCCGGCCACGCTCAGGCGGGGGTCTCGAAGAAGCAGTTCTCGACCAAGCTCACGATCTGCTTTCTCGGAACCTGGGCCCCGTTTGTTTTCCTTCAGATACTCATCCTCCTACTGGATGTCCGCATCCCGGCGTATATCGAGATGAACGTTCCCTGGTTGTACTTCATCAACAGCTTCCTCATTGCCGCCGTTTACTGGGTTCGACGTCCCGAGCTTCAGGTAACAGAGACCGCGTTGTTTTCCACCGATCCTTTCGTCGGCTGGGAATTCTGTTTCGTCCCTTTCACGGTGCCCGAGGGGCAGACTGAAAAGCCGCCGTCCATAATAACCTGTTAAGGTGGCTCTGTGGAAAGCCGCCTCCCCGTCCCGACCAATCTTAGGTGGCCAAGAGCACAAAAAGCCGTCGTTTTCGAAGCACAGATGAACCAAGGTAAAGGGACGGGATACCTTGTAAAGCAAAAAACTAAGGCACTCGAAATTCCGTTTGAATTCGTTTGTTTTCCCAGGAGTTTGTTCTACTGTACGAGTAAACGGACCAAGGGATTTTGATATTACTCCATAATCACTATGGTGTTACGAGACGCCGGTACAGTGTCCCGAGCCCTGGAGTAGGTAGAGTAGTACAAATCGATCCCACAGTCTGAAGGGGGAGGGAAAGCAGGAATTGAATACCCGTTCTACGGATGTGGAAACTGAAGCACAGAGAAGGTAGGTGAACTGCCCAAGGTCATTGAGAAGGCAAGGAGTGGGGCTGTTACTAGAACCCCGGCCGCCCACGCCCCACACCTATGATTTTCCCACTAGGCCACACTCCTGGGGCCACGTCCTGGCTCCATCGCTTGCCTGCTCCGTGACATCGGGCCTGTCGCGTATTCTCACCCTTTAAATAGGGATCAGAGCCCTGTCATCCCTCCCTCTTAAACACCGAGCCCCTTGTAGGACAAGGGCTGCGTCTGAATGATTGTCTCTACTCCAAGTGCTGAGCCTAAAGTGAGTGCTCAATAAAGCTCATTATTCTTATTAGAAGTATGAAGATGAAGTTATTTCTAGTGCCTTCAGTTGCTCCAGACTTGTATACAAAATGTTTTATTAGAAAATAATATCTTCCAGCCTTGGAATGTTTTTAAGTTTCCTACTGCAGTAGGCAGCGATAAGCATAATTGCTATCTGCACGCAGTGGCAGTTAGTATTTCTTGCCTCAGTTCTCTCCTTTATGCTTGTTTTCCGTTACTTTACTGTCACTGGTGAATGTCCTGCTCCAAAGGGAAATTTTGAAGATAAAACAGGAAGTTAATGTAATTATGAAATAAATCAGTTCTTCTGAACAAAAGTGTTAAATTAGGTAATGTACTTCTCGTTGAGCAGTCCCTTTCATGAGATACTGCTGCAGAGGGAGAATAGCTGGAGCGAACCTTGTTAGACTAACGGAATTTAGCCACGGAGGAGAGAGAGAACGTAAACTCTTACGGCATTATGCCCGGTGCTAGAGGGTAAAACATAATTGAAGAAAAATGCAGTCAGAGTCTGCTACCGGTGCCCGAGAGGAAATATGGTATGACAGAAACCAACAGTCTAGCACCCTACTTTAGCATTATCCTAACTGTGGTTTAAAGAAATAGGATGGTGTGATTTTTGCCTCTGACTTTGACTGTGGTTTACAAAATCAAAGAGCGAACGAGATGAAATTCAACAGACAGCCAAACGGAAAAGGCTTTTATTTCCGAAGCAATGAAATTACAATTGGTCTACAATATATTATTGTAAATATAAACAATATAAATAAGTGATCCTGTAGGCCCACTGGCTCTCCACCCAGACCTACACGAGGCAATGTTACCATATAATAATGTCGTATACGAAAATGTGCAGATAACAAAAGGTGCAATTACAAGCAAGTTTAAGCAGCAGAGTATAAGGTGCTTTAATTTAATAGTTGTGTAGCCATCAAGAGACGTATGAACGGTTTTACTTCACTTATGCTACAGACCACAACAAATGAAAATCTAAAATTCATTCACATGCTACTCGTTAATATGAAAGTGCTTTCTCTTAAAAAAAAAAATACATCGAATGAACATATTCTGTTTTACGTAGCTCATGATGTGCTTCCAAACTGTAAAATCATTTTATCTTCATATGTAGGTCATAGGGTTCAAAGTCTGGGTTATAGACACTGATCTAGGTATTAATGTTTAATGCTAAATTTGCTAAAACGAATATTTTATTTCCCGGTTAAGAAGACTCCGTTACGATATCGCCCCATGGTAAAGAACGCCTTTTTTTTTCCCTGTATAGTTATTTAAGTGTTCTAACACATAACTTTCCAATAACGGCAGTGTCTTCTACTAGATCGAAGGAAGGAATAAGCGATTGGTCTTTGGGACTTCCCATGGGAGTGAAATCACAAATTCACCACACCCGCGGGGCTACCAATAAAAGATGAGTTAGAAAATCTAGTTCCAAAGGAAGAAGCATAACGATACAGTATACTGAAACGTTTGGCACCTCAATAACAGGACGTCCGTTTTCAGCGGTTTCAACAGCGAGGAATGAATACTGCCCTTTGGTACAGCGAAAAGTGTGAAAAGTGGAAATTCTTACCTTTCATTTAACAGCACATTTGTAAAAAATACAGGAACTGACATTTGATTTCCTGGGACTCGACGGGCCAATCTTTCTCATTTTCCACCCGTCCTGGAAACTGGCCCTCGCCTGACAAGGCTACACACACATCACCCCATGGCATTTTAAAGGTAGGAAACCTTCCCATAGAAAACGTATTCATGCACCAGGCATTTAAAGAGATTGCGAAATAAACCCACCGAAAGAATCCCCAGCGGGGTAATTTTAAAAAGCTTCTCAAATACCATATAAAGATAAATACGAGGTTATCCCATAACTTGGGTTGTAATCCATCTAAATTCTAATCAAATACAAACTCTAGTAGATCAAGCCATCCCGTGAAAAAGACCAAGAAGAAAGGAAAGTGGGTACCACCCCAAATCGGCACGCTATTAATTCCCCCAAATAACGCCTCTTCCACTTTCCTAATTGTTTTTTAGGGGGACGGTCCCTTGGGCAGGGGTCCAAATACTAGCATTCCTACCACAGAAGAAGTTTGGGCTAAGATGGTCAGTTTTGTCTTCAGAATGTCTGTCTAAATTTTTTTTAGGGGGGGTACATGTTCTGAATGTTTGTATAACAACCTACCAAGTTACGAACCCGTGTTTTCTGTGGAAAAAATGTGTCTGGGAACTAATTAGACTGCTGTTAACTAGTTAAGTGTAGCTAAATCCCCAGTGCTGTGACCAGATGGCAATGAGGTTCTGTTACACCAATACAAATGCCCGAACCATGGATTTATTTAAAACATTCTCCTCATGTGCAGTCTCCTCTTACTTGGTTAGCGACCTTAGTGCGACCTGGTGGCATGAAGGACACACCGGGCTGTGGGCTAGGCTAGCCAAATCAGACCTTGCCCTTCCTAACATTTGGAAAAAAAAGTGCTCAGTCAAAATCTTACATTTCCATCCACTGATCCTGACAACCGACAAAATTCTCTTCAAGGATCAAGTACCCACCCTGGCCTGCAGAGTTCTTCTGTTGCTCTCCATTCAATATGAAATGAATCCTCTGCATTTTAACTCTCTTGTTCTTGTAGCACTGGGTGTAATAATACTACTACTAATAATAATAACGGTATTTGTTAAGTGCTTACTATGTGCCAGGCACTGTACTAAGCGCTGACTGTCACTTGGTAGTCCACAGAGTCCCTTACCAAAAAAAAAAAAGGGGATGACAAGTAGAGTTTTAGCTATACATATAAACTCAAATGGTAAGTATGGTAAGTACGGTAAGTTTTCTCCAAAAACTTGGAAGTTACACTCATGGAGTACTCTGCCTCAAAAAAAAAACCAACTCACATTACCGCTCTAGGCAGAGAAGCGCGTGTTGTCGGGAGAACAGTTCCTAATTTGGGCATTGGGTTCTAGCCAAACGTGAGTTCTGCGAAGACTGATTGTATATTCTCTCTCCAGTGATTTCTCTTTCTGATTCTTTTTTACGGTCTTCAAATTATGAATAAGCTTTTGGTATACGAGAGGCTTTCATGGTGAGTGAGACGTTCTGGACTAACCACATCCCTCCTATCAATTGAAGATAACACAAATCCCGTAACCCATGTCTATTACTCCCCCCCCCCCAAAAAAAAAAAAGTGTGCATTACTCTAGACCTAATCTTACAAATGTTTTTTGGCAAAATGTTTGGGCATCCATCTTTTGGCCATTTAGAATGTAAACTCAGGAGTAGTATCTGTTTTAGATTATTTTGACGCTTAATATGTGCTTAATGATAAATAGCTCACTTGAAAACCTTTTCCATAAGTATCCCAAGTACCACGCAGGGTAAGCCATAAAAAAGGAAATAAACCAACAAAAGCTGCAAAATGTTCCTTTGCAAATGGTCCACGTTTGAACTGGACTAGTATCAAAATTGATGCTCAAACATAACCCCCACCAAAACCTATTACCTTAGAACTTTAGAGTGATAAAAAAGTTACTTTTTAAGAGGATTCTAAGTAGGTGGCCAAAAAAACAGGACACTCTTTCCTCCGGCTCAAGTTTAACTGATGTAAAAATTGAGTTATAAAGCCAACTTCTTGGATATGGGAGTGGAAATATCCATTGCATATGAGAGGAAGTCGGACGACCAAAGCTTCCCAAAATTAAAACGTTAGACTTTTAGAAGTAGCGCGATCTTATTCTTCCCAGCTATGCCAATGAGTATTACTGAATTCCGTTTAGATATATTTCAGTGTCCAACGATTCAAAATACTGTGGCACTACCTAAGGCTATAAAATTGGATTCAAATCCTTACGTCTTTCCTAATAAAAATCGATAATATTCTTTGCCATCTTTAGCCTTTTAAAGAGTCCTTCATTTAAAAGCTTTGGAAACACAAATTGTAAGCGCAAGCGTTCCGCTCGATGCTGGGCAGAATGCCGTTTCCTACCTATCCTCTGATCCCCTGAGGTCTGTTCGCTGTTGAATCTTCCAGAAGAGAGGAAGAAGAATTAGTTGGACTTTTTTTTTTTTCCCCAACAGTGTAAATGTCAAAAAGTCTCCCAAAGGTTCCTCCCTCCCCGCTTTTTAAGTTCCCAGATGGCATAATAATTGAAACTCCTTCCAATCTGCGAAACTGAGCTTCAGAATCTAAAAAATCAATCAGGGGAAAGTGAGCTCTATTTGTTACCTAGATTTCTCTAGACTGTCAGCTCCTTGTGGACAGGAAATGTGCCTATCAACTCTGTTGCACTGTACTCTCCCGAGTGTGTATTACAGCTAAATAAATACCACTGCTAGGTTAATTCGACAGCAAGGTTAAGCAACTTAAACTCAAAAAGGCTAAAGATGACTGATCGGTTCATTTTTTCCTGGAGTTTTAATATTTTAAGGGAAAATCAATCTTGGTCATCACAATTCTGTGTCTCTTCAATGTCACAATTAGAAATGTCAAAATAGTTGATTTGCCAGTGGACACTGTCCCGCTAGCCCATTTTCCTGCAAAATTGTTTAATAAGTTTAGTCTGGGAGATAAATTGAGGACTCATTTTGGTGGTGTAGAGTTTTAGTATGTCCTAGGAATCTCCCAAGGGAAAAATCCAGACTAGTAAAGAGTTATTTTTGCAAACGGAAATCAAATTTTAATAGAGGACTGTACTTTTGTTAAAGCCAATATCTTTATTTCCCTCAACTACCCCAAACTCCTTGTCAAGCACTTGGTTAAAAAGCACCAAATCCCACGTGCTTTTCTCCACAAAATTTGAAGTGGATAACTCATAGGCAATCGAGAAACTGTCAATACTTTACTTCCCTCGCTTCACTGCTGTAGATACCCACTGAAACAAAATCGCGGTGTAGAAACTGACGTGCTTATTAATGTGGTGGTTTTATTGCCTCGATTTACGAAAGTGATTCTATTTCAGAATTCATTGGATTTTTTTATAGGTTCTGATGGGACAGTCTACAAACAGCCCAAATACTGTATAGTTCCCATGGTTTCTGCTTTTTTTTATTTCTCCCAAGAAATTTAGAATTAAGCTCTGAATTTAAAACCCTATGCTTTTCTGCTGTAATAGCTGCTAATTTCCACAATAATGATGCTATTAACACTTGACACTGAGATAAATGTATGAACCCTCGGGTGAAGGAGGCTTCATTCCCACACGGCGTTTTAAAACAAATTAGGTAAAACAGCATCCAATCGCCAGAAATGTGATCTGCCATAAGTAGGACCAAATCGATTTGGAAATATTAAGATGTGTTTTGGGCCACTCTCCCTTAGTGTAACTCAAAATGGATGCCGTTGATGGGACTGTTAGGATCTTAGAAGGCAAGGAACGGTGTCGAATTTCATTTTAAGACCTGTATTTTTGAAGAGCATATTGCAGTACCTTTTCCCTGGGAATAATTTGACGAAAAGTTGGGAGTTCCACCCTGATTTTTTGTTGTTGTTGTTGAAGGGGGAGGACGGGAAGGAGGAGGTAGGAAAAACCACCCTAGACCCTTTATTTGTGGATTAGTTATTTGTGGGGCTGAGCCTGTAGAAATGAAAATGGCATCCCTAAGTTCTCTCAGGATGGACTGATGTGTCACATAACGTAAGACCTGAAACCCTGAGCACTGAGATGAGGACGGTAAACACCGAGAGCTAATAGGCAACAAACAGCAGCTCATTAGAAGGGAAGAGACTTAAAAATTTAACTCGTTTATGGAGAAAAAGCCACTGCTGGAAGCAAATAAATCAACTCAAAAATTCAGCCCTCTCAGCCGCGTCACACAGAGAGATACTATTCCGAGCAGGGAAGCTCGCTTGGGGCAGGGAATGTGTCTACCAACACTGCTGTACTTTTCCAAGCGCTCGGTACATTGCTCGGCCCACAGTAAGTGCTCAGTAAATACGATTAATTGAAAATACCATTGATTGAAATCACAACTAAAATGTCAGTGGTAACTCTGGCTGCCGATCACTAATCCCCACAAAACTCTAAGCAGACCACGGTCATCGTTAAACGCTTTAACTGCGGAGTAGTTGGAGCTCAGACTTTAAGTGCCGTCTGTCACGAAAAAGTCTGACCTACAGCGTTAGCCTTTTTTCCGTGGTGGACGTGGAAACTGGGCATCAAACACTGGGAGACAAGGCGGCTTGAAACCGTCACTAATACTAGGAAAAGTAATCCCGATTGGGCAGGACAGCTGCCATGTTCGTACTTAATCGCCCCCTCTCTGGGAAAGTCCAGTCAAATGTCTTTTGTAGCACGTCTCCCCGAGCACATTCACCCAAGAGCCTTTTGGAGGAGTATCATTTCTGCCGTGTTTCTACATGAAGCAAGCCTGGTGTCAAACTCCAACCTAAAGTTAAAAGGTTAGAAGCAGCGTGGCTTAGTGGATAGAGCCTGGGAGTCAGAAAGACGTGGGTTCTAGTCCTGGCTCGGCCACTTGTCTGCTGTGTGACCTCGGGTAAGTCCCTTCGCTTCTCTAGGCTTCAGTTCCCTCATCTGTAAAATGGGGATTAAGACTGTGAGCCCCAGGTGGGACAGGGACCGCGTCCAAACTGATTAACTTGTATCTCCCCCAGCGCTTAGAACGGTGCTCGGCACGTGGTAAGCGCTTAACAAGTACCAAAGCTATTGTTTTGAATAATTACTGTCCAGACTGTCCTCCACGCAACCCTGCTTGTGGAGGGCGGGAGGAGTGTCAGACCACCAGCACCCACCCACCCCCAGGCAAGAGCTGGTGGGCACGTAGGCTCGCGCGAGGCAGCCATCTCACTGCAAAAATGCATCCTCGTGAGCTCAGCCTAGTGTTTCCCCCACTGCGGCGCTGAAGTGCGTCAAAAACAAATATGCCAAGCCCATTACCTAAGCCGAAAGTGAATGCCAGTGGAACATGAACTGTTTTCCAGTGGGGCCGTCCTGAGCGGGGAGGAGAGACGACGCTATGGCTTTCCGCGTTTCTTTTCTCCCCTCTTCAACTGCAAATTCTTCCTGGGGGTCTTCCACCTGCAACCGCTCTCCTGTCGGGAGACACTTTAAACGGAGAAAGACAAAGAGGAGGTAGCCTCCACTCCGAGTCCCCCAATTCCCGGCCCCTTGGGGAGGGCAGGGTACACGGACTCCTCCCCCTCAGAATAATCACCAGGCAGATAATCGAGGGAGAAGCGTTTCCCCGGAAACTTTCCTTTCAGTAATGAAAAACGGAATAAAAAACAAATCCACATGTAATAGACACAACAACCGCAAGTTGAGCCGTTAGGATACATTTTCCAATCCTACGCTATCGGTAAACATCTTCTGACACTACCATGGAATAATAATAAAAAAAAACAACCCAACAAGAAATCAGACAGACAAGAGGCATCTAAAAGATTAAAAAAATTATCCACGGTAATTCTGTATAAAAATAATTAGCCGTCTCTAGTGTACACAAAGCCAAAAGATAAACATCTGTGATATCTTCAGTCTTCTCTTAGCTCAAAGCAATCTTTCTGAAGAGAGCGGTGTAACCAACCGAAACATGCGGACTCACGGTTTCCGCTTAACTGAACCTCTGTCACCCCGCTCGCGTGTGTTAGGCTCCTTCGACGGAAAGAAACATCCACACGAATCCCGTTCAGTGAACACGAGGCCGCCGCCCCACACAGACGGAAGAGGAGGAAAATCGCCCGTAAGAAACTACGGGCCAAGCATCGCGCGGCTCTCCTTTGGCCCTTCTCCACCCTCCGGGGCCGTCGCTGTGAGCCTCGACGGGTTTTCCACGGTTTCCGAATCCTAGTTTTTGTTTTTTGTTACCAGAGTCTCTCAGACTTTATGTTGCTGATGGACACCATGGTAGAGGATAAAAAGCGGGCCTTGACGCGATACCACCCGGGAGACGCTCTTGCAGGTTACTGCAAGCCTTGTTGTTGGAGAAAGCGGTGCACATTCCTTTGTTTTTAACAGCCAGACAAGTTGGGACTCCAATCCCGAGAAGGACACACCGGCTCGACCGAGCCGTTTCCTTTCCGGCAGGTGGGTGTTCACCGTCTGCCGGGGACAGTGGCGTCCCGCCCTCCGCAGTGTGTGGCGGCGGGCAAATACTGACAGAAATGCCCCCGTGGGGGTAGGACTCTGGGTGGGATTCCATTTGCACGTCAGCCTTCCATTCTGTAGGCCCGAATAATATGAGGTGGGCAATCCATTTTCTACCGCTGAGAAAATTAGAGGGAAAAAACAACCACCAGAAACCGACCGCAGAACATTAACGCTGAATTTGAGTAGTGCTCTTCTTTGCAGACACTCAAAGCATTTCCCACCTCTTGGCTTCTAAATTCTCAAACATTCCTAGCAGGTGAGATGGGCCAGGTATTCTGATTCTCCCCGCCGCCCCCCCTTTTTTAAAACAAATGTAGAAATTGGGACCAAGTGCCTTTTTCCAAGCAAGCGGAACCAAACACAGCCGGACATTCTGGCCGATGACTTTTTCCACCGCGGTCTGTCGAGTAGCTGCTTTCCACTGTTTCCTTTTCAAAAGTTCAAAAGGTAACCCCTCCCACTCCCCCCCACTCCCCCAAATGAGAGAGAAAACAACTTAAATGCTTCATAGCATTTTTCTCGTTCTTGAACGTCCCACAGACCCTATGGCTCTTCGCTCCTGCTATTCCACAATCTAAAGATTCTCTAACATGGGAAATCGCAGAACATTCATTACTCGGGAAAGGGAAAGGTAGTAACAGCGGTGAAGGCATCAGGAGAAAAGAAATGTAAATAATGAAATCATCTTAAAAAGGACCCTTTATCGTGAATGACCAATTTGACTTGGATTTCTTTTCCCTTAAGTCTGTTCCACCCCATCATTCATTGTCACAGTTCCTTCAGGCCACTTCCATTTTATGAAGCTAAAAAATGCACGGTGGCTAATTACGGACGAGCTAGAAGGCTGATCTTCTCTGAACTGCATGTAGAAGAGATGGAGACTCCATCTGCTTAGTATACACTGCTGTAACAGTAACATGTTTAAGAGTTATTTATTTACAAATTGGTTAAAGAATCGCTCTCGTCTAAAGCCTCACATTCCCGTTACGATTCTTTTAGCGAGTTGATCCGTGCGCAGATTTTCAGGGCGGGTCCCAGCTTGATGTTCATCGCGCTCATTAGGTGGTCTTCCTTTAATAAGAGAAGAGCTTGGCCGTCAATCTCCTGTGCTCGGAATTCATCCGCAATGTCTTGACAACCTACGACGGGAGAGCACAGGGCAGGTATAGGAAAGGTAAACAGATTCCGTTCTTCCAGGTCTCGTTCCACCGTCATCAGGGAATTGCTAAAATCTTACTGCCCGCGTCTAAAACCGACAGCTAAAAATGGGATGAAATAGATTTAACTGTCCTCCAGCATTCACTTCGGAAAAAGGGTCCCAGAGATGAGAACTGTGCCAAACGCCAATACCCAGGAAAAAGTAAATGAGAGCGTCCGGATTTCTGCGAGCGTTGCTTCGCAGCCCGTACGCCGGAGCGGAGGAAGCGTGCTAAGGAGGCGATCCACCGCCGCGGGTTAGCGCTACGACATCGGCTGAAATTTCTGTTCTCGTAAGAAGGTGGCTCCTTGGAGGTTGCGCCTCTTGTGCAAACTGATGAGCCGTGAGAGCCGGAGGCTAGTAGCGGCCCGACGGGGATGACCTAACGTTTACCTCACAGGAAGAACTATTCCTGCCTCTCCCGTGTGCCCAGCAGTGGGCCAGTAAAAAGCTTAGAAGAAATATTAGCATATAATAGGGAGGCAAACATTTCACTAAAAATGACCACCATGATATTTTAAAGAAACTTCATTACCTTGTACCTAGACAAATTTTTTTTTAAATTCGACATTTTTTTCTTATATCGAATCCGTTTAAAGAGAGCAGTAACCATCTCTACTCTCACCAATTCTGAAATTCCTCTATCCAACCGCAACCTCCTCGCCTGCCTTGTCCGACTTCACACACCCAATCCCCGCAAACTCTCCCTTTCTTCCGGAGAGATCTCTGATCATTTGACCCCTTCCAATCGTCTAAAGTCGTAATGCCCCATCTGGTCTCCAAACCCCAACTACCTTCTCTTCATTCACAGATCAATGCCCTTAACCACACCTTCTTCACCAAACTCAATTTCCTCGTTCCCCCTCCCTCTGCCGATCTCGTACTGCCAAGCTGCAACACCGCACCGTCTCTAGTGCACGTCTCCTCTGCTCCTGGATACGAGCTGTGGAGCGCTGCTCACAGACATCCATTCATTCAATCGTATTTATTGAACGCTTACTGTGTGCAGAGCACTGTACTAAGCGCTTGGGAAGTATAATTTAGCAACAGATAGAGACGATCCCTGCCCACCAAGGGCTCACGGTCTTTCCAGACAACTGGCTGGGCCTGACCATCTCAAATTCATCCCCACTTCCTTTAATTCTGCTCAGTAAAAACACTTCTTCATCCTTATTGACTCCCTTATACTCACTGCCTGTGCCAACAGTTTCAGATGTGTAACTCCCTCCTCAAACCCCCATCCTTCCGCCCCATCATCTCTTGCTCCAGTGACCTGGCCACCTACTTAATCGATAAAACTGAAACCAACAGGTGCGAACCACTGGAAAATCTCTCCTGCTCCTGTGCAGTCCCTCCCTGCTCCTGCCCCCTTTTTGACTCTCCCATCCTTCCCAGCAGTACCTCGAGGAGATCTCACGTCTCCTCTCAAAGTTACCCCCTCCACCTGCGCCTCCAACCCCATTCCTTGGCACCTTAACCAAACACTGGCCCACCCCCTTCTTCCCTCCTTGACCACGTTCTTCGACTGTCCACTTTCCAGTGGTTTCTTCTCCACTGTTTTCAAACATGCTCGCATATCCCCATCCTACCCCTCAGGGTCCCACCTGGAGAGTTTCCAGTCCTCTCCCAGTCTCGACGACGGGAGGGAGAGTCAAACAGAGGCCTGTCCATTCCATTCCTAGATTGGCCGGGGGCTAGCGACTGGATGGCAATCTGCTACAAGTCCAGACTCCCCTGTGCTGGGCAGCGGCGGCACGGGAGAGAGTTGAGGGTGGAGACTCAAGTTTACTGTGCGCAAGGAGGCAATGGTCAACCGCTTCCAGATTTTTACCAAGAAAACTCTCTGGATCCACTACCAGAATGATTGCAGATGGAGAGTGGGGCGTTCTGGGAGAGATGTGTCCATAACGTCGCTAAGGCTCGGACGTGACTCGACAGCATAAGACAAGATCCCCATCCTACAGTAACTTTTCCTTGACCACAACTTCAGGTAACGCTCCATCTCCCTCCTGCCTTTCCTACCTTTGAGGAGTACGGAAAGTACTCCTCAAGCGCGTTGCTGACACCCACTATCCCCACTTCCTCTCTTCGACCCCCTTCAATCTGGCTTCCGATCCCGACAATCCATGGAAACTGCCCTCTCTAAGGTCACCAATGACCTTCTTGTCAAATCCAACAGCCTCTACTCCATTCTAATCCTCCTTGACTTCTCGGCTGCCTTTAACACCGTGGACCACTTCCTTCTCCCAGAGACCCTAGCTAAACTTGGCAATACTGACCCTGCCTACTCATGATTCTCCTCCCCTATCTCTGGTTGCTCCTTTCTCAGTCTCACACCCCCTAACTTTGGGAGTCCCTCAAGGCTCAGTTCTGAGTCCCCTTCACTTCTCCAATTACAGCCACTCCCTTAGAGACCTCGTTCGCTCGCACAGCTTCAACTATCACCTCTACACAGACGATTCCCAAACCCAGAATCAGTGGTATTCATTGGGCATTTACTGGGTGCAGTACTAAGCGCTTCAAAGAGTACAACATAACAATATAATGGACACATTCCCTGCCCACAAAGAGCCCTACCTCTCTCCTTCAAACAATCGTCCAATCGATCGTATTTATCACGCACTCAGTGTGTGCACGGCACCGAAATAAGCGCCTGGGAGATTACGGTGTAACAGAGTTGGTTCCCTGCTCACAAGAAGTCGGCTTTCGGGACCTCTCTACTGGATGTCTCACCCGACACCTCTGACTTAACATGTCCAAACCAGAGCTCCTCATCTTCCCCATTCTCCTGTCACCCCAGATTTTACCATCCACTATCCTCTGTCTCATGTGTCCGCGACCTCGGCCTTATCCTTGACTCATCTGTCTCATTCAACCAGCATATCCATTCTGTCACCAAATCCTACCGGTTCTACCTTCAAACCACTCTAGAATCCTGCTACCATGCCGACCCTAGCTCTTCTATCCCACCTTGACTACTGCATCAGCCTCCTTGCTGACCTCCCTGCCTCCTGTCTCTCCCCACTCCAGTCCATCATTCACTCTGCTGCCCGGATCATTTTCCTAAAAAAATGTTCAGTCCATATCTTCCCACTCCTCCAAAACCTTCAGTGGTTGCCCATCCACCTCTGCATCAAACAGAATCTCCTTCCCACCGGCCTTAAGGCATTCAATCAGCGCGCCCTCCCGTACCTTACCTCCCTGATGTCCCAGTACAATCCAGCCCACACTCTTTGCTCCTCTAACACCAACCTACTCCCTGTACCAACATCTTGCCTGTCTTGCTGCTGACGCCTTGCCCATTTCTTCCTTCTGGCCTGGAACACATTCCCCTCTCCTATCTCACAGGACTCCCCTCTTTCAAAGCCCTACTAAAATCACACCTCCTCTAAGACGCCTTCCCTGACTAGGTCCTCATTTCTAGGCCCAGATTAAGCCCCACTTTTCTTCATCTCCCCCTCTCTTCTGCATCGCCCTGACTTGCTCCCTTTGCTCCCCCCCACCAACCCAGCCCCACAGCACTTACATATCTGTAATTTTATTTATTTACATTGATGTCTCCCCGCCCCGCCTCCAGTCTGTGAGCTCGTTGTGGGCGGGGAGTGTCCCTGTTTATTGTTGCACTGTGCTTTCCCAAACGCTTGGTACAGTGCTCTGCACACACTAATGGCTTAAGAAATACGAAGGAATAAATGAATTTCTCCCATTCGCCCGCCCTTCTACATTGCCTATGTACTTGGATCTGTACCTCTTAAGAACCTGCTACTCATCCCAGCCCCACAGTACCTAAATATACACCCCCACACTCTCCTATTCCCCCTCGGTAATTTATTTTAATGTTTATCTCCCCATTAAGAGTATGGGCTCTTTGTGGGCAGGGAGCACGCCTACCAACTCATTTGTACTGTTCTTTCCCAAGTGCCTTGGTGGCACTCAAAAAATTCACACTGATTGATTGATTATATGGTGTAATAATAATAATTAATAATAAGTGTGGTACTCGTTAAGCACTTAGTATGTGCCAAGCACCGTTTCTAAATACTGGGCTAGATACAAATCAATCGGGTTGTACACAGTCCCTGTCCCCTCATGGGGCTCACACTTTTAATCCTCATTTTACAGATGAGGCAACTGAGGCCTAGAAAACTGAAGTGACCTGCCCAAGGTCACACAGCAGACACGTGGCAGAGCCCGGATTAGAACCCAGGTCCTTCCGACTCCCAGACCTTTGTTCTATTAAGCCACACTGTATGTATATTTGTAAGTCTATTTTTAAAAAAAAATGCTTCTACCTATTTCTCCTGGTGTTTGCTTTTCTGGTCAGGAATTGGAATCCTTTGTGTATTTAGTCTTACACTTGCAAAATCCTAACATTTATGGGCACAGGGAATTTTATAATGCTTTCTACATAGATAATAGAAGCATGAATGTTTCATGTATCTTGGGATTTTCCCCATCTCCCCCCCCAGAAAAGGATGGGGGAAGCTCAGCTGACAAATTTAACCTTACTAATGCCGGTTTGCAGTCTGCACCTCATAACCCTGAGCCTACTACAGTGCTCTGCACATAGTAAGCGCTCAATAAATACCATCGATTGATTGAGGGCATGTTTAGGGATCTGAAACTTGAGAGAAACCTTTTTTTAAAAAATATGGTATTTAAGCGCTTACTATGTGTCAGGCACTATACTCAGCATGGCCTAGTGGCAAAAGCACGATCTTGGGAGTCAGAGGACGTGAGTTCTAATCCCGTGTCTGACACTTTTGTCTGTTGGGTGACCTTGGGCATGTCACTGAACCTCTCTGGGCCTCAGTTACCGCATCTGGAAAATGGGGATTAAGACTGTGAGCCCCACGTGGGACAACCTGATTACCCAGTACGTGGCTTAGTGGAAAGAGCCCGGGCTTGGGAGTCAGAGGTCGTGGGTTCTAATCCCGGCTCTGCCCCTTGTCTGCTGTGTGACCTTGGGCAAGTCACTTCATTTTTCTGTGCCTCAGTTACCTCATCTGTAAAAATGGGGATTAAAAAATGAGAGCCCCATGTGGGACAATCTGATTACCCTATATCTACCCCAGGGCTTAGAACAGTGCTCTGCACATAATAAGCGCTTAACAAATACCATAATTATTAATTATTATTATTATTAGAATCTACCCCAGTGCTTAGAAGAGTGCTTGGCACATAGTAAGTGCTTAACAAATACCATCATAATGACCTTGTGATGGTGTGACAAGGGGCTCACAGTCTCAATCCCCATTTTACAGATGAGGGAACTGAGGCATAGGGAAATCCAGTGTGCTGTGACCCAACGTCACACAGCAGACAAGTGACAGAGCCGGGATTAGAACCCAGATCCTAGTGCTCTATCCACTAGGCCAGAGGGAATGGAGATTTTTAGTATATCTTTAAGTGCAAATTGAGTCACACCACTCCCCCCAACATCGCAGAAGCCTCCGTGGTCTCCCAGTTGTTTGTGACAAAGTAAAACCTTTGGCCCAGAGAATTAGGGCCAAATTTCATCTGCCTCTTCCACTTATCTATGTGCCCTTTTTACTCAATAAATGTGTGTATTTGTGTATGTGTGTGTATATATATCTTTATATATATGTATTTATATATATGTGTGTGTATATATATATGTATACATATAAATATATCTAGCTATATATCTATGGATATCACATCTGCTCCTGGCTTATACTTTCTGTTTCAGTCAAGTTGAACTATTCTTCATTCTCTAGATCCCTCCACCTGAGGTGCTTCTTCCTCCTCCACCCAAATCGTCCCCCTTTCCTCCTCCAAATCAGTCAACGGTATTTATTGAGCATTTACTGTGTATAGAGCACTGAATGTAGCTGCTTGGAAGACTACAGGAGTTGGTAGACACGGTGCCTGCCCTCAAGGACCTTTCGACCTAGCGCTGCCAAAAACCCATCTTCTCCATGAAGCCTTCCCAGACCATCCCCACTTGACTCTGATCACTCCAGATTCCCACTACCCTTCGTAGCTTATATGTTTCTGCCATTTTGTATAATTCCTTATGTTCTCCAATGCTATCGCTTGCACTTCACGCCTATTTGAATGTTTTTATATTTATGTTGGCTATTCCTTCCTCCTCCCCGCCCCCCTAATTAGAGTATAAATTCCTCCAGGATAGTAGATCGATCAATTCACGGTCGGACAGTGACTGTGGCCGCCACACAGTCTACTTATAAAGTGAGTGCTCATTCTCTGCCGCTGACTAAAAGAATGCTTTTGTTTGAGATGGAAAAGAAAAGCTGGAGGAGAGTCGGGAGACTCAGATTTTCTAAATTAGGCTAAAGTGTGAAAAGAAATATAAAAAATAGTTTGATCCTCTAGAAGTTGGTGCATATTAACAACATTTGGAGGCTACACACACCTGAAGAGTTGACGGGAAAAAAAAAACTGTGCCAACCCACAGGGGACACGATTGCCACTGACATTACAGATCTGTACTTTACTTAACTGTTCCAACTCTCTCTTTTGTGAATCCCATTCACTTTCCCATAAAGTGGTGGAAACTATATTTTCTAGTGTCCTCCTAAGTTGCCCTCCTTGTCAGATAGTCGTTTTCCGTACCGCATGTTCTAGCTGGACTTCCTCCCTTCTCTTCTTTTGACTTGCATAAGTTCTCAATGATAAGACTCTCTCTCCCTCTCTTCAGCACCCACCGAAAAAAACAACTGATGGCGTCCCCCCAGCTCCAGATATACAGTGAAAATGGGATTACTCACCACGGAGAAGTCCCTGTTTCCGTTCTCAGATGTAGCTCTCTCAACAAAACTGGGCAGACAGAAACTGACTAATCTTGCATCTAGTTGTGACTTCGTCCTTCATTTTAGGAAAGAATGAATATTCTTCTCTCTTCGGTCTTCTTTACAAAAGCACAGGAAAGAAAAGAAGAGAGAAAGACGGAATAGGACCCACACTTTCATCCAGACAGCAGGGCCAGCGAAAGGTCTGGAAGACTGTAAGAGCTACATTTGGGAATAGAAACGGGGGGCTCTCCATAAAGAGAAACACTACCTACCCAGCTTGATTCTGTACTTGCTCCTCTGCATACACTGATTACGGGTGGATGTGCGTAAAACAGTCAGAAAAATGAAGAATGGAAACTAAAGAAGATGAATTCTGGGGAAAAGCATGTTCTGAAGGCCATATTTTACAGCAGCGCCTTGTCTTTGGAACTACAGGGCAGAGCTCCTTTACACTAAGCACGGAGAAGAGTAATATGATGCGTATGGATCGGGGCAAAAGTGAAAATACCATAAACCTGCTTTCTGAGAATCAAGATTATTGCCCATAAGAAACTAATTATGGAAAAAGGGGTTTCAAGAATTTTGGTGTGCTTACAACACACAGAACAGGTGGCCAACAAAACTCAGATTTGACACCGGTGCCCCGGTCTACCTGCAGGTATAAACTTGCCTACGCAATCACTCCGCATGGAGCGCCTTATCCCCACACTGAAAATTCCGCTTTCTTGGCTCTCTGCCGTTATAAACTAGGAATGTGATAATTCTGCAAATTGGCAGTGCAGGAGAGAAATCTAATGACCACACGGATCCACCAAACTTTGACAAACCACTCAATCAATCAATCAGTGGTATTTACTGAGTGCTTCCTTTGGGCAGAGCACTGTGATAAGCCAGAAGTCACAAATAGACAGAGAAAGGGATAGAAATAGAGAGATAGAGAGATTACTCGACTCTGGATATAGCAGACTAGACTGTAACTGGATGTAACATTCAAAAGCTTCACCCTGCTTAGAATAAGATATTTTTACACAAGCCAACCAATTAATATACACATCTGCGGAAAAGATCACTAGCTCAGTATCTGTCTCCGCTCTTCCCCTTGTCGACGGTCCGGTCAACTGGTTTTGGGTCCAGTGGGTTCACGCTGGGGGATTTCAATCGCAAGCTAGGGATTGCTAGTAAAAACAGCTTTGAAAAAGATGTTTAAAAAGAAAGCTTTCAAATCATTCAGAGTCAACCAAAGCTTCCTGCCTCAAAGTACTCCGACAATTATAGTTGAGAAGATAGAGCGACGTTTGATACACACCTGTGTTCAAATAAGAGAGGCAAACCCTAGGAGAGAAGCACTTGGATTGCTCGGTGCTCAAGGGAAGCAGAACATACTGAATTCCAAGGTTGGATAGACAGTTCAGAATGTTTCCTCCTCTAGGAAGAATTTCGGGAGGAGAAGGGGATTTGACAAGACAACCGCTTGGAAGGGAACTTACTGTCTCAAATGTGGTCCAAAAGGAAACTAAACCAGAAGCAGGAATGATGAGAAAGACCGACATTTTGAAGTAAGATATAATGACACAAATCTGGGTGCTCAATGTCCGGGCCAGACCTCTGTGAGGTGAATCAACGGATTCTACGGGGAAAGGAAGGGAAGATTTCACAGTGGACTGCCAAAATGGAATTAGACCCACTCTTACTGACTGACCCCTCTTTTAAATACGAGGGAGCACACGAAATGCTCCAAGTAACACGATCTGGGAAAACCCTTCAAACTATTGCCAGGGGTATCGCATTTTCTATCCAAAAGGAAATTAAACGGACGAAAGAACAAAGCAAACGTGCCTACTTTAGCTTTTCTCCTAATGGGGCAGCTCAATTACTCTCCCAATACCAGCAGCAAGATCTGATATTAGAACTGGAGGGTCATACAAAGGGAAAACATTCCCATGTGTGATGATGTATAGGCATGAAAGTATTGAAATCCCCCCAAAATACCTCCTGGACCTGTTCAAGAAGGAGGAAAAATACCTAATATGTATTACTTTGAAAATGTAACTCGGAGTTTCCCTTAATTACTAATGTACTCCACGTGTAAGCTCGTCGTGGACGGGGAACTCGTCTACCAACTCTGTTACTTTGTACTCTCCCAAGCGCTTAGTACAGTGCCCTGCATACAGTAAGCGCTCGATAAACACCATGGCCTGATACTAACAATTCAGAAGGCTGAGGTGATTTGGGAGAGTGACACCAGACTGAAGCTAGAAACCAGACGGTTGGGACAACTGCCCCTATCTAGATGCCCAAAGTGATTCCCCAAGATGTCTATCCATGTTGAAACTACCCTCGAAAATACATTCTTAAATATAAAAATAACGCCCTCCTACAGAGACTCAAGAGCCTTCTCTAAGCCAGTTGGTTTCAGAGCCAAGATCTCTAAATCTGAATGTCAGACGGTTCTTCTCTCAGACCTCACCTCAGAGGAATCTGATTGTCAAAACATGTACATTGTCTATCAGAGATTTATTCCTCCTAGCAGTTGAGTCTTGCTTTAACTTGTAACTCGGGTAGGAGGGGCCCCAAAGTCAGGGTGAGAAGTGTCTGTGGCCCAACCTGATCGATCTCTGTTGTTGATTCAAGGGGCGGCCACCCTGGGAAGGCAACAAAAAGGTCTTCCCCAATTCTCCCGATGTCCCAAACGGTAGCGTTTTGACCTTGGTCAGTCCCAAATCAGATTAATTAGCAAACTCAGAGGATAATGATTCTCCTAAAGCGGTCGGGATGAGAGGCATTTTACGACGGCCCCGAATCTGAGAAGAGAGGAAAACACCAAGAGGAAATGGACTCTGGTTCACCACATCCAGAGGGGCACGTGAGCGGTAGGATTTACTCATCTTCTTTCTGATCTTCATACAGTGAGGCAGTTCCTCCCACCACCTCAATCGAGGAAACAAATGAACTAGCGTCCCAGGGAAAGCGGACGTGAAAGCTTGCGGTGGCCATTAAAGAGTAAGAGCAAAATGCATTCCAATTCAATCAGTCCTACGGCTGATGCAAGAAAACGAAGCTAAGAGGAAAGTACACTTGCCTTAAGCCTTAAAAAGGAAAACATTCCAATTACCCCTGGATCTTCTGTTTCAAAATCATCGTTTTCGGGGGCACTCGGAATAAGGGAATCGGGCCCTCTAGAGATGAAAAGGTTTTCCTTTAAAAACAAACTCCAACTTTTTATATTCTGAAAGTTCCTGAATATTCATTTGACCAAACTGCCGAAGAAGGAAACCTCTTGTCCTTTTCTTTCCAAAGAGGAGAGAGGGAAGAAAGAAAAGAGGGAAAGAAGGGAACAGACAAAGACAGACGAAGAGTAGAAGGGAGGGAGTGTCTGATTCGATCTCTCTACGGACCTCTTGAGAGAAGTCAGATTGGAAAAGAGGCGAAAAGATTAATTGTGTCCACCGACTTGGGGCGGGGGAGAAGGGGGACGGGGAGGAGGGGGTGGCGGGGTCACAGCAGAAGCAGGACTAGTCAGTTTCTATCGGATTCGGGATGGGAGGAGATACCCAGTTGTGCTGAGGGAGCAAGTGAGAGGAAACAAATCACATTTCAATAGCGACAGCCGTTTCTTCCGCTAAGCCCTGTGCTAGGCGTCCCTCCCCCCATGCCCCACGCCACCAGGGGGGTAGGTTCAGAGCACCCCGGCAGCAGCTGCACAACGAGAACCGGGGCAGGCTAAGCGGAGCCCTGAGCTACCTACCGGGCAGATTGTGGATGAAGGCCCAAACCTCATCAACCGTCCAAACCGACGGGTCTGTTTGCGCAGCTGGCAGCAGATCCATGTTATCGGGCATTTTCCGGATTCTCAGATCCCGAAGTTCCCGTTCCCTTTCCCTCTCGCTTTGCCTGCGCAGGCGAGTTGTCATGGCAGACGGCACTGTGTCTTCACGAGGGGTCAAGTCTTCTTCTGCAGATGGATAAGTAATTGGAAGCTGGAAAATGTAGTACAAGTAAAATACAGCATGGCGCTTTCCTTGCGTGTCTGAAAAGGGCATTGAAGGTTGAAGCGAGCTTTCTACAGACCTGCCTAAGGAAGTGTTCCCTCGTCGCCCCGTCCGGGCCGCTCGGCCGCCGACCTCGGTGGCCGAGGCTTTGGTTCTCGGGCTTCCGGTTCCAACGGCTGAGGGCGAACTTCTTGGAACAACTGACGTTGTACCTGGAAGGGATGCAATAACGCGAGGGCGGGGGCTTAGCTGCAAGTTCAGAAATCCCACCGCCGTTTTCCGGACAACGAATGCTCTATGGGGAAATGGGGGGGAACAAAAAAAGGACCAAGGTAATCACACGGTCCGCGTTGGAAAAAGGGGATTTCGAGCAATGATCACCTTTGCTTTCTTTGGCTGGAAATCTGTATTGGTGGGAGCCGAGAATTGGGGGAGTAGGGAAAGAGAGGGGCAGTACCTTTGAAAAACGGCCATTTTTACATGATGGTGAGATAATCTCATTTTTAAAATGTAGTGAAATGGGCACAAAACCCCTTCCTACTAGTAGATTTCTCAAAAGTCATGCTGCAACTAGGAAATGGGAACGCCACACCTTGATTTCCAAGTGGCACCTACTTTGCCCATCCCTGCTAAGAGGCAGGCGTGGTAACGCAGCAAAAAGTCACCTAGGCAAATTCTATTTTTGGACGCTTAGTCAGAGTGCCCTTTTCTGCCTTCACCAAAGAGATCTAATTGAGAGAAAGATACAAATACCTGATTTGATTCTTTCTATCTGACTACAAACGCAACTTTAGCAATTATTACTTCTGTGCTACCTAAGCCCGTAAGGACTCACAATCTCCCATACCCTATTACTTAAACATCGATTCGAACATGTAATAAATAGTTGAGGTATACTGGCACTTATATATAGTTATAATGATGATGGTATTTAAGCCCATACTCTGTGCCAAGCACTGTTCTAAGCGCTGGGGTAGATACATGGTACTATCCCATGTGGGGCTCACGGTCTTCATCCCCATTTTACAGATGAGGGAACTGGGAACCACGCTGCTTCTCTAATAGTTGGCACTTACTATATGCCAAGCATATTGTACATCCTCCTATTTTCCTTCTGTAATTTATTTTAATGCCTCTCCTTCCTTAATAACCCCTTGTGTTCTGCACTCAATAAAGACAGTGGACCGATAGAGAAGCAGGAAGGCCGAGTCAAAAGAGCAAAGGCCTTGGGGTCAGAGAACCTGGACTCTAATCCCGGCTCTGCCGCTTGCTTTGCTCGCTCAACCGCTCTGTGCCTCAGTTCCCCCAGCTGCAAAATGGGGATTCAATACCTGTTCTCCCTCCTACTTAGACTGTGAGCCGCATGTGGGGCCTGATTATTCTGTACCTATCCCAGTGTTATTATGGTGCTTGGCACATAATAAGCACTTAATAAATACCGCAAGCTTTATGATTATCCTTCAGTACTCGTCTAAATGAGTCTAAATGAGAAGCAGCGTGGCGCATGAGAAGCAGAGTGGCGCATGAGAAGCAGCGTGGCGCAGTGGAAAGAGCACGGGCTTTGGAGTCAGGGCTCATGAGTTCGAATCCCAGCTCTGCCACTTGTCAGCTGTGTGACTGTGGGCAAGTCACTTAACTTCTCTGTGCCTCAGTTCCCTCATCTGTAAAATAGGGATTAAGACTGTGAGCCCCACGTGGGACACCCTGATTCCCCTGTGTCTACCCCAGCGCTTAGAACAGTGCTCTGCACAGAGTAAGCGCTTAACTAATACCAACATTATTAAATATTCAATTTCCTAAATGTGTGGAAAGCTCGCTCCGTCTCCCAGGCTCAGGCTGGCATAAAGGGGCATGAGAATGGCCCCGGCTGCTTAATTTGCCTTTAGCCCAGAGGAGAGTAGAACAAGCTTTCCCTCCCGCAGCAAGTCTAAGTGTCCCTGCTCTGCATCATTCGACACCTTTAACACCGAAATTGGGGGCGGCCCTGGGAGGGGCGGTGATAAGGGCAGAACGATGACCATTCCAGCCATCAGATCCATCTGGTTCCTGCGTTCCGGTCCCTGAGGTAAGCGCTGCGGCATTCCCCGTAGCCCTGAAGCAAAACCCAAGATAAAGGGCTATCTGCCTCTCTCACATCTCATCCTTTTGCATTTTACTCTACACTACTAGAACACAGTTTCTTTCACGTTTTCTTCTACGAGGAGCAGCGTGGCCTAGCAGATTAAGCGGGGGCCTGCGATTCAGAGGACCTCGGTTCTAATCCCGGCTCCGCCACTTACCTGCTGCGTGACCCTGGACAGGTCACTTCACTTCCTCTGTGTCTCAGTTCCCTCATCTGCAAAATGGGGGTTCAATACCTGTTCTCTCTCCTACTTAGATTATGAGCCCCACGTGGGACTTGCTTATTTTGTACCTACACCACTGTTTAGGACTGAGCTGGCCCTTAGTAAGAGCTTAACAAATACCATGATGATAATGATGATTGTAATAACCATAATAATGTTAGTGGCGTATCCTATTAAAAGCAGTATACTCCACTTACGAAATAGATTGCTTTCCCTTCACCTAGATGGCCATTCGGGAACCTAGAACTTATTACTACCATTGAAAATGACTCAGTACCCATTCGAAACCACCGTGCACCGAAGAAAAGCTGTGTCTTTCCAGAATCGCTGGTTTTAGTAGTAAATTGTTTCTTCCTACTTGAAGCGATATTTTTTTTTTTCCCTCAAAAGCAGTCTCCCTAACTGAGGTTCAGGTCTCACTACACTCAATCACTCACTTTCTCAACTGATTCTTTCAAGTTGACTTCATTACTAAGAGACTAGATATATCAGCTGCTCTGTGACACCTCTTTGGTATCAGGAAAATTGTCATTTTGAATACCCAACAATCAATGACATCATACAAATGTGATCATTCAAAAAACCCCAAAAGATTCAGATCCCAACTTTAGGTTCTAAAAAAAAAAATCCCCTCAAACATCATTATTTTTGAAGCTCTATGATGTCCACTGCAATTGCTTCCATCATTTCAGATTAAAGCTCTGTTTTAGCCAAATAAAATGTTCAGTGTTCTTCTGTATCAATTTATAGACAATATCGCACATGCAACTTTCACAAGAGACTGATGTTGATGCTGCTGACATTTAATATTGACAAAACCATGAGCATGGCTGAACTTTAGAATTAATTTCACATTCTACTGCGATTTGGACGTACCAAAATCAGATTCTCTGAAACCAAGTAAAACCTACATTTACTTGATTGCTTGTTTATGCTAAGTAATTGCTCTACGGCCAAATGTAGTATTTGGAAAGTCTAAGGAGCACCAGAAATCCAATTCTGAAATAAATTATTGCTCTCCTCTCACGGTGCAAACCAGAAACTTTTAATTCATACCTATTCAAACCTTGAGAAACATCAAGAATTGTGAATACCTTTTGGCACAGGACATGGTGCAGAATCGTTTTGACCGTAGGAACTCATTAGCATATCCCATCTTGCCACAAAATTCACACTTCAGCAATTCACTGTCCATTTCCTCTAGTCCCTCTAAAAAAAAAAATGCAAAGACTGAATTATTATTCATAAATCCCAATTTATCCCTACGGGATGTTTCAAGTCAAAATAACAGACAAGTCCCCTTCTCCCCCGCTCTTTTAAAAAAGGAATCTTAAAAGGCATCAACCTGAAATTTGGCATTAAGGTAGAGGAGGCCGGAATATTGGGAAATTTCATTAACCACAACCACTGAAACACATACAAAACTTCTAAGGGATCTCCTGGGTGTCATTTCCTGAAGGGTTGAAAGTTAATGTCTGCGTTTTACTGAAACCGTTCTTCCCTAGGAATTTGGGGACTCATAATAATAATAATAATGGCATTTGTTAAGTGCTTACTATGTGCCAAGCACTGTTCTAAGCACTGGGGTAGATACAGGGTCATCAGCTTGTCCCACGTGGGGCTCACAGTCTTAATCCCCATTTGACAGATGAGGTAACTCAGGCCTTGAGAAGTGAAGTGGTTTGCCCAAAGTCTCACAGCAGACAAGTGGCAGAGCCGGGATTCGAACCCACGTCCTCTGACTCCCAAGCCCGGGCTCTCGTCACTAAGCCAAGCTGCTTCTCTGCACTGACTCATCTTTTGGTTTGTATACAGAGTTGGCCCTCAGGTTACCAAGGGGAAAAGACCTTTACTCGACTACGAACATTCCTCATCAAGTCTGAAATACGTTAAAGTCGGTACAAATCGGTTGGCCACCAGAAATCGGAGGGCCAGGCCCAAGAAGGGAACGATGTCACGGCACGATTTTCCCCCATCCCCCCGCGCAAGAAAATGAAAAGAGCCCGGAAAAGAAGTACCTTGGTCAAACGGTATTTAGAGTGCTCACTGTGTGCACAACACTGGATCAAGTGCTCGGGGAACATACTCGGGGAAGTGCTTCGGGAGATGGAAGTTGTGGTCCCTGCCCTCGACGAGCTACCACTCCTGTGCAAGTACTAGAAAGGCTTACCCAGGATGCGTAGGCCCCTTTTGGTGAAATGTTTGCTTTGGACCCTGAAGGATCCTCGGGTGACCCATAACTAAGCTTCTCTGTTTCAAATGCGACAGGCTCGGGCATGGGTCTCTCATTCTCACGCTGCCCAATTCATGTTTCTAAGCAGCCAGGCACCCTGAAACCGCACCAATCTTCATTCAATAGCATTTATTGAGTGCTTACTCTGTGCAGAGCACTGTACTAAGCGCTTGGAATGTACAATTAGACAATCCCTGCCCAATGATGGGCTCACATTAAACCTCTCACCCAAGGTCACTCCACCGGGAAATAAAAGGAGAGAAGCCACTTGAATTGGACTGATCGATGGCGTCTGTTAAGCGCTTACTATGTGCCGGGCACTGTATTAAGCTCTGGGTGGATACAAGCAAATTAGGTTGGACAGAGTCCCTGTCCCCCCCCAGGCTCACAGTCTCAATCCCCACTTTACAGCAATCTTTCACGTACGAGTCTCCTTTCAATTACTCCGTCTTTCAAAAATAACTTAAAACTTACCCAGAATGTAGAGGAATTCCAAAGGGGTTTTAAGAAAGCAGTACGTCGAGAAAATGAACCTAGGGTTCTAGTTTGCTTTAAAGTAAAAGCCACAATTGTATCTGGAACGATGAGAGACTTAAGGAAACCGGTCCACCTCATTTTACGTCCTGTTTTGCCAAGAGCTACAAGTTAGTGAGACAGGGGGTCACTGTAAATGCTGTTTCAGGGAATTGGTTCCTGGGAATTTTGTCAAGCTGAAAGCGTCTGTGGTTTAGAGTGGGCTAAAATAATAACTCTTTCTTTATTATCTTTCTCTTGCCTTTTTTCTCTCCCCTCCCAGTATTTCCCTCTTCTCTTTCCTCCGGGTAGTATATAGTAGCATGGCCGAGGGGGTAGAATACGGCCCTGGGAGTCAGAAGGTGGTGGGTTCTAATCCCGGCTCCGTCATTTGTCAGCTGTGTGACCTTGGGCAAGTCACTTCGCTTCTTTGGGCCTCGGTTCTCTCATCTGTCAATGGGCATTAAGACTGTGAGCCCTATGGGGGACAGGGGCTGTGTCCAACCCGACTATCATGTATCTACCCCAGGGCTTAGAACAGTGCCTGGCACACAATAAGTGCTTAACAAATACCATCATTATTTTTATGCTATATATATATATATAACAACATAATATATTATTAAATGCTATCGATGTCCGTCTACTTGTTTTGTTTTGTTGTGTCTCCCGCTTCTAGACTGTGAGTCCGTTGTGGGGTAGGGATTGCCTCTATCTGTTGCCGAACTGTACCTTCCAAGCGCTTAGTACAGTGCTCTGCACACAGTAAGTGCTCAAATACAAATGAATGAATATTATCAGTACTAGTAAAAAAACACCTGCTGGGGTTTCTGATCCCAGCTCCAGCCTTAGGACGAATACCATTGAATGAGCGACCGGGGGCAACTGTAGGAGTGGAGACAGTATTTATTGAGCACTTTCTAGGTGCAAAGCACTAAACACTAGGAAAGAAATGCATGCATGAGGTGGAGACATGAGAAGCAACGTGGCTCAGGGCAAGAGCTCGGGAGCCAGAGGACGTGGGTTCTAATCCCGGCTCTGCCACTTGTCTGCTGTGTGACCTTGGGCGAGCCACTTCACTGGGCTTCATTTCCCTCATCTGTAAAATGGGGATTAAAGACTGTGGGACAACCTGTTGACCCTGTATCTACCTCAGCGCTTAGAACAGTGCTCGGCACATAGTAGGCACTTAAATGCCATCATCATTATGGTCTCTGGCCTCCAAGGGGCTCGTAATCGAACATAAGGAGGGAAGGGAATAGTTGAGAACGGACAAAACTCGAAAGACAAGGTTAACGGTAAAGACGGAGGGAGGCGCGTGAGGGCCGGCGCCTCACCGTCAGGCCCACGGCAGACAATTCCCAGCTGCGGTTGTGGTGCCGACCGTCTTCGCGTTCCAAACCTGAGAAGGCCCCAAACACCCACGCTGCCCCTGGACGCGTCCTTCCCCACGCACTGGGAAGCAGCACGGCCTAGTGGATAGAGCCCAGGCCTGGGAGTCGGAAGGACCTGGGTTCATTCATTCACTCAGTTGCATTTATTGAGGGCTTATTGTGTGCAGAGCACTGTACTAAGTGCTTGGAATGCACAATTGGGCAACAGAGACAATCCCTGCCCAACAACGGGCTCACAGTCTAAAAGGGGAGACAGACAACTAAACAAAACAAGCAGACAGGCATCACTACCATCAAAATAAACAGAATCAGAGATATATACACATCATTAATAAAAAAGAGTAATAAATATGTACATATATGCACAAGTGCTGTGGGGAGAGGAAGGGGGTAGAGCAGAGGAAGGGAGTCGAGGCGATGGGGAGGGGAGGAGGAGCAGAGGGAAAGGGAGGGCTCGGTCTGGGCAGGCCTCCTGGAGGAGGTGACCTCTCAGTAGGGCTTTGAAGGGGGGAAGTGAGTTAGTTTGGCAGATGTGAGGAGGGAGGGTGTTCCGGGTCAGAGGTAGGACGTGGGCCGGGGGTCGACAGTGGGACAGGGAGGAAGTAGGCCCAGTGAGGAGGTTAGCAGTGGCAGAGGAGCGGCGTGTGCGGGCTGGGCTGGAGAAGGAGAGAAGGGAGGTGAGGCAGGAGGGGGCAAGGGGATGGAGAGCTTTGAAGCCAAGAGTGAGGCATTTTTGCGTCATGCGAAGGTTGATAGGCAACCACTGGAGGTTTTTGAGGAGGGTAGTGACATGCCCAGATCATGGGTTCTAATCCTGGCTCTGCCGCTTGTCTGCTGTGTGACCTTGGGCAAGCCACTTCACTTCTCTGGGCCCCAGTTCCCTCATCTGTCAGATGGGGATTAAGACTGTGAGCCCCATGTGGGACAGGGACTGTGTCCAACCTGATTATCTTGTATCTACCCCAGCGCTTAGAACAGTGCTTGACATACAGTGAGTGCTTAACAAATACTATTATTATTATGCAGTGTACTAAATGCACGCGAAATACTAGGCCAAGAAGAGACCGTTTCTTGCCCACATGGAGTTTACACCCTACCGGAGACAGACATAAAAATATTTACAGATAGAGTAACCAAAATAAACAACTGAGTAAATACTTGACTAACACAGGCAACTAAATGTTGAGGATGGGTATAAATAAGAGCATTAGTACAAGATATGGTCGATGGGTTTATACAGCTTGGGATTCTGGAAATCGATCGAGGAAGGCTTGTTGAAGGGACTGGGGGTTCCATAGGGCCTTGGGCATCGGATGGTGGCTGTGGTATACTGTTCTCTCCCAAGCGCTGAGTACAGTGCTTTGCACAAAGAAAGTGCTCCATAACTACGACCGACTGGTTTGTCAGATTTTGTGGGGAGGGAGTTCCGATGGGGGGAGCAAGGGGACAGAGGCAAGAGAGTCAAGAACGAGGAACGGTCAGAAGGTCGGCTTGGAAGAAAAGAGCGCGACTTGGAGAGTAGTAGGTAAAGACAGCGGCTATCTATGACGGGATATGGAAAGCTTGAAAGGAGTCTTAGCTTGAAGCGGACAGACACAGGGAGCCAGTGAAGGGATTCGGGAACAGAGGCGACGTGCGCCAACCGATGCTTCTTTCGATGCTCCTCATTGAGCGCTTCCTGGGTGCCAAGAACTGTACCAAACATTTAAGAGAGGAAAATGCAAGAGAGCTGGAAGCCCTGGGTGCCGAGAACTGTATTCAGCTTTTGAGAGAAGATAATGCAATAGAGCTGGAAGCCGTGTCCCTTGCCCATAAGGGCATTACAGTCTAGGGGCGGAGAGGAAGATCGTCATGAAGATCATGAAGATGATCTGTGCACCTGCATGGGATAGAGACTGGAGAGGGGAAAGGATGGAGGCAGGGAGACCAACGTAAAGACTGGCACCCTAATTTGGCCGGATGAGGCGCAGGGCTTATACCCAAGTGGTAGCCGTCCAGAGGGAGGGGTGGGATCAAGAAGATGTACAGGACACATTGGCATGATCTGGCAGACTGGTTTGACTGACTGATTGACTGACTCACACAGTGAGAGCTGGAGGACAGCAAGGAACCGACAATGACTCTAAGTTTGTGGGTTTCTGGGTCAGGGAAGATCAATAAATCCAGGGTATTTATCGAGTGCTTACTGTGTGCAGAGCACTGTACTAAGTGCTTGGGAGAGTATAGAGAACAGCGCGGTAGGCACGTTCCCTCCCCACAACGAACTTTCGGTCTAGAGGGGGATGACGGTTTCCTCGACCGAGAGGGAGAAGTTAGGAGGTGAAGTGATTTTAGAGGGAGAGATGAGCGGGCTTTTTGATTCATATGGCGTTTGAGGCGCCAGGGAGGCATCCAAGAGAGGTCCTGGAGGCATGAGGAGACGCGGGATTGGACATTACATGAAAAGTGGTGACTAGAGAGGAAGATTTGGAACGTGTTGGCACGGAGGAAGTAGCTGAAACCAAGACAGTGCATAAGCTCCCCAACAGAGTCCGTGCAGGGCGACAGGCTACTGTTCCCCCAAACTGACATTCTTCCTTTAGTGTGTTAGGCTCATCTCCCAGATAACTCCCAAATCTGGGTTCTAATCCTGACTCCGTCACTTGTCTGCTGTGTGACCTTGGGTGAGTCACTTAACTTCTCTTGGCCTCATCTGGAAAATGGAGATATTATGAGCCCCACATGGAACATGAACTGTGCCCAACCTGATTATCTACCCCAGTACAGTGCCTGGCACATAAAAAGCCCTTAACTATGATCAACTTCTATAGCCTTGGTATTTCTTGAGCGCTCACTGGGTACATAAGCACTTGGGAGAGTGCAATAACAATATAAGAATTGGCAGGCGCATCCCTTGCCCACAAGCCTATAATCCTGAATCTCCTCTTGCCTCCAAGACACATCCATTTGGATCTCCGCCGGCACCTCACCTGCAGTGACACGTGTTCAATGTTTTTTTTAACATTAAGAATTCCAAAGCCGTAATGAATTCATAAAAAAAGATCCCCTATTGAGAAGCAGCTTGGCCGAATAGAGCACGGGCCTGTGAGTCAGAAGGACCTGAGTTCTAATGCTGGCTCAGTAGTTTATCTGCTGTGTGACCTTGAGCAGGTCACTTAACTTCTCCATGCCTCAGACATCTCATCTGTAAAAACTGGGCATTGAGAGTGTGAGTCCCATGTGGGAAAGGGACTGTGTCCACCCCATTTGCTAGTATCCACCCCGGTGCTTAGTACAGTGCCTGGCACACAGTAAGCGCTTAACAAATACCACAGTTATTTATTTATCAGATCTAGCAGGGTAACATCTTTGGTTGGGATATGAGAGTGATCAATGGGGACAGGGCACGGGGGAGGTGCCCTCTCTCCCCTTCCCCAACTGAAGAATGAAGCTCCTGAAATTCCTTGTGGGCAGAGACGACGCCTACTAACTGTATTGTGCCCACCAGAGTGCTTAGAAGAGTGCTCTGCACCCATTAAGCGCTCAGTAAATACCGAGCAAGGATAAGTAGGATTAGTACAGTGCTTTGCCCACAGTAAGTGCTCAATAAATTCGACTGAATGAAGTACCTCAAAGCTGCTAGTCCGGAGTTTCTGCCTGATGCAGAGAAAAACGGGTATATTGAGGAGTGGAGAAATGTGTGCAAAATGCCATTTTAGAAAATGGATCTGGGTAGTAGGATGTGGTGGGGACTAGACAAGCTGAAACAGGAAAGTCAGAGAGGAGGCTGATAGAGTAGTAGAGTCAGGAGATGACAAGTCCTTGGACCAGGTGGGAGGCAGTTTGGATGGAGAGGAAGGGGTGAGTTGTTCAGATGTTGTGAGGAACTGGCCAAGATTTGGTACCTGACTGAACATGTGGGTTGAAAGAGAGGGGAAACAAGAATAATGCCAAGATGTGGGCCTGAGAGATGGGAAAGATGGTGGTGGTGTCAACTGTGATGGGAAAGTTCTGAGGAGGAGAGGCTACGGGCAGCAGGAAAGGGGGAATGACGAGTTCCATGTTGGGCATGTTAGTTTTAAGTTGCTGAGAGAACATCCCTGTAGCAATGTCCTGGAAGCAGGAAGAGCTGTGAGGTAGGAGAGAGGTTAGCGTTAGTGAGGTAGATTTCAGAATCATCTGTGTTGATGTGGTAGCTGAAGCCATGAGAACTAATGAGCTCCCCAAGGGAGTGGGTAGAGATTCTAGACGGTAAACTCGTTCATTCAATCAGTTGATCATATTTATTGATCGCTTACTAGGAGCAGAGGATTGTACTAAGCCCTTGGGAGAGGAATAATAATAATTATGGCATTTGTTAAGCGCTTACTGTGTGCCAGTCACCGTACTAACCGCTGGGTTAGATCTACATCTCCTTCCCTGTTCTCTCCCCCTCCCGCCAGGCTCGTTTCTCCTCCTGCCTCCAAGACATCTCCACCAGGATGTCCGCCCGCCACCTAAAATCCAACATGTCCAAGACTGACCTCCTTATCTTCCCTCCCAAGCCCTGTCCTCTCCCTGACTTTCCCGTCACTCTGGACGGCACAACCACCCTTCCCGTCTCACAGGCCCGCAACCTTGGGGTCATCCTTGACTCTGCTCTCTCATTCATTCCACACATCCAATCCGTCACCAACACCTGCCGGTCTCACCTTCACGACATCGCCAAGATCCGCCCTTTCCTCTCCATCCAAACTGCTACCTTGCTGAAACAATCTCTCATAATATCCCGACTTGATTATTCTATTAGCCTCCTTTCTGATCTCCCATCCTCCTGTCTCTCTCCGCTTCGGTCTATACTTCACTCCGCTGCCCGGATTATCTTTCTAAAGAAACACTCTGGGCACGTCACTCCCCTCCTCAAAAACCTCCAGTAGTTGCCTATCAACCTCCGTATCAAGCAAACACTCCTCACGAATGGCTTCCCAGCTGTCCATCCCCTTGCCCCCTCCTACCTCACCTCCCTTCTCTCTCCAGCCCAGCCCGCACGCTCCGCTCCTCCGCCGCTAACCTCCTCACCGTGCCTCATTCTCGCCTGTCCCGCCGTCGACCCCTGGCCCACATCCTCCCGCTGTCCTGGAATGCCCTCCCTCCTCACATTCGCCAAACTAACTCTCTTCCCCTCTTCGAAGCCCTACTGAGAGCCAACCTCCTCCAGGAGGCCTTCCCAGACCGAGCCCTCCCTTTCCCTCTGCTCCTCCTCCCCTTCCCATCGCCCCGACTCCCTCCCTCTGCTCTACCCCTCCCCCTCCCCACAGCACTTGGACATATTTGTACATATCTATTACTCTATTTTATTAATGATGTGCATATATCTATGATTCTATTTATTTTGATGGTATTGATGCCTGTCTACTTGTTTTGTTCTGATGTCTGTCTCCCCCTTTTAGACTGTGAGCCCGTTATTGGGTAGGGATTGTCTCTGTTGCCGAAGTGAAGTTTCCAAGTGCTTAGTACGGTGCTCTGCACACAGTAAGCGCTCAATAAATACAACTGAATGAATGAATAAATGAATACAAACATATCATGTTGGACATAGTCCTTGTCCCACGTGGGTCTCACAGTCTCAATCCCCATTTTACAGATGGGGTAACTGAAGCACAGAGAAGTTAAGTGACTTGCCCAAGGTCACACAGGAGACAAGCGGCAGAGTCAGGATTAGAAGCCATGACCTCCTGACTCCCAGCGCCATGCTCTATCCACCACACCATGCTGCTTCCCTACAATACAGCAATAACCAGACACATTCCCTGCCCAGAAGGAACTTACAATCTAGAGGGGGAGAGTGGCATTAATATAGATAATAAAATTGCAGATACGTACATAAGTCGTATGTACATACGTCGAGATCGTGGGCGCCATAAAATGGCTAGGAGGAAGGGTTTCAACACTTTCAGTTCCGCTCGTTGCGGACCCGGAATGCGTCGGTCAATTCTGCTAAACTGTACTTCCCCAAGTGCTCAGTACAGTCGTCTGCTCGTAGTACGCGCTCAATAAATGCCACTGATGATGATGATTGATGAAAATGGAAAGGGACCCAGAATTGAGCCTCGAGGGGACACAGAGGAAGAGCTGGAGAAAGAGGCTGAGAATGAGCGGCCAGAGAAGTAGGTAAAGAACTAGGAGAGAAGTGTGTCAGAGAAATAAGACAGGATCACGTTTCCAGGAGAGGGCTGCCAAGAGGTCGAGGAGGATTAGGGCAGAGTGGAGACCATCAGAATTGGTGAGGAGCCGTTCCAGTGGAGGGGAGGGAGGTGCGGAAGCCAGCTAACAGAGGTTTAAGAAGGGAGGTGGAGGAAAGGAAATGGAAGCAGCAGGTGGGAGCATTCGGACTGCAATAGCGGAGCGCATCCTGCCGCATTTCTCCCCACCTGCAGAAAGCCCCCGCCACCTGGCACCGGTCATCGATAGGGTTTTCCCACTGGACAAGGTCGGGGAGGCTCACAGACACATGGAGGACAATGGAAACACTGGCAAAATCGTCTCGGAAATACCTCTACCATCTTGAGGAGGGGAAAAAAAAGCCAGACACGGCAGGAAGACCAAGAAGGTCAGCTGGGGTAATTGATCTCAAGAAAACTACCTCATTTGGGGGGGGGGGAAATAGTTTTGTTTTATAAGATCTGAAAAATAAAAGCCACCATAAGCTCCTTGAGGGCAGGGAAAGGTGGCGGGCTTCTGTCATCATTGTTATTATTATTATTATGGTATTTCTTAAGTACTTACTATGTGCCCCGCACTATACGAAGCGCTGGGGTAATAATAATAATAATAATAATAATAATAATAATGTTGGCATTTGTTAAGCCCTTACTATGTGCCGAGCACTGTTCTAAGCGCTGGAGGAGATACAGGGTCATCAGGTTGTCCCACGTGAGGCTCACAGTTGATCCCCATTTTACAGATGAGGCACCGAGAAGTGAAGTGACTTGCCCACAGTCACACAGCTGACAAGCGGCAGAGCTGGGATTCGAATCCATGACCTCTGACTCCCAAGCCCGGGATCTTTCTTCCACTGAGCCACGCTGCTTCTCCAAGCAAGTCAGGTTGGACACAGTCCGTGTCCCACACTGGGCTCACGGTCTTCATCCCCATTTTCCAGATGAGGGAACTGATCTATTGAGGGAACTGAGGTATTGACGCCTATTTGTTTTGTGTTGCTGTCTCCCCCTTTTAGACTGTGAGCCCATCATTGGGCAGGGATTGTCTTTATCTGTTGCCGAATTATACATTCCAAGCGCTTAGTACAGTGCTCTGCGCACAGTAAGCGCTCAATAAATACGACTGACTAAATGAATGAATAGGAAGAGGGGAAAGGGGAGATAACTGGATGGTGCAGTGGGACAGAGGAAGGTTTTTGGTTTGTTTGTGGGGTTTTTTGGAATAGGAGAACTCTGGAGCATGTTTCAAAGCAAAGAGGCAAGGAACATGAGCAGTAGTTCAGTTTTGGAAAGGCCCAGTTTGATATATCCTTGCCACATGAATTCCCCAAGTGTTCATTTGTAAATTATCTTTGTGCGTGAAATTTTAGCTGGGGACACTGTTCTTTCAAAATGAAAGCTATGTAGGAAAGACAATAATGAATTACCGAAACAACTTGAGCTACAATTTTCACACGTTTTTGGAAAGGAGTAAAATGGAAATATGCAACCCTCGACAATCCTCCAATAACTGCCCAAAAAGAATGTTATCGGTCGAACTGTTTCTTTTATTCCCCTTGGGTACACATTTTGATGAAAAGAATATTTTTTATCCTTAGCCAGTTTTACCGAAATATTTTGATGAGGTAAATGTAAGCACGACTAGTCTTGTTTAGCAGAAAAATATATGGAAAAAACAGTTTATGGTACTTACTGAGTGATCACTGTACGAAGCGCTTGGGTGTAAACAACAGTCATTACACACCATCCCTGCCTTCAAGGATGTGTGGTGAGTTCTGTTTCTAAATAAATGCCCACTGTACATGAATTGATTTTTCAAGGCAATCGCAGTAGTGGTTATTAATACTGCAATACACGCTGCACTTCTGCTATCTATTTTTTGGAGATACAAAATGAGGCGCTTTCAAAACCGCTGTAGAGTAAGAACAATAATTTAGAGGAGTTGGGGGAGGAGGGGGTGATTTAATAAGGCGACTGACTGGCGCTGAGCCGGAAGGAAACGGTGAGGTACTTCAGAGTATCATGAGTCACGTCTGCATGAAGCCACAAGTATTTGAGGCCCAATTTGAGGCCCAAGACAGACCTTCCTCGGTATTAAACGAGAGGTGCCGGGGAGCGCGCTGAGCACATGCAGCTCATTCATTCAGTCAAGCATGTTTATTGAGCGCTTACTGTGTGCAAAGCGTGGGAGGGCACAATATGTTTCTGGAGCCACAGACCACTTGTTCCCTTTCGAACCCACCCAAGGGATTCGGGCAGCGGCGAGTCTGCCTGAACGACGGATTTCCCCAGCCCTGGAGGGGAAGGGGAGAGAAGAGGGCAGAGGGCGGCCCGTAGAAGCCGGACAGGTAGGCACTGGGGGAAGCGACGCAGAATCGCCAACACCTGTGGGCAACTTGGAGGCAATTCCCAGGACCTGCTCTTAAAATAGTAGTAATACCACCGATGAGATATTCTGAGTGCCTACCGGATGATCTGTACCTTCCAAGCGCTTAGTGCAGTGCTCTGCACATAGTAAGCACTCAATAAATACTATTGAACGAATGCAATACACTGTGCTAAGCCCTTTCTTCTTACAAGGGAAAAGACCTTTTCTGCACATGTTCGGGCTCATCCATGCTGAATTGTGACAAAAGGTTTCATCTGCAAAGCCTTCTAGAAGCAGCACTGCGCAGTGGCTAGACCGGGAGTCAGAAGGTCACGGGTTCTAATTCCAGCTCTGCCACTTGTCTGCTGTGTGATCTTGGGGAAGTCACTTCACTTCTCTGGGCCTCGGTTCCCTCATCTGTAAAATGGGGCTTAAGACTGTGAGCCCCATGTGGGACAGGGACTGCGTCCAACCTGATTTCCTTGTACTACCCCAGTGCTTAGAACAGTGCCTGGCTCACAGTAAGCGCTTCACAAATACCATCATTATTATTATTATTCTAACATTAGCTAATGAGATCATTTTTATGAGCGCCTATAAAGGGCAAACTTCTCCTTTTGAGCAAAGGTGGGTTGTAATGGATCTTGACAGGTTCCTCAGGTGTGGTGCTGGAGATCCCAGAGACCACAGTCAGAGAATCCCAGAAAGACAACCAGACTGACTTGAGCTCAAACCGAGCCCTCCCTCTCCCTCTGCTCCTCCTCCCCCTCCCAATTCCCCTTTCCCCTCCCCACAGCACTTGTGCATATCTGTATATATTATTTATTACTCTATTTTGTTAATGATGTGCATCTATGATTCCATTTATCTTGATGATATTGACACCAATTTTGTTTTGTTTTGTTGTCTGGCTCTCCCGTTTAGACTGTGAGCCCACTGTTGGGCAGGGATTGCCTCCTTCTGTTGCCGAATTGTACATTCCATGCGCTTAGTACAGTGGTCTGCACATAGTAAGTGCTCAATAAATACGATTAAATGAATGGATGATTGACAACCAGAAAGAAACAGCTGATAGACACCATCCCTGCCCACAAAAAGCTTCCAATCCTATTACAATTCAACATTGCTCTTCTCCCACCAACCTACTCACCGTGGCAGGCCTTGTTCTCTTTATCCTGCCAGTGACCTCTTGCTCCCGTCCTCCCGCCTTCACATCCGGCAAAACCCGACTCTCTCCATCTTCAAAGCCCTTCCAAAGCGCACCTCCTCCAAGAGGCCTTCCCCGATGAATTTCTCAGCACCCCGCCCTGAATATCCCCCTCCCACCACTCCAGCATTTCTGCCTCACATAAGCACATGAGAAGCGGCACGGTGTAGCGGATAGAGCACGGGCCTGGGAATAAGAAGGTCATGGGTCTAATCCCGGCTCCACCACTTGTCTGCTGTGTGACCCTGAGACAGTCATTTCACTTCTCTGGGCTTCAGTTAACTCAACTGGAAAATGGGGATTAAGACTGTGAGTCCTATGTGGGACAGACACTGGGTCCAACCCGATTTGCTTGTACCCACCCCAGTGCTTAGTAGAGTGCCTGGCACTCTCTCCCTCTCGCCAGTCTTGCATCTCCTCCTGCCTTCAAGACATCTCTACTTGGATGTGCTCCTGCCACCTCAAACTTAAGCCCTACACAGAGTTCCTTATCTTCCCTGTCCTCCCCATGACTTTCTCATCACTGTAGACAGCACCGCCATCCTTCCTATCCCACAAGCCCATAACCTTGGCATTAGTTTTGACTCCTCTCTCTCATTCAATCCACATATTCAAGCCATCACTAAATCCCGTCGGTCCCACCTTCACCACATCGCTAAAATCGACCCTTTCCTCTCCATCCAAACTGTTACTAGGTTGATACAATCACTCCTCCTATTCCTCCCGGATGACTGCATCAGCCTCCTTGCTGACCTCCCGTCTTTCTCCACTCCAGTCCCTACCTCACTCTGTTGCCCGGATCATTTTGCTACCAAAACGTTCAGGAACTCCTCGTTCCTCGAAAACCTCCAGCGGTTAACCATCCACCTCCGCATCCAACAAAAACTCCTCACCATTGGCTTTAAAGCAGTCCACCACCTTGCCCCCTCCTACCTCACCTCGCCGCTCTCCTTCTACAACCCAGCCCACACACTTCGCTCCTCTAGGGCTAACCTTCTCACTGTGCCTCCATCTCGCCTATCTTGCCGTCGACCCCTAGCCCACGTCCTGCCTCTGGCCTGGATCACCAACCCTCCTCAAATCCAATGGACAGTTACCCCCCCCCGACTTCAAAGCTTTACAGAAGGCACATCCCCTCCATGAGGCCTTCCCAGACTAAGCCCCACCTTTCCTCATCTCCCACTCCATTCTGCGTCGCCCTGACCCGCTCCCTTTGCTCTTCTCCCCTCCCAGCCCCAAGCACTTCCTTACATATCTCTGATTATATTTATTTGTATTCATGTCTGTCTCTCCCAGCTAGACTGTAAGCTCATTGTGGGCAGGGCATGTGTCTGTCTATTGTGGTACTGCACTCTCCCAAGCACTTAGTACAGTGCTCTGCACACAGTAAGCACCCAATAACTACAACTGAATGAATGGCACATAGTAAGCACTTAATACCATAATTAGTATTATTATTATCACTCACCCTCTGGTAGCTCTTAGTGACACAGTTTTAAACTCTGTTGTTTCCCCCTCCTTGTAGATTATTTGAACACTCGCTCTCCCGTCAGATTTTTCGGTCATGGAGGGCTGGGATCACGTCTTCCAACTCTTCTGTATTCTCCCCAAAGCACTTAGTATAGTGTTCTGCACAAAGTAGGTGCTCCAAAAACGCTCCTGACTGAATACTCAGTATTAGTTTTTGCAGCCCTCCTCGTCCCTTCCTCATCCTCTTCCTCATCCTCCGGCACGCAGGATACATCCAAGCCGCTCAACTTTAAACAACCCTTCGCATAACAAATGACCATTTGACTTTTAGGAGATTTCTGGAGAGACCTGAGGGGCAATGTGGCCTAGTGGAAGGATCACAGGGCTGGGAGACAGGAGACCCGGGTCCTACTCTCAGCTCAACCCTGGCATGCCGTGTGGCAGACAGCAGCGTGGCTCGGTGGAAAGAGCCCGGACTTGGGAGTCAGAGGTCATGGGATCGAATCCCGGCTCTGCCACTTCTCAGCTGTGTGCTGTGGGTAAGTCACTTCACTTCTCTGGGCCTCAGTGACCTCATCTGTAAAATGGGGATAAAGACTGTGAGCCTCACGTGGGACAACCTGATTACTCTGTATCTACCCCAGCGCTTCAAACAGTGCTCTGCACATAGTAAACGCTTAACATTATTATTACTTCCCCTGCCCATCGGTTTTGCCTTCACTGGTAAAATCAAGATGAGGTTCACCTACTCTCTCTATTATATTGTGAGCTCTGTGTGGTACATAAACTCCATTTGATCAATCAGTCAATCCTATTTATGGAGCATTAACTGCATGCAGAGCTCTGTACTAAGCGCTTGGGAGACTACACTGTAACAGAACTGGGGGATGCATTCCCTTAGGTTAGAGAAGCAGCGTGGCTCGGTGGAAAGAGCCCGGGCTTGGGAGTCAGAGGTCATGGGTTCGAATCCCGACTCTGCCACTTGTCAGCTGTGTGACTGTGGGCAAGTCACTTCACTTCTCTGGGCCTCAGTGACCTCATCTGTAAAATGGGGGTTAACTGTGAGCCTCACGTGGGACAACCTGATGACCCTGTATCCAACCCAGCGCTTAGAACAGTGCCCGGCACATAGTGAGCACTTAACAAATACCAACATTATTATTATTATTATCTACTCTATCTCTTCTATTGTGAGCTCTGTGTGGCAAATGAACTCTATTTGATCAATCAATCGTGCTTACGGAGCATTTACTGGGTAGAGAGCACTGTACTAAGCGCTTGGGAGAGTACCATATAACAGAATTGGTTGACACATTCCCTGCCTTCAGTGAGCTCTTATCTTCTATCTACCCCCCTGCTTAGCAAAGGGTTGGGGCATTGAGTAACTGCTTAATCCATTATTAAACTATGAATTCTGAGAATATTAAAACACTCCACTTAGGTGGATAAACACACGCATGAATGCAGCAATCTCATTAGGCAGCATGGTGAAAAAAAGATCCATCAGGTCAGTGAGAGTAACTGAGCTCTAAACTGTAAGCTCATTGCAGGGAGGGAAAGTCACAGAAGCAGCACGGCTTAGTGGAAAGAGCCCGGGCTTGGGAGTCAGAGGTCGTGGATTCTAATCCCGGCTCCACCACTTGTCTGCTGTGTGACCTTGGGCCAGTCACTTCACTTCTCTGTGCCTCAGTGATCTCATCTGTAAAAATGGGGATTAAAAAATGTAAGCCCCACGTGGGACAATCTGATTACCCTGTATCTACCCCAGCGCTTAGAATAGTGCTCTGCACATAGTAAGCACTTAACAAATACCATAATTATTATTATTATCAATAAAAACCACCAATGAGAAGCAGCGTGGCTTAGTTGCAAGAGCCCAGGCTTGGGAGTCAGAGGTCATGGGCTCTAATCCTGGCTCCATCACTTACCAGCTGTGTGACTTTAGGCATGTCACTTGACTTCTCTGGGCCTCAGTTACCTCATCTGTAAAATGGGGATTAAGACTGTGAGCCCCACGTGGGGCAACCCGATTACCCTTTATCTACTCCGGCACTTAGAACGGTGCCTGGCACATATTAAGCGCTTAACAAATACCATCATTATCATTATCAGGACATGATTCCTGGAAATGCGCCTGGAAATTTACAATCACGTAGCACTAAAGATTTGTGGGGGGAGGTTGGCTATTGTATTATATCGAGAACGACCAAGGTCCAGGGACACATTTGGCGGAACCACCCCACTCTCCCTACCCCCTAGGGCCCTGCTGCCCTGGAAAAATCCCGTGCAGGAGTCAAGAGATGAGGGGGGCTCGGAAGATCCATGCCGTTTAGTAAAAAGAGCACCGGTCTGGGGGTCAAGGAACCTAGGTTCTAATCCCAGCTCCGCCATACATATGCTATGGGACCACAGGCAGGTCACTTAACTGCTCTGTGCCTCAGTTTCCTCATCAGTAAGATGAAGGGTCAATACCTGTTCTCCCTTCCCCTTGGACTGGGAGCCCCACGTGGGAGAGAGACTGTAGCCAACCTGATGATTTTCTATCGACCCTGGTGCTTAGTACAGTGCTTGGCACGTAGTAAGAGCTTAAATACAACAAATGATGACTAAGTAAAAGTTCAAACTTTCTTCGAGTTTGGGGGGAAACAAGCGTGAGTTCTTTATGATAGTTCTTCCACCGATCTCTCTTAAGCAATCATAAAAAGGAAACAAAGAGAACAAAATAACATTCTGGAAGAAGACATTTCATTTTGATGCACAATAAGGTGTGGATATTAAGATGCTGTAAATTTAAACAAATTCTGCCGAGAGTGAGTGAATTTGATAAAAGACAATAACTCCGGTAACTCTCCCGCCGTAAACCCGGAAAAAGAGACGTGTGTCGGAAACAGATTACAGAGTGGCTCAAAACCGCGAGCCAAAAATCCATCTTCCAATGGGTGTATCGGATAAAGCCCACTAACCTTCGGCGATCATGTCTTCTATCTCTGTGTCGGATGAGTTGTCAGCGTGCTTGGTATTATTCTGGAGTTCTGGCTGGACACACATGGTAGTCATGACCTGACTTTCCAAGAGAGGCCTCTTTTTCACCGGCTGTTCTACTAGCAAAGACGAACGACTTACCTAGAAGGAGGATGACATAAATGAGGGACAGATTTCTTTCCTCCCCAAAGGATCATGCAGAGATAACCTTAAAAGTCCTCAAAAGTCGGGTAGCATTTGTTTTCTAATCGGGCAAATCCTGCCAGGATTTAACTAGGTATTTTAGAAGGTGCCTTCATCTTTTCGGATAAACCACCCGGTAAGTCACAGAGTATTCAGTTTTTAGATGTCTTCTATCTCCCCCGTCCCATTATGAGTTTATAAGCTTCTTGTGGGCAGAGACCACATTTCCTGCCCAAGTGCTTAGTACAATGCTGTTCACCCAGAAGGCGCTAAATTACCACTCCTACTACTATCTGGATGAGTCTAAAAGAATCAGTGCTTCTTCCGGGATGTTGAATTTACTCCCGGGAAGCAATTTACCAGAAGAACCTGGTCAGATAATGGTAAGATGTAATTTGTTACTTGTGGTCAGACTTACTGACAGTCCCCAGACCATAGTGAGCTTCATTCAATAGTATTTACTGAGCGCTTACTCTGCGCACAGCCCTGTACTAAGCGCTTGGAATGTACAATTCGGCAACAGATAGAGAGGATCCCTGCCCAATGACGGGCTCACATTAAACTTCTCACCCAAGGTCACTCCCCTGGAAAATAAAAGGAGAGAAGCCACTTGAATTGGACTGATCGATGGCATCTGTTAAGCGCTTACTATGTGCCGGGCACTGTATTAAGCTCTGGGTGGATATAAGCAAATTAAGTTGGACAGAGTCCTTGTCCCACATTGGGCTCACAGTCTCAATCCCCACTTTACAGATGAGGTAACTGAGGCATAGGGAAGTGAAGTGACTTGCCCAAGGTCACACAGCAGACAAATGGGCAGAGCTGGAATTAGAACCCACGGAATGACATGATTTTTTTTTTTTGAAAATGTGTTTACCACCTAATTAAACGGAAGAACTCTTCAGCCGCATTAGGTTAGCCTCTTGTCTTCTGATCATATTATTGCCCTCTTAACCCCGGAAAACTTCTTCAGTCATATTTACTGAGCGCTTACTGTGTGCAGAGCACCGTACTAAGCGCTTGGAAAGTACAATTCGGCAACAGATAGAGGCAATCCCTACCCGACAACAGGCTTCAAGTCTAGAAGGGGGAGACAGACGACAAGCTGACGGGCATCAACAGCAAAAGCAATTAGCAATTATCTTTTTCCTAAGAACACACTATGTCCAATCGGGATGGGCGCACACATATTATCAAAAGACCTTCCAGATGCAAGTCTGTTTAAATCATTAGGAAAAGTGGGCAGTTGCCCCGAGCACCTTGACCCCAAGGGTCCATCACAGCCTCCGAGCAGGTTCATCTCTGTCCCTATCTCCTCCATCCTTGTGCCAAAGTTAAAATAGCCAGAGAAGCAGGATGGATAGAGCCCGGGCTTGGGAGTCAGAAGGACCTGGGTTCTAATCCCGGCTCCGCCCCTTGTCTCCTATGTGACCTCGGGCAAGTCACTTCACTTCTCTGGGCCTTAGTTTCCTCTTCTATAAAATGGGGATTCATTTGTTCCTTCAATCGTATTTATTGAGCACTTACTGTGTGCAGAGCACCGTACTAAGCGCTTGGAAAGTACAATTTGGCAACAGATAGAGACAATCCCTGCCCAACAACGGGCTCACAGTCTAGAAGGCGGAGACAGACAACCAAACAAATGTGAGGCCCGGGGGGACGAGAACTGTGTCCAATCCGATTATGTCGTGTCTTCCCCAGTGCTTAGTACAGTGCCTGCACATAGTAAATGCTTAAATACTATAAAGAATAACTTATGGAGGAAACAGTACGCTCGCTGGGGAAGAGGGGGGGGATGTGTGCAGGGGAGGGGTCCTCCCAACTGTGGAATCCCCAGGCTTTCACTGCCCAGAGGCCAGCAGGACTCTGAGGTGAACTGCCCACCTGTCGGGTGGCCTCTAACAATATCTGATTCAGACTGTGACCCCAAGCGGAGAAGGGACTGTATCCAACCTGATTATCTTGCCTCTAGCCCACTGCTTAATACAGAGCCCGGCACGGAGGAAGCCCTTAACAAATACCACCATCACTATATCCTAGTTGCGCTTTCGTGTCGCTCATCTTATTTTTGCCCTCACGACGACCCTTTGAAGAAGATAAAAAGCAGGTATTATTTTCCTCATTTTGCAGATGGGGAAAAAAAAGAAATTTGGAGAGGTTAAGTGACTTGCCGAAGGTCACAGGCGGAGGGAGGACAGAGCTCGGACTTGAACCCAGGCCCTCCGGCTTCCAGACCGGTGCTCTTCCACAACCCTATCCTGGCTCCCCTATTCTGTGTCTGTCTGCTCGTCGAGGGCAGGGATCAAGTTCACGATTCTATTGCACTGAACTTTCTTAAGAGTCCAGTACAGTGCTCCGAACACAGTTACTCCTCCATAAATACCACTGATTGATCGATTGATTTTCTATGGGGAACCAAAAAATGCTGAATTGATATCTTCCTCTTTAAATTCAGAAGAAAAACTTTTAATTGTTAAAAAAAGATCTTACTTCTTGTAAATTTTCTGGGACAAGACAGTAGGAGGAGTAAAAGTTAGGTTAACAAAACAGAGGGTCAATTGAAAATGAAGGCAATAGAAGATGATGAAATGACCTACTGAGTGTACAATTCTCCAAGACAAATATTTTGAAAATGAGGAGGTCCAGAAGACTTCAAAAGAGCTAACTCAGCTTCCCATGAGCGTATCTACTATATATAGTATTTCTTAAGTGCTTACTATGTGTTCAGCACTGTTCTAAGCACTGAACTTGTATGATTTTTGAAAACCAAGGAAACCACATTCCAGGTCCGTGAGCATGCTCTATCTGCATTTGGCCTCAACTCCGGGATTACTTCAAAAAGTGCGCACATGTGCGATTTGGGGATCGCCATCTTATAATCATTTCTTCTTTAGTCGCTGGTCTAAGATGGTTAATCAGTAGTCTCTCTGAAAGGTAACCGAAGAGCTGGATAAGAGATATCAGGAGAAAATCACTTATTGGTTTTAAACCATCTGTTGTTTCAAGTTTTCGTTGTGTGCACTCATAATTATAAAACACGCATTCCAGCTCCTGCTCCAGATACCTGAATGAGAAACCGAGCAACATCATTCAGGTGGATTTCATGGACCCCACCTTACAATTTATCATGAAGGGCAGAGAGAAACTGCTCTATTCTCAAGCAATAGTTTTTCAACGTTTGCTCAATAAATGACGGTCCAACTATTTCATAAATTCACCTGACTTGGTACCGAAAAGAAGCATTAATTCAAGATAAATACTTGAGAAATGTTATCTAAATAGACTAGGCCTACTGGACCGAGCACGGGCCTGGGAGTCAGAAGGTTCTAAACCCAGCTCTGCCACTTGTCTGCTGTCTTACCTTGGGCAAATCAGGTCACTTCTTTGGGCCCAATTACCTCACTGGCACATTGGGGATTAAGACTGTGAGCCCCATGTGGGACACGGACTGGGTTCAACCTGACTAGCTCGTACCTACCCCAGTGTTTAGGATAGTGCCTGGCACACAGTAAGCGCTTCACGAACATGATTAACAATCACCTGAATTAATCCTTCACATTACCTAATAATAATGTTGGTATTTGTTAAGCGCCAACTATGTGCCAAGCACTGTTCTTAGCGCTGGGGTAGATAAAGGGTAATCAGGTTGTCCCACGCGAGGCTCACAGCCTTCATCCCCATTTTACAGATGAGGTAACTGAGGCCCAGAGAAGTGAAGTGACTTGCTTAAGGTGACACACAGCTGACAAGTGGCGGAGCTGGGATTAGAACCCATGACTTCTGACTCCCAAGCCCGGGCTCTTTCCACTAAGCCACACTGCTTCTCGTAATAACACACCTGAAGATTCTACCCACAAAGTATGATCAGGTAATTAGGAGAATGCAATCACTGCCCTTGTCTGCTGGGTGACCTTGGGCAAGTCACTTCACTTCTCTGTACCTCGGTTCCTTTGCCTGCAAAATGGGGATTTAATACCCGTCCTCCCTCCCGGGAGCCCCGTGCGGGACTATCTCGTATCTACCCCAGCGCTTAGTAGAGTGTTTGGCACCCGGTAAGCACTTAAATGCCACAACGATGATGATTACTTCTTCTCCCAAAAAAAAAAAAACCCTCACTTTTAAGAGTAACTTTATTTGACACTTACAGGAAATGGCTCCAGCCCCTCCTGAATCACGAAGCCCTCGATAACGTGGGTCAAGATCTGTGGTTTGACGATAGCCTGTGGGGGTTTGTTTTCTAGGCTTGGAATGCTATTAGGCAGAGATGTGCTGTTACTCCTCGTTGCGGCAGCTGGAAGCAGGAGAGGAGGAGGCGGAATGGAGGCATGCGAAGGATCTGACGGAGACTTAATCACCGAGGCGCTGACCGATGCCACTGCGGGAAGTTCCACTTGGTCTAGAAAAGGCAACGCATTTATCTTTAGTATTTACGCCCAGGCATGTCCTATTGCGCGGTAAAATAGAACAGATGCAGATAAGCGCCTATTGAAATCAACTTCCCCAACAGGATTGCCCCAGAATAAATTCCTGGAGGCTTAGCCAACCCACAGAGAATAATTGCCAAAAGGCTTCTTTTTCAAACCACAGCAGAAGCTCCCCCATATCTAAGCATTTTGCTTTAGAGAAACCAACACGAGGGTCACATTTTAGGACCCGATTTGAGAAAAATCAAGTGATGTAAATCTAGTGGGTGGAAGATTCTTCGTGACTCATTTATTTCATTGATACATCTGATAACGGGCAAGGCAGCCCTGAACACCTCAGAGAAATCATGTCAGAGTTCGCTTCTTAAGAACTTCAATTAAGGAGGGTTTGGGTACAAGAACAATGAGATTGGTTTACAACTTTCATTCTTATCTGGATTTATCCAACTGGGTCCAACCAAACAGAACATTAGAAGAGGGCAAATGCCATGACCAGGAGTCAGAGAAGGGTGGACCAGACGGGAATGAAGCAAAAAGGTATTTCAGAGATGGCGTGAACTGGTCGCCTCCCCCTTCGCTCTTAACTGCCTTAAAATTTGAGCCAGGGTAGGTAGGAGCAGTGGGAAAGGGAGAGAAAAGAAGGGAGTTCCATAGGGTCAGGGGTTCTCGGGCTCAAGCCTCTGGAATATTCCACAGCTGCTCTATTCAAGCCCGGAAAGTGGAAAACCCGGCACATCCTGTTGGCTTCCAGACCCAACACAAAATGGCCCTCACCTTTACAGTCTCGTTCTGGGTAAGGGAACGTGTCTACCATCTCTGTTGAATTATACTCTCCTATGTGCACGTGTAATACGGTCTTCTGCATACAGTAAGTGGCCGATAAACACCACTGATGATATTATGGCTGCTCAGCTAAAAATAAGTCCTCTACGTGGAGGGGAGGGAGGTGACAGTCTGTTCACCTTCCTTGTCTGAACCAGGGCTATCCGAAGCTACGAGGTGCCGAAGAAACAAATAGAGATGTGGCCTATGGAGAGAGTAAGAAGTACTTTTTCCTATTTTTGGAATCACGAAGTAGCCCTGGGGGGCAAGGGTCGGGTGGGGCAGAAAGGGAAGGGTTTCTCTTTAAACACTACCAAATGCCCACAGGAGTTCAGCCCATAATGTCGGGAGCCCCCATAATCTTCAAGGCCGAACTAGGGCAATATCGTTACCCGAGTGAAAACGAAGACTTCTCTGACCAGCCATGGCGATATTCTATAAAATGCCAAAATGCCAAAATCTCACTAGAACTTTTAGGCCTTGGTATGACTGTGGAGAGATCAAAATACATGTGTTTACCCCCAGATACCTAGGCACTCAAATGCACTCAATTGGTTAGGCAAAACAGTGAAACCGATACTCGAGAATTTTTAATCCATGCCTCTAGCAAAAATTAGTGAGATTTATTTTATCTACTGCTTGGAAAAAAAAAGTATTAATTGTAGTAGTCAGTTTAGATTGCAAAAAACTCTTTGGAATGCCAGATATTTACAGAACAGACTTTTCTAAGCCCCTGAAAGAAAAATATTTGAACAATTCAGATTTAGTGCCAGTAATAAACAGTTCTGACAACCGAATCTATATATTATAGAGTTACACATGAAATATTCCCAAAGTCCTAAACCGTCTGAGCTCTATTTGGGGGGGGCGGGGGGATTACAAAAAGAACTTTCATCACTGACTACTGAATTAGAGAATCGCAAAATTAAAATCTAGAGCAAGCAATTTGACGGGCCAAGTTTCACGTTTGTAATGGTCCAGTGGAGGTCACTGGGCTCCCTGATTATTAGGTGCATGGTAAAGAAATAGATATCCATAAGTCCTTCCATGATAGACTATATAAACCATCTCCACTTGAATGAGGTTTAAGGCTTTCCAGAAAAGTGACGTGATCCAATCTTCCACAGTAATACTAACAATGGGAGACTTGCAGAAATCAGCCTTGCCCTGTGAAGTGCTGGCCTTTTTTCTCCCTCCAATATTTAGGTTTGTGTTTCCCACTATCGGCTTTCCTGATGATGCCTCAGTTAACTCATCCCCATCTAAAACAGGGATTAAACCAGTGAGCCCCACGTGTGACAGGGGGTGTGTCCAACCTGATTATCTCCCCTCTAGAGTGTAAGACCATTATGGGCAGGGAACACGGCTGCCAACTCTGGTGCACTGTACTCTCCAAAGAGTTTAATACAGTGCTCTGCACATAGTAAACACAGTAAATACCACTGATGATATTGATGAAAGCACTACTTTACACTGAACTGATAAATGAGTCTATCAAAATGACAAATGTTTCAAGGAAAAAAAATAAATTACTAGGTCAAATGAATGACAAATTATTTCTGCCTGGTTGTGATTTTTTTCGGTCAAGATAAATTCCAGTTTCAGGGGTCTTAAACGAAATTTCTTCTGGACCGACACACTTTTTTCTCATCAGAAAAAAAAACAGTGCCACAAATCAAGCTGAAAAACTGTCTCATTCCAGGCAACTTGGACATTCACCTAGCAAAGGATCCTCAGGAGTCAGATCCTCTCCTCTTCCTACAGTTATAGCCGCTGGGGACAGGGTGGGGGGCGGCGGGGTTCTGTCCATCCGGGAACATTCATCCGACTCTTCCGGCATTTCTTCCTCACACACATCTTCAACTTGGTAAACCTGCAAAAGGAGAGCGTTGCTTTACAGTGATTTCTAGGTGACTTGTACAGATCAGATGAATTACGTTTCCTCAAAACCAAATTCTACCCGTTTGAAATACAAATCTCACACTTCCCTCCATTGTGATGGGTGGAAACCGAAAGGAACGATGACTGACGAGTGAATTTATGGGAGGATAATTCACTAAAAACAGAGTTTTTGCTGGCCGTGCTGGAATGCGCTGTGGTTGCAGAAAAGATGATGGTCAATGCAGCACACGCCAATTTGCAAACCTTCATTTTACTAAATATATTGAGAGGTGAAAGATTTTGGAGTATTGTGCTGAAAACCCTCAGTGACTTCAGATGTGAAAAGTGGATTTCAAAAAAGAAAAAATACTTTCAGTTGTGAATGTCAAAACAACCGTCTTGGTAAATTTTTCTTTCTGAGTAGTTTTTTAAATTGCCCCCTTCTAAATTATGCATTCATTACACATGCAGTTTAAAATACAGTTCAGAGTAGCTGTCCAACACAGAAACTCTCGGCACTACCTGACATAAATCGTGGAAAAAAGACTTTTCAGGAATGCTGGGGAATGGATTTAGAGGATTTGGGAGTCTAAATGTGAAGTAGGAGGTTAAGCAGTAGCTTTTAAAATTATAAATGAAATACTTGAGCATTTACAAAAATACACACTTAAATCTATAACCTCTAAGCACTTTGATTCTCACCCCACTCCCACCAAATTTATGAACACATCCTTATAATCTGCTGCTTCCGCTAACTGGAATTGATTTTAATATCTGCCTATTGCACAACACTAAAATTCTTGATGAAAGGGAGTGTAGAGAAGCAGCGTGGCTCAGTGGAAAGAGCACAGGCTTTGGAGTCAGAGGTCATGGGTTCGAATCCCGGCTCGGCCACTTGTCAGCTGTGTGACTTTGGGCAAGTCACTTCACTTCTCGGTGCCTCAGTGACCTCATCTGTAAAATGGGGATGAAGACTGGGAGCCCCACGTGGGACAACCTGATTCCCGTGTCTCCCCCAGCGCTTAGAACAGTGCTCGGCACATAGTAAGCGCTTAACAAATACCAACATTATTATTACTTTCCAAGTGCTTAGTACAGTGGTCTGCACACAGTAAGTGCTCAATAAATACGATTGAATGAACTCTACTGGCCTCTTCAAAGTAGGTAATATAGTGTTCTGCTCACAACAGGTGCTCAGGAGTTGAGAAGCAGCGATGGTCAGGGGAAAGGAGCCCGGTTTTGGTGTCAAAAGGACCAGGGTTCTAATCCCAGCTCTGCCACCTGTCTGCCGTGTGACCTTGGGCAAGCCACTTAACTTCTCTGTGTCTCAGTTACCTCATCCGTAAAATGGGGATTAAATCCTCCTCCTTTTGATTTAGACTGAGAGCCCTATGTAGGACAGGGAGGGAGTCCAACCTGATTAGCTTTTATCTACCCCAACACTTAGAACAAAAGCTTGACACACAGTAAGCGCTTAACATATACCATTTAAAAAAAAAGACATAGATTGGCTGATTAATTGACAGCAAGGCCTTATATATGAACTGTTCGGGAAGCAGCGTGGCCTACTGGACAGAGCACGGGTCTGGGAGTCAGAAGGGCCTGGGTTCTAAGGAGTCAGAAGGGCCTGGGTTCTAATCCCGGCTCCACCACTTGCCTGCTGTGTGACTTTGGGAGAGTCGCTTCACTTCTCTGTGCCCCAGTTTTCCTCATCTGTAAAATGGGGATTAGACCGGGAGCCCTATGTGGGACAGGGACTGTGCTCAACCTGATTAGTCTGTATCTAACTCAATGCTCGGTATAATGCCTGGCACGCAGTAAGCGCTTAAACATCATAAAAACAAAACAAAACAAAAAAACCAGTCATTTCTTTCTTTCGCTTTCAATGATTTAAGGGCAAAACCTAAGCATGTACTAAACACATATCTGCGTGAAATATGGGGAAATACAAAGTGATCTGTCCTTTGAGCCACTAAGGCATAACCTGTGCAACTCAGTTTTTTGAAGTTGTAACGGATTTATTGTGAAAAGCTATTTAATCCATCAGTGGCATTTACTGAGCGCTTACTGTGCACAGAGCACTGTACTAAGCGCTTGGGAAAGTACAATGCAATAGTGTTGGTAGACACTATTCTGCCCACAAGGAGAAATGAATTATAGGTAGGGGAAAGGCCTTAAAGCCTTTTGTTACTTTACAGTTTGATTTTAAGAGAGCTGTTAAAGAATTAGTGGAGAGAGATTTGGGGGGGCATGGATTATCCCGTGCTCTATCCAGTAGGCCATGCTGCTTCCCATACATATATAAATAAGGCTTAATATATATGAACAAGTTCATATATAAGGCCCTCCTATCAATTAATTAACCAATCCATGTCTTTTTTTTAATGGTATATGTTAAGTGCTTACTATGTGTCAATATGGATTATATTCAAAGATGGCTCGAGGAGAATGGAGGTATATGACACTTCGAATACCAGACTCGTGGCTCTTCCATAAACGTGTGTTTTCACTATGTGTTTTGCAGGGAAGCGGTAAAGGATTTAAGAAGCATTCTTCTGAACGTACCCTCCCTTCCTAACTCACACGACGATATCGTCCAGGAGGGTTGTGCACTTGACTACTGCAGTCAAGGCACGCGCTTCTTACGGGCAGGGAAGGTGTCTGCTAATTCTGCTGTACTGTACTCTCAGCGTGGCTCAGTGGAAAGAGCCTGGGCTTCGGAGTCAGAGGTCATGGGTTCGACTCCCGGCTCTGCCACTTGTCAGCTGTGTGACTGTGGGCGAGTCACTTCACTTCTCTGTGCCTCAGTTACCTCATCTGTAAAATGGGGATTAACTGTGAGCCTCACGCGGGACGACCTGATTACCCTGTATCTACCCCAGTGCTTAGAACAGGGCTCTGCACATATTTAGCGCTTAACAAATACCAACATTATTAGTATTATTATTATTTAGTACAGTACTCTGCACATGTGAAGCACTCAAATCATGGTTTGACTGACTGATACAATATACCAGATTGTACTGTATCAGATGGATACAATACAATCATACCAAAGTATGAGTTTTCCTTAATGCGGGTTTGTCCAAAAAAAGGCAACCTCCCGGGATGAAGGAGAATAGACTGAACACCACTAATTCATGCTTCAACTGATGTGCTTAAATAGGGCAATTTCATTATTTGATACGCTGCTAATATTTAAATCAAGTTTGAAATCAAGACTTATTTCTCCAGACTCCGTTTAATTTATGAACACTGGCCTGTCGATGACCTCAAACCTACATGATGATTCCTTCCCAGGTGGCCTATAAGCACGATTTACACACAAACAAATGAATCTTAATTAATTCTTCTTAAAGCCGACCAATACAAATGCATCCTTTCCAAACCATACCTATCTTCTAACTTACACGACAAGCCCAATCTGCACCAAAATACACTTTTTAGAGGAGATACACAATCTCTGCACTCAAAGAAATATTGTGTGGTCTTTGACAAACACAAGATACGTCACAAAGTTCTCCAAAGATGATGAATACAAAATCCTCAAAAACAAAGCTTTCAAATTTTAACAGATAATGATGGCGCATACTTCTAATACATGCCCTAACGTTAGGCCTTTCCGTCATTTTCTTTCCCAAAGAAAGGTGAAACAACCCAAGTGTTTCTGTAAATTGATTTACTTAAAAAAGAGAGAAAAATTATTATGAAACCCCAGCATTTTATGCTCTAAAGAGAAGGAACTGCAAGACGGTGGGTGGGAGGGGTGTAAATACAATCAGAAATTATAAGTACCAATTAGACTAACCAAAAAACAAAATGTCCTACCGGAGATTTACGAAATCTCTTCGTGGACAAATCTTTAGCTATTGTCTGCTAAATAAGAATTTATTGTTCCGATCGTTCATATTTAAAATCAGCCAACAGGGTTCACATTAAGGCATTGGGAGGACCTTGGCTGTGAGGGGAAGAGAGGTTGAGAAAGAATGGAAATGCAAAAGAACAAAGGGAGAAGGGGAGGCAGGATTTGCTTTTCTTTTTACTTTAGGGTTCAAGAGAAGGCTGATTTCCCTGCCTTCAGTCCTCCAACTCTGGCCCAGAGGCTCTGGGAGCCAGGCAGGGGGTGAGAAGGGGTGGAGTTGAGGGGATGGGGGTGGCGGTGAGAAGCAGCATGGCCTGGTGGATCAAGTACGAGCCCGGGAGTCAGGAGGTCATGGGTTCTAATCTCGGCTCCACCACTTGCCTGCTGTGTGACCCTGGGCAAGTCGCTTCTCTTCTCTGAGCCTCAGTTCCCTCATCTGTAAAACGGGAATTGAGACCGTGAGCCCCGAGTGGGACAGGGACTGTGTCCGATCCAATTATCTTGTATCTACCGCAGCGCTTTAGAACAGCTCCTGGCACGTAGTAAGTGCTTAAATACCAATGTTGTTACCATCGCTATTATTATCAGGCCGCCGAGAGAGGGAGCGAGGAAGGTTGAGTGGGTGAGCAGCGTGAGGGGAGCCAGGCTGGCTCAGCACGGCCAGCAGCCGGAGGGTAAGTTCATCCACGAGGGAGACCGAGGCCTTCCTCGGCCCCTCTCCCTTCCAGGGGCAAGCAGTCTTCACGCAACGAGGTAGCTGCCCGAATTTTCCTCTGCCCCCCGCAAGAAGCGGCGTGGCTCAGTGGAAAGAGCCCTGGCTTGGGAGTCAGAGGTTCGAATCCCAGCTCCGCCACTTGTCAGCTGGGTGACTATGGGCAAGTCACTTCACTTCTCTGGGCCTCAGTTATCTCATCTGTAAAATGGGGATTAAAACTGTGAACCCCACGTGGGACAACCTGATCACCCTGTAATAATAATAACGTTGGTATTTGTTAAGCGCTTACTAGGTGCCGAGCACTCTTCTAAGCGCTGGGGGAGATACAGGGTAATCAGGCTGTCCCACGTGGGGCTCACACACTTTTAATCTCCATTTTACAGATGAGGGAACTGAGGCACAGAGAAGTGAAGTGACTTGCCCACAGTCACACAGCTGACAAGTGGCAGAGCCGGGAGTCGAACTCGTGACCTCTGACTCCGAAGCCCAGGCTCTTTCCACTGAGCCACGCTGCTTCTACCGCAGCGCTTAGAACGGGGCTCGGCACATAGTAGGCGCTTAACAAATACTATCATCATTATTATTATTATCATCATTATTATTAGCCGCTGCCAGTGCCGACTGCTCTCAGCCCCAGATCGCCTTTTCAGACACCGCAGGCAAATCAGACCCACCGCCACCTTGGCTGCTCTTGTAACACTTTACTTGTTTATTGCCAAGTGCTTAGTACAGTGTTCTGCACACGGTTGGCGCTCAGTAAATACAACTGAAAGGCTTTAGTAGCCAAGGGACGACAGCGGCAACAAGGACCAGGGACTTACCAAGCCCGGGAACGAGACGTTTTGTTTTCATGGTATAAAAGCACTTACTATGTGCCAGACACTGTACTAAGGACTGGGGTAGATAGAAGCTAATCAGGTGGGACGCAGTCCCTGTCCCACATGGGGGTCCCGGGCTCAATCCCCATTTTACAGCTAAGGGAACTGAGGCCCAGAGCTGTGAAGTGACTTGCCCAACGTCACACAGCAGACGAGTGGTGGAGTCGGGATTAGAAACCAGGTCCTACCGACTCCCCAGCCGGTGTTCTCTCCGCTACGCTGCTTCTGTCATCTGTAGACTGTAAGTTCGTGTCTGCTGTACTGTACTCTCCCAAGCGCTTAGTACAGTGCTCTGCACACGGAAAGTACTCAGTGGAATGAATCTCTGCAGTCAGAATGCAGTGGGAAATGCCAGAAGGCCCCCAGGGCTGCCAGGGGCGACCCATGGGACAGGAAGCAGAGGGAAGGAGGGGCATCTTACTCTACTCCTAGACTTCTGAGATCTCCTCTTCAAGTGGAGAAGCAGCGTGGCTCAGTGGAAAGAGCACAGGCTTAGGAGTCAGAGGGCACGGGTTCTAATCCCGGCTCTGTCACCTGTGTGACTTTGGGCAAGTCACTTAGCTTCTCGGTGCCTCAGTTACCTCATCTGGAAAATGGGAATTAAAACTGTGAGCCCCACGTGGGACAACCTGATTCCCTTGTATCTCCCCCAGGGCTTAGAACAGTCCTCGGCACATAGTAAGCGCTTAACAAATGCCCCCCCACCCCCAAAAAGTACGCGGCGGACATCGAAGTCAAAACTGGCCCAAGCGAAAGGATAATGGTATTTTTTAGGCACTGCGTCAAGTACTGAAGTAGATTTAAGAAAATCAGAATGCCAGTTTCTTCTTTTCTACCACTTGAAACACACTGGGTAAATGAATCCAGCAGTTTATAAAGTGTGAACCATCGGGGGTCATCTCTGTCTGTCCCTCTCAAGCTAAAAAGGAGGCAGAGATGGCCGTCAAAAGCTCCCTAAGGGCCTTCCTACCCACATATTCTTTCCCAGTGCTCAGTATGGTGCTCTGCACACAGTAAATATTTAATTAATACTATAACTACATAACGGCGATAACGGAAGAACCAAGAGGAAGGTTAAGGATTATGGCAGAGAACAGGACGTCCTGGAGAAAGTATATCCACGGAGTCGCTGCGAATCGAAACGACTCGGCGGCACTTAATAATGATAATAATGACTGTTACTATCTAGCGATTCACTGAGACCCAAAGAGGGGAGAAAAACAGAACTGCGTAAACCAAAGCCTGGGCTCGGGGCTGGTCACTCATTCATTCATTCAATAGCATTTATTGAGCGCTTACAGAGTGCAGAGCATTGTACGAAGTGCTTGGAAAGTGCAATTCGGCAACAGATAGAGGCAATCCCTACCCAACAATGGACTCACGGTCTAAACGAGAGAGACAGACAACAAAACAAAACAAGTAGTCTGGCCTCAATATCATCAAGATAAATAGAATCATAGATATATACACATCATTAACAAAATAAATAGAGTAAGAATCACCTCCAACCTGTCCACTGGACCCCTGAATTCTGTGCCTGGGCCGGGGAGCCGGGGTTTAGGCGGTCAGCCCGGCCTCACAGCCGGGGCCAGGCTGGGCCATCTTTAGTCTGGAAGGGAGTCATTCATTCATTCAATAGTATTTAGTGAGCGCTTACTATGTGCAGAGCACTGTACTAAGCGCTTGAAATGTACAAATCGGTAACAGATAGAGACAGTCCCTCCCCTTTGACGGGCTCACGGTCTAATCGGGGGAGACGGACAGACAAGAACAATAGCAATAAATAGAATCGAGGGGATGAACATCTCATTAAAACAATAGCAAATAAACAGAATCAAGGGGATGTACATCTCATTAACAAAGTAAATAGGGTAATGAAAATATATACAGTTAAGCACATAGTAAGTGCTTAACGAATACCAGAATTAAAAGAATGTGCAGTCCAAATTTCCCCTCTCCCAAGAAACCTTCAAGTCTGGCCTGTCCATCTCCGCATCAGATGGGAACCCATTACCATCACCATTACTAGCTGTTACCGATTTGTACATTCCAAGCGCTTAGTACAGTGCTCTGCACATAGTAAGCACTCAATAAATACTATTGAATGAATGAATACAGGGTAATCAGGTTGCCCCATGTGGGGCTCTCACTTTTAATCCCCATTTGACAGGTGAGAGAACTGAGGCCCAATGAAGTGACTTGCCGGGGGTCATACAGCAGACAAGTGGCGGAGCCGGGATTAGAACCCACAGCCTCTGACTCTCAAATCCGGGCTCTTTCCATTAAACTACTGTTTCTCTTAGCAGCCTCTCCCTGAGATGAATAACAAGTGGGTGGAGGCGGGATGTGTTAAATCAGTACTCACCCCCGCCCTACCCCACCAGGTCAGAGGAGGAGGAGAGGCTGAGGCTGCAGATTTTAAAGAGCAACCCTGGAACCTCCTCTCTCTAGTGTTTCCCATCCCCCACAATAATAATAATAATAATGTTCGTATCTGTTAAGCGCTTACCATGTGCACAGCACTGTTCTAAGCCCTGGGGTAGATACAGGGTAATCAGGTTGTCCCACGTGAGGCTCACAGTTAATCCCCATTTTACAGATGAGGTCACTGAGACACAGAGAAGTGAAGTGACTTGCCCGCAGTCACCCAGCTGACAAGTGGCAGAGCTGGGACTCGAACCCATGACCTCTGACTCCCAAGCCCGGGCTCTTTCCACTGAGCCACGCTGCTTCTCTGATGCTGTAAAGGCAGCATCCATTTTAAGAGCCAGATGTACTGGCTGGACCTATCTTGTGGCAGTTACGTTTTTTGAATGGTAATTCTTAAGTGTTTACTACGTGCCCGCCACTGTTCTAAACGCTGGGGTAGATACAAGTAAATCAGGTTGGATCCAGTCGCTCTCCCAGCCTTAATCCCCATTTTATAGATGAGGTAACAGGGATACAGAGAAGTTAAGTGACTTGCCCAAGATCACACAGCAGGCAAGTGGCGGAGCGGAATTGGAACCCTGGTCCTTCTGACTCCCAGGTCTGTGCGCTTTCCGCTAGGCTTCGCTGCTTGAAGAACACCACCACCTTCATCACGCCCAACGTGAGGAGATGTTGATAAAACCAACAGAGGCCATGATTTGGGGGGTTGCCCCGGGCCCCGGAACTGCAGAGAAGCAGCGTGGCTTAGTGGCAAGAACACGGGCTTGGGGGTCAGAGGTGGTGGGTTCTAATCCCGGCTCCGGTGCTTGTCAGCTGTGTGACCTTGGGCAAGTCATTTAACTTTCTCTGTGCCTCAGTTCCCTCATCTGTAATATGGGGATGAAGACTGTGAGCCCTACTTGGGACAACCTGATTACCTTGTATCTACTCCTGCGCTTGGAAGTGTAAGCGCTTAACGGATACCAACATTATTATTGTTATTATTATTATTATTAACCGCTGCACTTATGCAGCCCTAAAGTGATTGAGGGAGGCGGAGGCAGAAAAAGGTGGGTAGAGACAGTCTGAGGGGCGCGGACTGACACTGCAGGGAGAGGGGGGATCCAGGAAGGTGGAGCCCCGAAGACCTAAAGGGCCTTTAGCACATTATCTTTGTCATTCCGCTGACATCCTAATTATCCATGCTTTTAATTTCTTCCCAAGGCCAATCACTCCATCCCCGCCCTCCTCCTCCTGTTTGAGAAAATAACACCCTTTGAAATGGGAAGCGTGGTACTAAGCAGATGGGGAAAAAAAAAGCTTCCAAAAAGGGACTATTACTTTGCTCTTAAAATTAAGGCAGGCGACCGCCTCAGGAATGGTGGTGGTATATATTATATATTATATATATATTAGAGAAGCAGCGTGGCTCACTGGAAAGAGCCCGGGCTTGGGAGCCAGAGGTCATGGGTTCAAATCCCAGCTCTGCCACCTGTCAGCTGTGTGACTGTGGGCAAGTCACTTTACTTCTCTGGGCCTCAGTTCCCTCATCTGTAAAATGGGGATGAAGACCGTGAGCCTCACGTGGGACAACCTGATGACCCTGTATCTCCCCCAGCGCTTAGAAGAGTGCTCGGCACATAGTAAGCGCTTAACAAATACCAACATTATTATTATTATAAGAAAACACACACGCACCCACCCCAGCACCCAACCACCGCCCGCTCCAGGCTAAAACGGCCCACGAGGCCGGGCTATCGGTGGCTTCTCTCTCTCCCCCCCTCAACCCCGCCACCCCCTTGTCCCCCAACACGGCCCGGACACAAAAAGAAGGGTCGGGGATAGACTGGAGGTGATGTGTTGTGTGCACACATGTGCATGCATCACTTTAAAATCTGGGGTGTCTGTCTCCCTCTCTAGACTATATATTCCTTATGGGCAGGGAATGTGTCTGCTAATCTCCCGAGCGTTTAGTATAGTGCTCTGCAGACAGGATGCGCTCAGTAAATACCAACGCAAGCTGCCCTCTCAAATATCACCAGTGAGCTCCTTCTTGCCAAATCCAAACGCCTCTAACTGGTCTCCTCTGCCCCTCCTTGACCTCTCTCCTCGGTTGCCTTCGACACTGTCGACCATCCCCTTCTCCTGGAAACGTCATCCAGTCTCAGTAGCACTAAAAATGTCCTATCCTAGTTCTCCTCCGGTAAATACCAACGCAAACTGCCCTCTCAAATATCACCAATGGGCTCCTTCTTGCCGAATCCAAACGCCTCTAACTGGTCTCCTCTGCCCCTCCTTGACCTCTCTCCTCGGTTGCCTTCGACACTGTCGACCATCCCCTTCTCCTGGAAACGCTATCCAGTCTCAGCAGCACTAAAAATGTCCTATCCTAGTTCTCCTCCTCTCTCTCTGGCCTCTCGTTCTCCGTCTCTTTCCCGGGCGCCTCCTCTGCCTCCCACCCCCTGTGGGAAGCCCTCAGGGTTCGTCTCTGGGTCCCCTTCTATTCTCTTTTTACCCCTACTTCCTTGGAGAACTCATCGACTCCCATGGCTTCAACCACCGCCGCTATGCAGGTGATTCCCAAATTGACATCTCCAGCCTTGGTCTCGCTTCGTCTCTGCCGTCTTTCACTTCCACCTGCCTTCAGGCCAGCTCGACTAGGATGCCCTGCCGAAACCTCAGACGTAACACGTCCAAAACAGAACACTTCAAACTCACACCCAAAGCCTCACCTCCCACTGCCTTTCCAGTCCCTGAAGACGGCACCGCCATCATCCCTGCTTCAAAAAGCCCGTAACCTTGGGTTAACACATAGTCTATCACTAAATCCTGTCGGTTCCACCGTCCCACCACCAAAATCAATCAGTCGTATTCAGAAGGTCGTCGCTTCTAATGAGAAGCAGCGTGGCTTAGTAGAAAGAGCCTGGGCTTGGGAGTCAGAGGTCCTGGGTTCTAATCCCGGCTCCGCCATTCATTCATTCATTCAATAGTATTTACTGAGCGCTTACTATGTGCAGAGCACTGTACTAAGCGCTTGGAACGTACAAGTCGGCAACAGATAGAGACAGTCCCTGCCCTTTGACGGCCTTACAGTCTAACTGGGGGAGACGGGCAGACAAGAACAAGGGCAATAAATGTGAGACCTTGGGAAAGTTACTTCACTTCTCTGTGCCTCAATTTCCTCTTCTGTAAAATAGGGATTGCGACTGTCCCCCATGTGGGACAGGGACCGCGTCCAACTCGATTTGCTTGTATCCACCCCGGCACTTAGTACAGTGTCTGGCACACAGTAGGCGCTTAACAAATACCACAGTCATTTTTACTATTTGTTGAGTGCTTACTGTGTGCGGAGCACTCTACTGAGCGCTTGGGAGGGTACAATAAAGCAACCTAACAGACACATTCCCTGCCCACATCAAGCTTACAGTCCAGAGGGGGAGACGGACATTAACATAAATAAATTACAGATTTATAAGTGCTGTGGGGCTGGGAGGGGAGATGAATATGAGGACCAAAAAAAGGCTTCTTGGAGGAGATGTGCCTTCAATAAGGCTTTGAAAAGGGGTAGTCAGTCAGTCAGATAGTCAGTCTGATATCGTCTGACTGATACGAAGAAGGAGGGCGATCCAGACCACAGGCAGGAAATGGGCAAGAGGTCGGCGGCGAGACAGACGAGACCGAGGAGCAAAGTGGGAGGGCTGCATTGTAGCAGGACAGCAGCGAGGTAGCCATTCCTCTACCACGCTACCGCTTCTAAATTAATCCAAACACTTATCACTGTATCAGCCTCCCTGTCTCTCGTCATTCATTCAATAGTATTTATTGAGGGCTTACTATGTGCAGAGCACTGTACGAAGCATAGGGATGTACAATTCGGCAACAGATAGAGACAATCCCCGCCCAATGACGGGCTCACAGTCTCTCCCCACTCCAGTCCATACTACACTCTGCTGACCGGATCCTTTTTCGACAAAAACATTCAGTCCCAAAACACCCTCCCTCTTCATAACCAACAATTACTCTCTCCATTTTAGCCTTTTTGAAGACTCACCCTCTCCAAAACACCTTCCCCAATTAAGTCCTCGTTTCCTCTTTTCCGCGTCATTTTGATTTGCTGCCTTTATTCGCCTCTCCCTCAGCCTCCCACCACTTATGTACATATCCATAATCTATTTAGTCGGATTAACGCCTGTCTCCCACTCTAGACTGTGAATTTGTTGTGGGCAGGAAATACGTCTACCAACTCTGTAACCTCTGCCCTCCTAAGTGCTCAGTACAGTGCTCTTCACACGGTAAGTGCTCAATTAATATGTTTGGCTGATTGAGGTACCCTGGACTCATCTCTCTCAACCCACATTTGTTCGTTCGTTCATTCATTCAATCGTCTTTATTGAGTGTTTACTGTGTGCAGAGCACTGTACTGAGCACTTGGGAAAGTAAGATACAATAATAAACAGTGACATCCCCTGCCCACAACGAGTTTACAGTCTAGAGATGAGTTTTCAGATTTTCAATCTGTCATTAAATCCTGTCAGTTCAACCGTCACATCACTAAAACCCATTTCCTCTCCATCCAAACTGCTACCATGTCTAATAATGATAATAATAATAATAATGATGATGATGGTATTTGTTAAGCACTTAGTACATACCAAGCACCGTTCTAAGCACTGGGGGAGCTACAAGGTAATCACGCTGTCGCACGTGGGACTCAGTCTTAATCCCCATTTTAAAGATGAGGAAACTGAAGCACAGGGAATAATAATAATGTTGGTATTTGTTAAGCGCTTGCTATGTGCAGAGCACTGTTCTGAGCGCTGGGGTAGACACAGGGGAATCAGGTTGTCCCACATGGGGCTCACAGTCTTCATCCCCATTTTACAGATGAGGGAACTGAGGCCCAGAGAAGTGAAATGACTTGCCCACAGTCACACAGCTGGCAAGTGGCAGATGCTGGATTCGAACTCATGACCTCGGACTCCCAAGCCCGGGCTCTTTGCACTGAGCCACGCTGCTTCTCGAGCGGTTGCTCATCCACCTCCGCGTCAAACAGAAACTCCTTACCATACGCTTTAAAGCGCTCAATCACCTTGACCCCTCCTGTCTTGCCTCCCGGATTTCCTACTAAAACCCAGCCCACCGACTTCGCGCCCCTACTCACTGCGCTTCCATCTCGTCTAACTCGTCGCCTTTGCCTTGCCCGTGTCCCGCCTCTGGCCCGGAATGCCCACCCTCTTCATATGTAACAGACGGTCGCGTTCAAAGCCTTACTGTGCTCACTGTGGCTCAGTGGAAAGAGCCCGGGCTTGGGAGTCAGAGGTCATGGGTTCGAATCCCAGCTCGGCCACTTGTCAGCTGGGTGACCGTGGGCAAGTCACTTCCCTTCCTGGTGCCTCAGTGACCTCATCTGTAAAATGGGGATTAAGTCTGTGAACCTCACGTGGGACAACCTGATTACCATGTATCTACCCCAGAGCTTAGAACAGTGCTAAGTGCTTCACAAATACTATCATTACTATTAGAGAGGCAGCGTGGCTCAGTGGAAAGAGCCCGGGCTTGGGAGTCAGAGGTCATGGGTTCGAATCCCAGCTCTGCTACTTGTCAGCTGTGTGACTGTGGGCAGGTCACTTAACTTCTCTGTGCCTCAGTTATCTCATCTGTAAAATGGGGATTATTCATTCATTCATTCAATAGTATTTATTGAGCGCTTACTATGTGCAGAGCACTGTACTAAGCGCTTGGAATGTACACATCGGTAACAGATAGAGACAGTCCCCGCCCTCTGACGGGCTTACCGTCTAATCGGGGGAGATAGACAAGAACAATGGCAATAAGCCTCACTTGGGACAAGCCGATTACCCTGTATCTACCCCAGCGCTTAGAACAGTGCTCTGCATATAGTAAGCACTTAACAAATACCAAATTATTATTATTATAAGCTCGCTGTGGGCCGGGAACATGTCTACGAACGCTGTAACACTGCACGCTGCTCCGCACGCAGTGAGCGCTCAAGAAATAAGACTGACTGAATTGAAAGGGCAGGGAAGATGGATGATAAGCGCTTACTATATATCAAGCCCTGCTCTAAGTGCTGAGGTAAATACATCATCACCAAATTGGACAGAGTCCCGTTGGGTTTGCAATCTAAATAGGAGGGTGAACAGGCTTTAATCCCCATTTTACAGACGCGCAAACAGACCCAGAGCGGTAAAATCGACGGGCCCAAGGTCACACAGCGGGCCAGTGGCAGAGTCGGCGGGATTGGAACCCAGTCCTCAGATTCCCGGGCCTGTGCTCCTTCCACTAGATCAAGGTGCTACACTTGAAAAGGAAGGGAGGGGAGAGAGGGAGAAAGAAAAGGGAAGGAAAGAGAATGGAAAGAGGAGAGGAAGGAGAAAAGATTCTTGCCCTCTGCCCATGTTTACACTGTGGCTCATCTGTTTATTCTGTAACTACATTATCATCCAATACTCGGCATATAAAGAGCTTAACAAATAGCAGAGATATTATTATTATTATGATTATTATTACAGGGAGAGAGCCCGTCTCACGCTTCCGTTGTACTTTCCCACACCCCCGGTACAGTGAATTGGGCTCAGGGGGCAGGCATTAAGTAGCTTCATCACCACCAGCCTTATGACACGATCCGGAACCAGGATGGGCCGGCGGAGCCGAGAGGTCCTGGAGCTTCGGGACGGTCCGGCGGCCCGGCCCAAAATGCATTCACTCACTCAATCGGATTTACTGAGCTCTTGCTCTGTGCAGAGCGCCGGACTAAGCCCTTGGGAGAACATAATGCAAAAATTATTTCACATTCCTGGCTCGTGATGAGCTTAGTTTAGAGAACCGCTGCAGCGGCGCCCGAGTGCGGATCCTCCCAGACTCCCACCCCCTCCCCGCTGGCCAGACAAGCTGTCTGGGAAGTCCGGGAATGGGGAGGGGAAGGGGGCAGACAGAAGCCTGGTTTGCCTCCACTATCCCCCCTTGGCCCACCCTTCTAAAATGCCTATGCACCGGGATCTATTCCCCTTAGAAACTTGCTCTTTATCTTACCCCACGGCACTTAAGTACATATCCCTATACTTTCCCAGTCTTCCCTGAGCAATTTATTTTCATAATAATGTCGGTATTTGTTAAGCGCTTACTATGTGCAGAGCATTGTTCTAAACGCTGGGGGAGATACAGGGTCATCAGGTTGTCCCACGTGAGGCTCACGGTCTAAATCCCCATTTTCCAGATGAGGGAACTCAGGCACAGAGAAGTGAAGTGACTTGTCCCAGGCACACAGCTGACAAGTGGCAGAGCCGGGATTCAAACCCGTGACCTCGGACTCCCAAGCCCGGGCGCTTGCCACTGAGCCACGCTGCTTCTCATGTCCTTCTCCCTCTCTATACTACAATAATACTAATAATAACGTTGGTATTTGTTAAGCGCTTACTATGTGCAGAGCACTGCTCTAAGCGCTGGGGGGCTCACAGTCTTCATCCCCATTTAACAGATGAGGGAACTGAGGCTTGATTTGCTTGTAGCGTGACTCAGTGGCAGGAGCCTGGGCTTTGGAGTCAGAGGTCACGGGTTCGAATCCCAGCTCCACCACTTAGCTGTGTGACTTTTGGCAAGTCACTTCACTTCTCTGGGCCTCAGTCCCCTCATCTGTAAAATGGGGATTAAGACTGTGAGCCCCATGTGGGACCACCTGATTACCCTGTATGCCCCCCAGCGCTTAGAACAGTGCTTGGCACGCGTGGCTCAGTGGAAAGAGTCCGGGCTTGGGAATCAGAGGTCATGGGTTCGAATCCCGGCTCTGCCACTTGGCAGCTGGGTGAGTGAGGGCAAGTCGCTTCACTTCTCTGGGCCTCAGTGACCTCATCTGTAAAATGGGGGTGAAGACTGTGAGCCCCACGTGGGACAACCTGATGACCCCGTATCTCCCCCAGTGCTTAGAACACTGCTCTGCACATAGTAAGCTCTTAACAAATACCAACATTATTATTATCACATAGTAAGCGATGAATAAGTACCATCATTATTACTGTATCCACCCAGTGCTTAGTACAGAGCCTGACGCAAAGTTACCGCTTAACCAATACCCCAGTCGTCCTTCTTATTAAGTGGCTCAGTGGAAAGAGCACGGGTTTAGGAGTCAGAGGTTATGGGTTGTGGGTTCTAATCCCGGCTCCGCCACTTGGCACCTTGGGCAAGTCACTTCACTTCTCCGTGTCTCAGTTCCCTCATCTGTAAAATGGGTTTTAAGCCTGTGAGCCCCACGTGGGACAACCTGATCGCCTTCTATCCTCCCCAGCGCTTAGAACAGTGCTTTGCATATAGTAAGCGCTTAACAAATGCCAACATTGTTATTATTATTGAGCGACTGAGTGATTCGGTTCCGGGGTCGCAGGTGAGTTTCTAGCAAGGGTGAAAGAAACCCCAGTGAGTTTGGGGGTAGGGAGGCAGGGAGCCACAGTCTGGACTAAAAGCTTGGCTCCATTCCGATTCCAGGGGTCTGGGTGGGCCGCACCTGCCCCACCCCAAACCTTCCTCCGTGGAGGACGACGACCCTCGTCCGGTGTCCTCCCCTGGGGTTGGCCCCCTCAGCCCCTCAAACCAGTGCGCTCATTAGCCACAGCGGAGCCGCATGTCGGTACCTATAGCGTGGATAGCGATAATAATAATAGTAATAATGTTGGTATTTGTTAAGCGCTTACTATGTGCCCAGCACTGTTCTAAGTGCTGGGGTAGATACAGGGTCATCGGGCTGTCCCACGTGAGACTCAAAGTTAATCCCCATTTTCCAGATGAGGTCACTGAAACACAGAAGTGACTTGCCCACAGTCACACAGCTGACAAGTGGCAGAGCCGGGATTCTGACGCCCAAGCCCGGCCTCTTTCCACTGAGCCACGCTGCTTCTCTACGATACTTTAGCCCTGGAAGATCTGTAAGACTGCGAAAGCGCTCTCGGCCTCATGAACCCTCCACTTCGGCCTCTTGTGGCCCAGGTCCCTCTGATATCTTCAATAATTTAAGGAGGGAAAAAGAACGTGGCCTGCGGGCGGGAGAGGGGGGTCTGATCATAAGCGATCCGCCGACTCTATCCAAACCGTCGTCTTGCAAAATTAGAAGAAAGCACCGTTTGAGACCAAAATCATCTAAGGGTCCTGAAAAGAGCAGTTTTTGGTAAACGCACGCTTTCTCGGCTCAATCACTGTTTCCCTTTAGCATCTGCGGCTTTGTTTCTATCCCGATAACCATCTCCTTTTAAAACGCTGAAATCCTCTCCCTTATTGTCTCTGCCGCTCAGGCATCTGTCGAGGTTTCTTTTTATTCCACGTTCAGAAAGTCAAATATAAAGTCGGGCCCAGAGAACTGATTTCCAAACAGTTGGGAAGGAAAGGAAGGGAAAGAGCCAATTAAGAAAACCGTACGGCCTAAAAGGAGCACGTTAAAATTTCCATATTCTTTACAGTTAAACTGCCGTTAATTTCTTTCAAACTGCCCGAGAGAGAGCGCCGACGCGACTGCTTCGCCGGCCAGACAGAAATCTCCAAGATATCTGGCACAATTTCAGGAAGTTTAGAGCCATGAAATTGCAAAATATATTCAAAACAACAATGCGGCGCCATCAAGAAGAAATGGAGGTTTTCGTCACAATTTCATCCTGGAATGTCGCGATGAGATTTTTGGAAGGCCGGGCATTTTTAAATGGTTTCTATTATAGAGCTGACAGAGATCGCCGCGATTTCGCCAATAAAATGTACTTTTCCCTTCTGTCTCCCTTTCCTAAATTATCTGAGGAATCGTTTCTTTATAGGTCTACATGGTCTGCCTCCTCACATTCTGCCCCTCTTGCAGTACGAGAAAGCCTTTCCTCATTTTCTGAGGACTCTGTCTTACAGGCTCATCAAATTTATTTTTATGCGCCAATCCAAATCTTCCCATTTTGAAGGGCTAAATGTCTCTCCCGGCTGGATAGCTGAAAATTAATGGGAAAGAACCTAAAAGCACCCCCTAAAACACGTCATTATGTAAAAAGGTATGGTAATTAGGGAAAATAAAATAAAGGAGTTTAAAAAAAAACAATTCAAGGTATGGGACTCAAAGAAAACAGGTGGTCCGAGAGACGTTCTGTGAGCAATCCAGGGATAGCAAAGACAGCTAAGCCTTTTTTTGGTTTTCTTATTTATCCATACGGACATTCAGAACTATTCATTTTAATTATTCAGAACTATCAATTAATCATTTCGGAACTCTTGATCCTCTGCCCTGAAAACCAATTCCTTCCTGATTTGATGGGACAAAAAGAAATTGAAACTGATTTTTACAAAATCAGGGAATATTATTGACACGCAAACTTAGTAGAAAGAAGACTGAAAGAGCAAAAACACATTTAGAGTGAATCTGAGTTCTGTAAAAACTCCAAACCTCCTTGAACCCCATTTCTGTGTTATTTAAAAAAGTTTTATCTGCAGTCTTAAAGGTCCCAAATTCTCCAGAAGCCTATCGAGAATACGTGTAGAGAACACGTATATTTAATAGTTAAGCTCCATATCTGATGGGTCTTTTGTCTTACATAGTATTTGCATTTAAAATGGAGAGTGACTGGAGCCGGATTAAGAGACGAGAGAATATTACCAAGTCCCTCAGAGCTCATTTCCTTGGGCAAGCACCATCGCTTCTCTGTGCCTCGGTCACCTCATCTGTTAACTGGGGATTAAGACGGTGAGCCCCATGTGGGACATGGACTATGTCCATCCTGATCGAGAAGCAGCGTGGCTCAGTGGAAAGAGCACGGGCTTTGGAGTCAGGGCTCATGAGTTCGAATCCCAGCTCTGCCACTTGTCGGCTGTGTGACTGTGGGCAAGTCACTTAACTTCTCGGTGCCTCAGTTCCCTCATCTGTAAAATGGGGATTAAGACTGTGAGCCCCACGTGGGACAACCTGATTCCCCTATGTCTACCCCAGCGCTTAGAACAGTGCTCGGCACATAGTAAGCGCTTAACAAATACCAACATTATTATTATTATTATTATTATCCTCTTGGATCTGATCCCACAGTTTTGTACAGTGTTTGGCACATGGTAAGCACTTAAATACCCTAAAAGCAAAAAATTAAGATCCACCAGGGTGTACCTATTGTACCTTGCCATGAATCTTGGGGGGGACAGTAGCAGAACCCTAACAAGAGGAACCATTATCTCTGAAATTTATTTCCATTTCTGATCCATTGAAACTCTCGGTTTCTAATATCAAGGGCAAAAGGATGAACCTCCACTGGGTGGTATCTTTAGAGAACAACTCCCATCCCCAAGACTCTTCACCTTCGATGCCAGGATTTATTTTTCTGTGTCATTCCTACACGCGTCCAGAGTTTTAGTGCTGTGACGTGCAGATTTTTATAAATTGGCAGATGAAAACATAGAGAAGATAGCCAAAGGATTAAGCATCTGCAGGTCTCTTGATAAGGTTTTTTTGCTTACTACTCAATCAACACTAATCGATAGTATTTATTTATTATCGGCTATTTTAAAAAGCCAATTGTTCAGAAATTTCAATCTGTACTGAGACTAGTGCGTAAACCACAATTTCGACGGGACCTTTCCTTGGCAATCAAAATTTGGAAGATTTTAGATTTTTAAAAATGCGTCGCCTTTTTCCCTTAAGAGATGAAATACTCAGACTGATAATTTAGAAGGGTGGTGGCCTACCCATCTCTTATGGGTATTTCCAAATCTGGGATCTGTTCTTTAGGACATCCTTTATTCACAGTATTCATTTTTATAAAATTCCCTCACAGACATACCAACACACTGATCAAACAAGTGCTCCTCCAGGCCCAGACTGCAGAATTTATACAACTAATAGGTCAGTTATATAAATCACACGTATCAGGGACACATAAGCCGACAGAAGGGATCTACGAAGGCTAATCACCTTAAGAGAAGAAACTCTGTCCAGATAACACTGGTGCAAATGCATTCCCTTGGGTCGGGGGGAAGGGGTGAAAAAAAAATCAACTATGTAAAGACAGCAGATGGATTTGTTTAAACAGTTCTAAAATTAATGGTGGGTTTTAATACCCACCATAGATTACCAAGCATGCAATTATTTCGCAACAAGCCGTTTTCCCACAGAGTGTGTTTAGCAGAGAGTCTCGTCTAGAGGTTACAAATTAAACTGAGCAACGGTGTGGCCCAGGGGACCCAGCACGGGCCTGGGAGTCAGAAGGACCTGGGTTCTAATCTCGGCTCCGCCACTTGGCTGCTGTGTGATCGCGGGCGAGTCATTTCGTTTCTCGGTGCCTCAGTTACCTCATCTGCGAAATGGGGATTCAGACCGAGACCCATGTGGAAAATGGGCCGTGCTCGGCCTGATTAGCCGGTATCCACCCCAACGCTCAGAGTGCCTGGAAATCAGCAAGCACTTAGTAAATTGTATTTATCGAGGACCTACTTTGCGCAGAGCACTGTACTAAGCGCCTGGGAGAATATAATATAGCAGAGGCATTCCCTGTCACAATGAGCTTACCAGTCTTGGGGCGGGGGGCGGGGCGGGAAGCACTTAAACCCCTTTTTTTCTTAAGAGTTTTTTTCTTTCCAACTGACACACGTCATTTCATTCATCCATTCATTCAGTCGTAGTTACTGAGCGCCGACTGCGTGCAGAGGACTGTACTAAGCGCTTGGGAGAGTACCACATAACGATAAACGGACGCATTCCCCGCCCCCGAGGAGCATCCAGTCTAGAGAGGGAGACGGAGATGACCAGAAGCGAATCGATCACGGCTCTGGACGTGGATCTGATGTACCTCCGTGGAGACCCCGGGGACGATCGAAAGGCGAGGAGGAGAGGGTTTCAACGCCTCGGGGTCGGCGAGGGCAAAATCCGAGGGCTTCGGGGGGGGCCGGCTGCTTACCACGGGCGGCTCGACGGGTGCGGCCGGCTGGACCTGGAGGTTGACGGCGACGGTCTGCGGGGGCGGGAGGGTCTGGAAGGGGAGCTGGACCAGGGCCTCGGCGGCCGGGAGCTCCTCTTCGGACACCAAGGCGTTCTGCACCAGAACCTGGCCCTGGGACAGAATTTCGGGCTGCACTTGTAGAGCTTGCATAGACTGCAGGGGCAGAGGCGGCAGCTGGCCCGGCGGGGAGGAGGCCGCCAGCTGCGGCGGGGTGGCGGCGGGGCCCGCCGGGGGGTGCTGGAGGCCCGGGTACTGCTGGGGGGCCGGCGGGGGGACCGCCGCCGCCTGCGGGCCCGGGGAGGCCAGGCCGGACGGCTGCAGCGACCCGACGTGGACCACGGGGGAGGGCGGGAGGGCCAGGTGGGCCGGGAGGGGCAGCGGCTGGCCCGGCGGCTGGACCTGGTGAGGGGCGGGCGGCGGCGCGGCGCCGGGCCCCGCCTGGAGGGCCGACGGGAGGAGGGGGTGGGACTGAATGAGCGCCTGGGGGTGGATGATGATGGCGGGGGACTGGCTGGGGGAGTGAGGGGGCGGCGGGGACACCACTACCGACTGCTGGGCCGCCGCCTGCGAGTGGGTGGGGGACAGCGGGAGGGGGGGCGGGTGGCTCTGAATCGGGGAGCAGTGCTGGGGCGGGACGCCGCCGGGGGCCGGGGAGAGGCCGTGGCTCTGGACGGGGAGGCAGTGCTGCGACGGCGGGGGGTCCGGGTTGGGGGGCGCGAGGGTCACGGGCTGCATCGGCGGCTGCTGCTGCAGGATCAGCTGATGATGGGAAGCCTTCGGAGGCGGGGGTGAATGGAGAGGAATCTGCTGATGTTTGATTAGAGAATGAGGTTGGATCGGAGAATACGAAGCTGCGGGAGAAAGAAATGACCGTTAGCCTTCGGTTCCGGGGGAGCGGAAACGCCACAGATCGGGCCTCGAGGAAGGGGGAGTCCAGAGCTATTCATTCGATAGTCTTTATTGAGCGCTTACTATGTGCAGAGCACTGTACTAAGCGCTTGGAAGGTACAAAAATCGGTAACAGATAGAGGCGGTCGCTGCCCTCTGACGGGCTCACGGTCTAATAGTTAACTACTGAACGAGCCTTCGGGGTGAGGAACGCGGAAACCCCGTAGAAGACTGTTACTTTTACCAGAAGTCACCAACAGGTATCCGGTGAAGCTGGGTCTGGATACGTTCCCAAACGAAGTGCGCTCCGGGCAACCGACTGTCATCGTCGCCAATCCGCACGTCTCCCTCTGGGTTGCGTCTCGACTTGCTGGATCGTGGATCGGGTTTAAATTGGAACCCCGATCTAAAGATTCATGAGCCGGATCCAAACTGGATCCGAACTGAAGCGAGGGTTTTTACGAGGCCGGGGAAATGCGGCACTCTTAAAGGAGGCTCGAGCGACAACCTCTCCCTAAACGTCCTAAACTCAGTGAACACGTGCACTTGTGTGAATTTAAAGGGTTCCTCGGTGACGGATGAGCTCCAACCCAGTCCCAGAACCTGCGTGAAGAAGCTGATGATGATAACGCAGTGGCCGACACAGCCCCGCGTGCCCTCTCTGCCCCTGCCGATCGAGTTCCCCGGGGAGCGTGGTTGCCACAGCAAGTAGGTGTGAAGGGAGGATTCACGTTCCGAACCTACCTTACGGCTAAAGCTACTGAAGTTGAGTACCGATCTTATGCCGGAGCACCTATACATCAGACTCAGATATATTTTGTGCAGTTCTACCGCAAGAAACTCAGATCTCATTTTAGAGTCCTTCTGGAATTTGTAGCTACTAAAAGAGAGTTTACACAAGCATTTCAACAGCACTGTGGGCATTAGCTGCTTTCGGATAACATCTTCTACTTGAAAATAGATTACGTTTTAGTCACGTAAATTGCATTTCCGATTCTAATGGCGATGAACACTTCAACTACTCAAAATCATCTTCCCTCCCTCCCCGTGCTTTCGGTATCCCGTACACCTTTCAGCATCATTTTAAGAACTACCGATTAACATCTCAAAAAAGACATTAGATCTGTCTTCCTCTCTAGATCGTGAGCTCGTTGAGGGCAGGGAATGTGTCTGTTCTACTGTACTCTCCCAAGCGCTTACTACAGTGCTCTGCACACAGTAAACACTCAGTAAATACGACTGACTGATCGGGGGGTTTGGAGGTCTACTCGGTGCAGAAAACGAGAACTTAGTCTGAAGTCAAACACTACATTATTGTAACAGTGGGCCTTTAAAAAGAGCTATATTTGAGCATTTATAAATATAGTTACAGAAAACATTAAATAAAAAGCTGAAAGAATAATATTACCTTCCATTTCAATAGTGTCATTCCTCTAAGCTCCTTGTGAGCTGGGAATGTGACTACCAACTCTATCGTATTGCGCTTTCCCAAGCAGTTGGTACACGCTCTGCAAGCAGTAAGTGCTCAATAAATACCACTGAATCTGTAGTTTATATATATAGATACACACATATATATATATATATATAAAATTGTGTGTATATACATAAATACATACATATAAATGCCTACTACTTTGCAAGGACAAATGATGTATACACACATACAAACACTACATAGACAGATATACACATAGATCCTAAACTCGTTGTGGGTACTCTCCCCAGCGTGTCCTCACAATAACCTTGAACAGTGATAAGCATTATTATCTCCATATTATAAATGGAGAAGTAGCATCTGTGGCTCAGTGGAAAGAGCCCGGGCTGGGGAGTCGGTGGTCATGGGTTTGAATCCCGGCTCCTCCGCTTGTCATCTGTGTGACTGTAGGCAAGTCACTTAACTTCTCTGTGCCTCAGTTCCCTCCTCTGTAAAATGGGGATGAAGACTATGAGCCTCACGTGGGACAACCTGATGACCCTGTATCTACCCCAGCGCTTAGAACAGTGCTCTGCACGTAGTAAGCGCTTAAATACCAACATTATTATTATCATGAAGAGGTTAATTCATTAACCTAGTCTCACAAAGGTGTAGGTGGAGCTAGAATCTAATTTACTTAATTCTGCCCAATAGACTGTGCGGCCTCAAATCCCTTACTTCATCTAAATGTTCAATTTAATCCACCTCTAAAAAGAAGTGACTAATACTTGGAGCATTCCCTAAGGTCATGGGATCTTATGCATAAAATAACAATCCTTTCTCCATTTTAATGAAGGAAGAAGTTTCCCAAAGGGTCTACCTTTCCACCTATTTCAATTCTTCTTGGGTGACCCGTGAAAGTGAATTTGGAGCTTTTCAATTCAGCTGCGGCCCAACTGAACCAGAGGACTCCACAGAATAATTATGAGGAATCTCAGGATTGGGAAACTGAATCTGCTCTCCCAGGTCAGACCCGTCAGAATTACGTACAGAAAGATTCCTCATTACTTGACTGAGCTACATTTCTTCAATTACAGTTGAAAATCATATTTTTTTTTACATTCCAAAATCTCTCTGCTATCCTGAGACATAACCTCGTTGTGGGCAGGGAATGTGCCTGCTAACTCTGCTGCACTGTACTCTCCCAAGCGTTCAGTACAGTGCTCTGCATGAAGTAAGTGCTCAATAAATGCCACCGATTAATTGATGAATGGGAAAGAGAGAGACGAAAGAAAAGAGGAACCGGACATGGATATCCAGAGAGCCAGAAACAGGACTAGGGTGTTCTCCCGGCAGCACTTGGTCTTCAGAAAGAAGAACAATAAAATAGGGAGTGGAGGAAGAGAGGGACAGGAGAACTTTACAAAAGTACAAAAAAATAGGGAGTGGAGGAAGAGAGGGACAGGAGAACGTTACAAAAGTACAAAAGAGTGAGGGGAGAGGGAGAGTAGAGATAAGAGGAAGAAGATGAGGGAATTGGCAACAAAGGAGGAAAGAGACTAGAAGGGTTCAGTGGAAGGGGACAAGTACGGGACAAAAGGAGAAGAATCAAAAAGGAGAGGGACAAGAGGAGACGGAAGAACAGGGAAGGGAGATAGTAAGAGTGATGAGAAAGATTAGAATAACAGGATTAAGGAGAGGGAAAGAGTCCAATAGAGAAGTAGTAGTGGTTGACTGTATTTATGAAATACCCACCGGGATAGGCACTGAAATGCTATCATTACCACTAATAATAGTATTTGTTAGGTGCTTACTCTATGCCAAGCACTATACTAAGAACTAGGATAGAGAAAAAAGTCAGGTCCCACCTAGGGCTCTCAGTCAAGGTGGAAGGGAAAAAGAGATCGATTCCCCACTTTGCAGAGGGAACTGAGGCAGAGTGGTGAAGTGACCGGCCCAAGGTCCCACAGCGGGCAAGTGTCAGAACCGGGTTTAGAAGCCAGGTCCTCTGACTTCCAGGCCCGGGCTCTTTCTCCTGGGCCACGCTGCTTCCCAAGTGCTAACCTGGCTACTAGGCCACTAGGGCAGTTCCTTATGGCTTTGTCGGACTGAGTTGCCAGAGCCTAAAACACCGCTCCTCCAGCCACGGTGTCCGGCTGTGTCCGGTTTTCCTTTTTTGTAATGACTTCTGTCTTTGCCTTTTCTGTTTTTACTTGCTTCATCTTTCCTTATGTGGCTGGGTCCTCGCTTTTCCTGCCATTATTCTTAGACCGTTGCCCTTTGTGGCTCAGGGACCATGTTTTGTTTTGTTGCCTGTCTTCGCCTTTTAGACTGTGAGCCGTCGTTGGGCAGGGGATCGTCTCTATCTGTTGCCGAACTGTACATTCCAAGCGCTTAGTACAGTGCTCTGCACACAGTAAGAGCTCAGTAAATACGACTGAATGAATGAATTACTACTACTATTATTATTTCTACAGAACAGGCAAGGAATAAATAGAGAAAGGGGAAGAGGGACAAACAGAAGGAGAAATGCGAAAATCCCATAAGTACTTCATGGGCATTATCAGCTTAGTCAATCCTATTAATGCTGAAAATCAAGCGCCTTAGATACGCTGAATTAATCTGCTGACCAAGGCAAAAGAAGAGACCCCTTTATCTTATTAATGAGGTCTCTTGCATAAGCCTGCTTTGTGAAAAACCTCTTCTAAACCTCAACTGGAGAAAAAAACGTTAAAACTGTCTGAAGGAAAGAAACCTAAGAAGAATCTCAAGATTCCAGGAGCAACAACCTCCCCTGACACGATAACTTTGAAAGAAAAACGCATTTACCCTACTTCTACTGGCATTTGGCTTTTTTTTCTAAATCACATCATTCATTCTCCTTCTGATAAATCATTTTTAAACCTTAAAGAAAATAATAAAGAATATTCACAACTTTTCGTGGGACTGAAGTGTTAGGTGGGGAGACTGGCTATTTTCTATTAATGAAACCATAAATGTTAACATTAGAACACTGAGCTCGTCGATTTATAGTGAGAGGAAATGAGCAACACGGCATATTGGTATAATAATTGGTGCTAATGCTGGAATTTTCAAAGTTCTTTTTCCAAAGGCCGTACTGAGATGTCTTAGTTTACAAACCTTGGATTGAAGAGAAGGATTTTAAAAGTCTCCTAAAGTCAAGAAACGCACACATTTCGCTCTGCTAACTTCTACAAAGCGTGTTGGGAACTAAGGGGATTTGTCGCTAAACCTAAAAAACGAAAGCAGGGTTTTCTTGGATAATCCCCAAAACGTACTGCAGATAGGAAGCTTCCATTTGAAGAGTACCACTAAATGGACAGAACGGGAAGAACCGCTTGCGGCGATCTAAAGGCCCGAGAGCAATTTCTCTGAAAAACTGAATGCTTAAAGGCAGAGAAGCAGCGTGGCTTAGTGGAAAGAGCCCGGGCTTGGGAGTCAGAGGTCATGGGTTCGAATCCCGGCTCTGCCACTTGGCAGCTGTGTGACTCTGGGCAAGTCACTTCACTTCTCCGTGCCTCAGTGGCCTCATCTGTAAAATGGGGATTAACTGTGAGCCTCACGTGGGACAACCTGATTACCCTGTATCTACCCCAGCGCTTAGAACAGTGCTCTGCACATAGTAAGCACTTAACAAATACCAACATTATTATTATTAAAGGGCAAGTACGTTCCCCGAAACGTTTCTGCGGACTAAGAACCGACCTTCTTTTTCTCACTGGCAGCCATTTGAACGAAAAAGGTCAACCCTACCTGGTGCTATTAATTGATGGATGCTTGAGGTCCGGGTGACTGCCGTACTTCGAGATTCCAGGCTGGGGCTCTCTCCTTTCTTGTGACTTTCTGGAGAAGGATCTCGTTGGCTGGTTTTGGAACTGGTTACTGTTGTTTTATTGTGACATATGGTCAGCGACTGAGCTTGACTACTGCTTTTCGGGGGGCCGTTTTGAGAACTAGATAATACACCCAGCTTCTGGCTGCGCAACGTTAAGTTCTGAACCTAAGAGCCACATAATAGCAAAGTCAGACACAAAACAGATCAACAATTTAGAGCGAATCATCATCACTATAATCGTCCTGGAAAAACGGGCAACTATTGCCTTTCCCCATTAGAGACCAAGAGGCTTGGAGAGCTTTGTTGCCCACAGAGGGGTAACCGCCATTTAACCGAAACGCTTCGAAGGGGCCGCTCCTGAGATAGAAAGTGACACCCGTTAACAGCAGTAAACTCAGCAAGACACATGCTAAAATAATGAACAGTTACTTTATCGCTACTAATGATAATTGCTGTATCTGTTGGGCACTTACTATGTGCCAGGCGCTGTACTAGTTACAAGCAAATAGAGTTGGATACAGTCCCTGTCCCACATGGGGCTCACAGTCTCGATCCCCACTTTACTGATGAGGGAACTGAGGCACAGAGAAGTAAAGGGACTTGCCCAAAGCCACACAGCAGACAATGCCTCTCAGAATGCAGGGGCAAGGAAGCTCCGGCTGCTCCGTCAATCGATAGTATTTATTCGTTCATTCAATCGTATTTATTGAGCGCTACTGTGTGCAGAGTACTGTACTAAGCTCTTGGGAAAGAAAATACAGCAAAAAAGAGACAATCCCTGCCCACACCGAGCTCACAGTCTAGAGGCGGGGAGACAGACACCAATACAAATAAACAGACATCAATATAAATAAATAAAATTACAGCCATTTACAAAAGTGCTGTGGGGCGAGGAGAGGGGGATAGAGCAAAGGGAGTGAGTCGGGGGGAGGGGAGACGGAGCTGAGGAAAAGTGGGGCTTAGTCTGGGAAGGCCTCTTGGAGGAGATGGGCCTTCAGTAAGGCTTTGAAGGAGGAGGGAGAGTCATTGCCTGGCCGATTTGAGGAGGGAGGGCGTTTCAGACCAGAGGAAGGACGTGGGCCGGGGGTCAGTGGCGAGACAGGCGAGATGGAGGCACAGTGAGAAGGTCAGTACCAGAGGAGTGAACTGTGAGAGCTGGGTCGTAGGAGAGAAGGGAGGTGAGGTAGGAGGGGGCAAGGTGATGGAGAGTTTTAAAGCCAATGGTGAGGAGCTTTTGTTTGATACGGAGGTGGATAGGCAACCACTGGAGATTTTTTGGAGGGGGGATGACACGTCCTGACCGTTTCTGTAGAGAAAAAATCCGGACAACGGAGTGAATTTTTTGAGCGCTGTGTGCCGAGCACTGTACCGAGCGCTTCGGAGAATACAGCAGAACACAGTTGTATAACAGTCTGAGCCTACCTTGACACTACCTCACACCTGACATTTCCGGGAGGGAATGGCTTCTCCTCTAAGCTGTAAGCACGTTGTGCTTAGGGAATGTGTCTATCAGCTCTGTCGTATTGCACTCTCTCAGATGCTTAGTACCCTGCTCTGCACACAGTAAACACTCAGTAAATACCACTGATTGCTTGACCGATTATTCTTTTTTCCTCCTTGCAAGAGGACACTCCTTCCGTGGCTTCCCTCACCACTGGAGCCATCTCCCCCGGGAGACCTGATGATCTTTTTATCAGTCAATCGCATCTATTGAGCGCTTACTGGACGTAGACCACCGTTGGAGAAGCAGTGTGGCTCAGTGGAAAGAGCACGGGCTTTGGAGTCAGAGGTCATGAGTTTGAATCCCAGCTCTGCCACTTGTCAGCTGTGTGACCGTGGGCAAGTCACTTAACTTCTCTGTGCCTCAGTTACCTCATCAGTAAAATGGGGATTAAGACTGTGAGTCCCACGTGGGACATCCTGATTCCCCTGTATCTACCCCAGCGCTTAGAACAGTGCTCGGCACATAGTAAGCGCTTAACAAATACCAACATTACTGAGCGCTTGGGAGAGTGCAATACAACAACGGACACATTCCCTGCCCAGGAGTTTACAGTCTACAGACTTTAACATAATTACAGATATGTACGCAATTGCTCTGGGGCTGGGAGGAGGGAGGAATAAATGGAAAAAGTCAGGACGATGCAGAAGGGAGTGGGAGAAGGGGAAAGGGGGGCTTAGTCATGGAAGGCCTCTTGGAGGATGTGCCTTCAATGAGGTTTGAAGGGGATTGGGGGGGTGGGCGAGAGTGACTGTATCTACCCCAGTGCTTAGTACGGCGTTTGGCACATAGTAAGCACTTACCGAACCCCACAGTTATTAAATCATGCTGGCTCCCAGTGGGTGCTCACACACATACGTGGGGAGGTATTTTTTAAATGGCTCTACCACTATACATTTCCTGTAAATGAGAAATTATTCCTAGCGGTGGAAGAACAAGGACAGGGAAAGAACTTCCACCCCCATCCCACACTAGAGGAAATAACATCCAAAGGGCTATCCATATTCCCTTGGGAGATGAAGTAGGTCATCGATGGTAGGCCTGCACCTTTTGAGGTGTTCCCCCACAACCTCACAGAAGATCTTCTCAAACTGAAAGTTGGGGGACAAGTCCTTAACTACTTTAAAGATCACATTTCAGAGGCTCACCAGAAAGCCCATCTTGACAGGACTGTTTTTGTTCGGGATACGGAATTTCCAAATAAGAACATTTAAACAAACAACTCTCCTCGGCGTAGATTTCATTCCTCAAAGCCCGTCCACTTTTGTTAATAGCATTTGTTAGGCGCCTACTCTGCGTCAAGCACTGTATTAAGCGCTGGGGTAGATATAAACTCATCGGGTTGAACACAGTCCTAATCCCCTGTTGGCAGATGAGGTGACTGATGCCCAAAGAAGCGAAGTGATTTGCCCAAGGTCACACAGCAGACAAATGGAGGAAGCAGAATTAGAACCCGAGTCCTTCTGATTCCTCAGGCCTGTGCTCTATCCACTAGGTGATCTATCCACTGGGCCAAGCCGCTTCTCCGTGTGATAGAAAATACGTTTTTACCGGGAAACGAGGACAGAAATACAGTCTAGGAGGATCGGCTTTAGAGCAGCTCAGCCCCTTTGGAAACTGACATAATGTGCATCTGTTCCTCAAAAAATAGGCTGAAATAGCAGCAGTTGTCGAAATAACTTTAGGTGAAGGTCACCTCTGCCACGTCAGAAACCAAGAGCACTTGGACCCCATCTTTTCTGAGTCTCGACAAGGTCCCGCTACTTCCCTAAATCTGGGGAAAGCCGTACCCGCAATCCTTGAACGGAACCTATCCCCGGCTTCATTAAGTAACAGCGTGGCCTAGTGGAAATATGGGCCTGGGAATCAGAGGTTGTGGGGTCTAATCCCGGCTCTACCACGACCGTTGTGTGACCTTGGGCCAGTTACTTCACTTCTCTGGGCCTCAGTTACTTCATCTGGAAAATAGGGATCAAGACTGTGAGCCCCAAGAGAGACATGGGCTGTGTCCAATCTGATGACCTTGTAGCTACCCCAGCACTTATAACAGTGCTTGGCTAACAGCAGCTTAACAAATATCACTATGATTGTTATTACTATTAATAATAATAATAAACCATAGGTTATTATAAATAGTAACTGGTAAGCCTAGGATTGAATCGTTCCTTCCTTGAACTGCCCTAGTCTAAGTGACCGGAGAATACGGGGGGCTTAGTTGCCTCTCCCCGAGACTTTCATGTGCCGCTGGGGCTTTTTCCTTTCCCAAACTCGGCACGTCTTGGATTTCATAAAACCTGGGCCCTTCCAAGGCACAAGGAGCCCAAAAGCACTGGGGCCCGATGACGTGAGGGAACCCAGACTACAACAGCCCAGCACAGGTTCAAGGGGACAAGGGCGACCTGAAAATGATGCAAGGGAAATAACAGGATTGGGAGGGTCCTAAAGGATTTATCCTGATTCTGGCCCTTTAAATTGGGGATTCTTTCAGAAAAAGGATTGAATTTGGCCGGATATTTCTTGAGAATTTGATATAAAGCATGGCAAGGTGAAGGAAAAGAAGTGAAATGTGTAAGCTAACATATTTTTTACTTATTTTATTTTTTTAAGGTCACATATTTTATTTTTATTAATGGCCGCCTCCCCCTCTAGGCTGTAAACTCTAATCCCAGGTCCGCAACTTGTCTGCTGTGTGACCACGGGCAAGTCGCTTCACTTCTCTGTGCCTCAGTTACCTCATCTGTACATTGGGAATGAAGACCGTCAGCCCCAAGAGGGACACGGACTGTGTCCACCCTGATTACCTTGTATCCATCTTAGAACGGTGCTTGGCACATAATAAGCCCTTAACAAATACCATCATTATTATTATTATTGTTGTTGTGGGCAGGGAAAGTGTCTAACAACTGTGTTGTATTTTATCTCCCGGCACGTAGTACACTGCTCTGCCCACAGTAAGCACTCAGTAAATATCACTGTTCCTGACGATGAAGATGGTGATGACGGACGATTGGGTACGCTGTCTTTTATACAGGGTTATTTTTATTATGGTCCAAATGCTTTTACTCGATTATCGTCTTTGCTTCAGACAGAACATTTGAAGGGATATCTGTGCTCCCCTCTCCTTCCGTTACCGCTCTGAGAACTCCTCACATTGCGTTTAGCTCAGAGGGAAAGGTAATCCAGGACTGTTACGGGGAGCCACCAAAAAGAGCCAGGAGAGAGGAGAGAGGTGCTACTCCTCACGTTTCATTGTGAGTTAAGATTTAACACCACTGTACAGTCAACACAACAGTAGCTACGTGAGTCTCAAATGACAACCAAAAATGCCATGTTGATACTAACGGGGGTAATACGTGCAACCAGCTAGAGGCCATTTTCCTTTGAGGAGTGAGTCATTTAGCTGTTTCTGACAGCTGCTACTGAACCCTGGCTGCTGAAACTGATTTTAAATGCAAAGTACAGTTCTGCTTTTTTTTTTTTAATTCTCCGTAGAACTTCAGAGAAGTCAGGCCTTCTAAGAGTTCTTTTCTGGCATCTCAGAGGATCTAAGAGATTTGTCTAAATAAATGAATCCCAAAAGCTTGTCTGGCGGCATATACGGCCCTTACCAAGCTAAAAGTCATACAAGCACCTCATTAAACGTAAGCTCGTCTCTAGACCGTAAGCTCAGCTTTACAGGATAAGATCGCTGAGGGCAAGGAATGCGTCCCTTGTACTCTCCCAAGTGCTTAGTACAGCGCTCTTCACACAGTAAGCGCTCAATAAATACAACTGACTAAACCACGTAATTGTTGGCAAGGTTAAAGGCTTCTTAAATCATTAAATCTTAAATCATTAAATCATTACCAGGACAGGGGTAGCGTCTACCAAGTCTACTGAACTCTTTCAAGTGCTTAGTACAGGGCTCTGCAGAGAGGAAGAGTTCAATAAATACTACTTTGGGGCTCGGGCAGGAGAGGGGGGTAAGATCGGAAACAACCCTGACTTGTTTCAAGAACAGTTTTTATTTCCTTGCTCTGGGAAAACCCAGCATCGCTCCGAACCAGATGTGGCCCAGCCCACCCGGGGTTTTCTTAATACCTCAGTGAGGTAGTCAGGTCTGATGCTTTTTACTCTACTCTGTCTAGTTTCTTCGTTATCTATTTTTGCTTTCTATATTTTTTTGCTTCTTATTTAGACTGCTTAATTAATCATTTAGACCTATCTTGGAGGGTTAAATACGTAGCACCTCTGAGGAATATTTCCTTAGACGCATACTTTTCACAAAATGACCGGGGTGCACGTTATGTTTTTGGAAACATATCTCAAATAAAGAGCAACAATCGTAATACGAGGCCCAGGCATTTGGATTTCGGGGGAAAAGACAGCTTCACTTTTAGGGAACTTATCTTGCTGTTCTAAATTGAATCAATCGATGGGTTGGTTGTTGTTGTTTTTTGAGCACTCACCACAGAGCACCGAACTAAGGGTTGAATGGAATGAATGGGGGCTGGAAATTTAAGCAGTTCCCATTTTATGCCCCAGAATTTTCCCAATTTCCAGAGCAGCCCACTATATGTGGGGAGGGGTGAGGTATGAGTACCACTCTTCAACTTCCTGAATCTATTTCCATGGCTCCACTTCTCCTCCTAACAAGTCCCATTTGCTCACAAGTCCATAATCTCACATCCCACAGTTTAAGAAGTTTCCCATCACAGAACAACCACGCTTCGGAGAGACTTAGTTTACTTTCACTGGAAAACTTCAAAATTTTGAATTTAAAAAAACCCTCCGGTTTGCATTTGGAAAAAAGACAATACATGTTGAACAAAGCTATTAAGCTAAATTAATTCGGCACTGAAATTAAAATAGTCTTCCCTTACCCTTTCAGCTTGCAAGGAACCATTTTATTTGTAGTTTCTCATCTGAGAATTAAACTTCTAGGGATATTGCAATTGGACAGAGAGCGGATAGATTGTCATTATGCTAGGGAAACATGTAAGCTGCTTTTTTACATTATAATGACAGAATGCTCCATTTCCCCAAAATTTTACAGATCACTGGCACTTGGAAATGAGGAAAGAGCCGAATACTTCAAGTGAAAAGTATTAAAGAAATGAGTTCAATTCTTCTCTGTTTTGAAAACCATAAAACTTCATACTGGGTCATTATGTGGGTAAAGGTCTCTGAAAATAGTGATGATCTGTCTGTATTTACAAGCCTGTCTCCTTCAAAATATTGGAAAGTGGATAGCAAAAAAGTCATGCACCTGTTTCTAGGACAGTTTCTTTCAAATACTGAATTACAGAGCTGGCATCCACTTAAATCAGTATCTTGAATATTTCATCAAACTTTTGTTCTTTGTGAAAATACAAAGAATAATCTACTTGACTGTGCATAATAAATCACTCAATCCAAAAAGTGACTCTGAAGACAAAAGCTTACTGTGGAGAGGGAATGTGTCTCTTATACTGTTAGAGTGTACTCTCCCCAGCGATTAGTACAGTGCTCTGCACCCAGTAAGCGCTCAATAAATACAACTGACTCGAATCACTGGAGTACATCATTAGCAATATCCGAGAACCAGCAATGCGCTAAGTGCCCCAAGAAAGCACATTTTATGATTCCCGTCCAATGATCTCACAATTTAAATCATCGACAACACTGGTCTAAAAACTGGGGATTTAAGACAAAACCCAAACATTTGAGTCTTCAGAAGGGGAAAAAAATATATTCATCTCTCTGCTACAGGGTGCATAATAGTCATCACTTTTCCACCATACTTTTTGGTATGTGCTTCCGATACCTGCGAGTCACCCAGTTGGTCGCCCTCTAATTCTACCGCCTCTTAAAAAAAAACAACCCCAAACATCCTGCAACCATTTTGAAACTGTTTTCCACCGAGAAGAAGAGAGGCCTTGAGGCTTGTCTTCTGGAGCCATCAATAGGTTAAGACTGAGAATGAACTGCAACAGAGAGAGACACACACAAATCCCAAGAGGTGCCGAGAAATGTTTTTTTCCCAGAGAACTACGGTAATCGCTACAATGCTCTGGGCCGGGCCTGAAGCCCTGGAGCAGCGCGGCTCAGTGGAAAGGGCACGGGCTGGGGAGTCGGAGGTCACGGGTTCTAATCCCCGCTCCGCCACTTGTCAGCTGTGTGACTTTGGGCAGGTCACTTGACTTCTCTGGGCCTCAGTTCCCTCCTCTGTAAAACGGGGATGAAGACTGTGAGCCTCACGTGGGACAACCTGATGACCCTGTATCCCTCCAGCGCTCAGCCAAGTGCTTTGCACACAGTAAGCGCTTAACAAATGCCATTACTATTATTATTCCCTCTACGTTATTTAAATCACAAGAAGGTTTAAAAAACGGACTACCGACGGATAGACGGGAACCCTCTTACGGGGTCACCGTCCGCTTCGAGATCTAGATTCTACGACCCGGGGGGCCGAATGAACCTGGCCGAGCTCACCTGAGTAGCTCCCGACTGACAGGAAGGTGACGACGACGACGACGAGACAACAGGAATGTCAGACTGTACAGCAGCCACAGTGGTAGCAGGGGTGAAAATCAGCTGTACAGACAGAAAGCAAAAAAACAAAAACAAAAAACAAAAAGAACCCTGAAGAAAATAATATGTCCCACACGAAATGCAAAGCAGGTAAAAGAGACTAAGGTTCGTGGGAAAAAAGACAATGCAAGGACTGACTTCAACTGTCCAAACTGGGCTAACTGCACTGATTGCCCTTGGACCCGCACCACAGAAACCCTGGCAACCACTTGCCTCTCCATGGCACGCACTGGCACTCCGCTGCGATCGTTTGGGCTCTCTGTGGATTTCGATGTAAAACTCCTACAGGAACTTTGAACTTCTCCTTTTTGTTTTTTTTTAAATGGTATTTGTTAAGCTCTTACTGTGTGTCAGGCACTGTACTAAGCGCTGGGGTAGATTCAAGGTGGTCAGGTTGGACCCGGTCCCTGTCCCCCATGGGGCGCCCAGTCTTAATCTCCATTTTCCAGATGGGGACACTGAAGCACAGAGGAGTGAAGTGACTTGCCCGAGGTCACACTGCAGATAAGTGGAGGAGCTGGGGTTCGAACCCAGGTCCTTCTGACTCCCAGGCCCGGGCTCTGGTCGCTGGGCCAAGCTGTTTCTTCAAGCTTCAGTTTGAAAAGCGTAGTCAGCGTACAAATTATATCAACTACATCATTCTGTTTCCCAATAATCCTGTGATAATAATAATGTTGGTATTTGTTAAGCGCTTACTACGTGCAGAGCACTGTTCTAAGCGCTGGGGTAGATATAGGGTCATCAGGTTATCCCACGTGAGGCTCACAGTCTTAATCCCCGTTTTACAGATGAGGAAACTGAGGCCCAGAGAAGTTAAGTGACTTGCCCACAGTCACACAGCTGACAAGTGGCAGAGCCGGGATCTGGGGAAGGGCGGGTGTTTTCATTCCACAGCTGAGAAAAGGGTAGCACAGAGAGTTCACGTCGATTACCTGAGGTCACACAACAGTCCAGTGTGGCGGGGACCGGACTAGAACCCAGTTTCCCGACTCCCGGCCCTGTTCTCCTTCCCCTAGACAACGTGGCCTAAATCGTCCTTACCTGTAAAAATCTACTCGCCATGAAGACTCGTCCAACTAATGCAAACGTATTCCCTCGTTTTAAGATACGTGCCCCCATTCTACCACTCACTTCTGGGATGTTTCAAAGCATTTGCTTACATTATTAATAAACGTTTTGCATTTCCCCAGTTCTTCAGTCGGTTGCTTTTTTAAATGGACCTTTTTAAAAAAACGTGAACACATACAAAATAAAAACAAGAATTCTATGAAATGCGTGAAAATTACACTTGGGAGACAGATTTGAAAGATCTTTGAATCTAGCAATCTCCGGAGAGACTTTTCCGCCACAGCACATTTAAAATAAGAGGATGCCTGAATCGAGAGCCTGAAAACGACAAACTTCAGATGTCTATGACAGTATTCCGCAGCAGTGGCATTATTTCCATCCTCTGAGAAAGAATTACAATCCTACCTTGCGGGAGGCTCGATGACTTCGCTAACTACGTACCCAGCAAAACAGTAACACTTGGCAACTTGAGACAGAATTAATAGGTGAAGCAATCATTGTGTTGTTCAGATTTTTTTTTTTTTAAAAAAAAAGGACTGTTTTAATAATAAAGCTGCCAATTACTACTGGGAAAAGCTAGCCCACAGAACATTTTGTTTAAAATCGCCTCTATCTGTAAAGATTGATTAAAAAAAAAAAAGTTGGCGGCTCATATCTTACCATTTGAGCTCGGAGGTACATTTGAGCTTGGCTTGCAGTTAAGGTAGGGGAGGTGCTCCCTAGCAACATAGTCTGTTGGGTAATACTGCTGCTGGTAGAGCTGGAAGCCTGCGAACGGCTTATTAACTGGGCAGGTGTAGGAGAGGTGGAGAGGTTGATCTATGAAAGAAAGAATATTCACTTTGGTCATTGCCTTCCATTTTCTGAAGCCAAAGTCATTCAACGTCGCCAACCTGTCGCCAGGCAACCGATTGATTTTAAAGCCTATCCACAGTATATTTCAATTTTCTACGCCAGTGTCACTGCTATTTACTTTTCTGTTGAAGAATCAACGGTAACGCCCATTCAATACTCCGCTCGAGACTTAGGACGCTGTGACCGAGGACGCGAAGTGGCGTGATGCATCCAATGACGTTTGGTGGGAGGGGGGTCGAAATGGGAAAAAAATACATCACACAAACAGATAAACCCCATAGAGCACGTGAAACAGAAATAGGTAAAGTCGCGATATAACTAGTGGGAGGCTCTGCTACAAGGTTTCTCAGAATTATGAAGAAAGTACCATTATTAAAAATACCAATTACCAAAAGATTTCATGGTATTTTCTGAAAATGGTATTAAAGCCGCTTTGGCTCCAAGTTGCCACAGTACTCGGATCTCGTCTACACGGTGAAGATCAATAGGTCGACGCCTTCCCTTAGCCAATCCGTGGCATTTTCTGAGTGCTCCCTGGGAGCAGAGTAATGGGCTAAGCACTCGGGAGAGTACAACGTAACAGAGTTGGCGGACACGTTCACGGTCCAGACGGGGAGATGGGCATTAAAATAAATTACGGATCTGCACCTAAGTGCTGTGGAGCCGAGGATGGGGTGAATATCAACGGCTTAAAGGGTACGGATCCAGGCGATACAGAAGGAAGCTCGTCTCGACGCTAAGCTGACTGTGGGCAGAGCACATCTACCAACTCTGCTGCATTGTGCTCTCCCAAGTACTTAGTACAGTGCACCCCATGAAGCGCTCATTATTGACCCTAAGTACTGATTCATTCATTCAATAGCATTTATTGAGCGCTTACTATGTGCAGACACTCTACTAAGTGCTTGGAATGTAGAATTTGGCAACAGATAGAGACAGTCCCTGCCCAATGACGGGCTTACAGTCTAATCGGGAGAGACAGACAGACAAAAACAATAGCAATCAATAGAATCATGGGGATGTACATCTCACTAACAAAATAAGTAGGGTAATAAAAATATATACAAATGAGCAAAAATATATACAAAGGAGCAATAAATACCACTGATTGATTGATTGAGGGTGAATATGGGAACTGTGGGCTTAGTCAGGGTAGGTCTCAGGGTAGGTTTTGAAGGGGGGATCGTGGTGGTCTGTCGTACACAAAGGGGGAGGGGGTTACAGGCCAGAGGGAGGAGGCGGGCAAGGGGTCGGCAATGAGAAAGACAAGAACGAGGTACCGTGAGTAGGTTGGTGTTGGAAGAGTGAAGTGCGTGGGCTGGGGCTGTCGTAGGAAATCGGTGAGGTACGACAGGAGGGGGCAAGCTGATTGAGTGCTTTAAAGCCGGTCGTAAGGAATTCCATTCATTTCATTCATTCAGTAGTATTTATTGAGCGCTTATTTTGTGCAGAGCACTGTACTAAGTGCTTGGAACGTACAATTCGGCAACAGAGAGAGGCAATCCCTGCCCAACGAAGGGCTCACAGTCTATACGGGGAGACGGCCAGCAAAGCAAAACAGAACAAAACAAAACAACATCATCAAGATAAAGAGAATCAAGGAGATATACCCCTCATTAACAAAATAAATAGGGTAATAAATAATATAGACAAATGAGCATCTGTTCGGAGTGGAAGACGGGCAACAATTGGAGGTTTTTGAGTAGGGGGAGGATTTGGACTTGGAGCGTTTATTTTAGAAAATTGATCCGGGGAGCAGTGTGAAGTACGGACTGGAGTGGGGAGAGACGGGAAGCAGGGAGGAGGCTGACACAACGGCACAGTGGATAGAGCTCGGGCCTGGAAGTAAGAAGGTTCTAATCCTGGCTCTGCCACTTGTCTGCTGTGTGACCTTGGGCAAATCACTTCACTTCTCTGGGCCTCAGTGACCTCACCTGTAAAATGCGGATCAAGACTGTGAGTCCCAAATAGGACAGGGACTATGTACAGCTCGATTTGCTCGTACCCACCCCAGCGCCCAGTACAGTGCCTGGCACATAGTAAGTGCTTAGCAAATACCATCATTATTATAAGTGCTGGGACAGGCACAGTAGCAGTTTGGATGGAGAGGAAAGGGGCAGATTTTTAGCGATGTTGTGAAGATAGAATTGACAGTTTTTGGTGGCAGAATAAAAATGTGGTTTGAATGAGAGCTATGAGTGTACCCCCAGTAGCGAACGAGTACAACGCGGAAATTCCAGAGATAAATGAGGCTCAAATTGCTGATGTAACCCAGGATGCGGAGGCCCCGCCGACATTACGACCACTAACTGTAAGGAATTTACTTCCCTCCCCACCCCATGCCCTGTCCGTTCCGACCCCGATACAGTTTCTCCTCTCTGGCCGGCATCTTGATGCTAGACAGACTTAAGATCCTCCTCTCTTTCCTGCCCCGATTCTCTGCTGCTTTCAGCTGAAGTAGAGAGCTTCACTCAGCCACTCCCTCCCCAGGCCGCCGGCACGATCCGGAATCCGCTTCCTCTGCTCCACCTGAGAGAACCCCAGAATCCCGGGAGGAAAAAGAGGAAGACTAAACCCACCTAAAAGCTCTGCCCCATCGACCTCGCCCCAATTCCGTGCCGCTCTCGAATGAAACCGAAGAAACGGACGTTCGGCTGCCGCTCCACCGGGGCTTCCCCAACCCTTCCATCCGCTTTATCCCAAAGCGGCAGAGAACCGTGCTGAGGTACAAGAGGCCGACTATACCTGCCTAAAATCTTCGCCCTTCCGCCTCAAGTGTCTTCTGCTGTCGGACAAAGCAGAGACACACCGTTCCCTGGTGGCACAGGAGGGGTTTGGTGTGGCTTTTGCGAAAGCTAGAACCTTGGCTCGACCGCCGGCTAAGATGTGGGGATTAAAAAGGCTCGTGGCAACTTTCAAGAAAGCCACTGATCTTTTAAAAATGACTGAAGATGATAACCTTGACTGAGAGAGGAGGCTAAAGGCATGGAGAGAGGTTCAAAAAGATTTAGCCTACTACAAGGTGCTTTACAAAGAAAAGAAGGCCATTCAACCCAAGCTGGAAACATTTACACTAAAGTTAAAAAAAAACACTACCAGTCAGCAGCGCAGGCTTCTTCTGCAGTCTTCTACAAAGACTAATACTTTCATAACTACTTAGACAATGTAATACAATGTTGGGAAGCAGCGTGGCTCAGTGGAAGAGAACCTGGGCTTTGGAGTCAGAGGTCATGAGTTCGACTCCCAGCTCTGCCACTTGTCAGCTGTGTGACCTTGAGCAAGTCACTTCACCTCTCTGTGCCTCAGTTACCTCATCTGTAAAATGGGGATTAACTGTGAGCCTCACGTGGGACAACCTGATCACCCTGTATCTCCCCCAGCGCTTAGAACGGTGCTCTGCACAGAGTAAGCGCTTAACAAATACCATCATTATTATAATCAATCAATCGTACTCATTGAGCACTTACTGTGCGCAGAATACCATACTAAGCACCTGGGGGAGTTCGCTATAACAATCTAACAGACACATTACCTGCCCACAGGGAGTGTACAGTCTATAGAGGGAGATGGACACGGACATAAATAAAGTACTGTGGGTCTGGGAGTTGGGGGATGAATAAAGGGAGCAAGTCAGGGCGATGCAGAAGGCAGTTGGAGACGAGGAAACGAGGGTTACGTCAGGGACGGCCTCTTGGAGGAGATGTGGCTTCAAGAAGGCTTTGAAGGCGGGGGAGAGTAATTGTCTGTGGAATACAAAGTAGGAGGGCATTCCAGGCCAGAGGCAGGATGTGGGCGAGACAGCGGCGGCGAGGTAGACAAAATCGAGGTTCAGTGAGTAGGTTGGCATTATCTTATCGATCCGTTGCATTTATTGAGCGCTTACTGTGTGCAGAGCACACAGAGCACTTGGGAGAGTACAACAATATAACAGACACATTCCTTGCTCGCAGTGAATTACCTCAATGGAGATTTAATTTGTTTAGTGGTTTAAGGAGACAGAATGCTGCATGAAAAAGAATGTCATGTGCTTCCAGAGGTTCTGGTTCAGATCCACATTTATAAATAAGTCTGAGGGACAAATACTCCAAGATAAAGAAGTTCATGATTAGATATGAACTCCCCCTCAAACCTCCCTCTTCCCCTTTCCAGCCCCAGCCCCTTCCTATCCCCCCCACATTAACGTTCATCCTTCCCAGCCACCTCCCAAGAGAGATTTCAAAATCTAGCCTTCCACCTGTGCCTCCCCCTTCCCTTCGCACCTCATTCCGACACTTGTGCCCACTTCTCTGCTCTCCCTGACAACCATCTCCAACTGCTCACTCTCCAAAGGCTCATTCCCCTCTGTTCTCAAAGACGTCCACGCAACTCCTATCCTAAAATCACCCTCCCTTACCTCCCCTGCACCCTGCAACTAGCGAGCCATCTCCCTCCTACCATTCTGGTCCAGACTCTTCCGAGCAGATTGTTTCCACCCACGGCCTTCATTTTCTCTCCGGCTCCCTCTCCGACCCCCCGCTATCAGCTTCCGCCCCTCCCGCTCCACCGAAACCGCTCTCTCCGAGATCACCGGTGACCTCCCTCCGTGCCAAATCCAAAGGTCTTGCCTAATTCTCTTTACCCTCTATGCAGCCTTTGGCCCGGTAGGCACTCTTCGTACAGTAAGCGCTCAATAAACAGCAGCGATCGATCGGCTGATCGGACTATCACCTTCTCCTGGGAACACTACTGGCCCTCGGTTGCTCTACCACTGTCCTCTCCGGGTTCTGCTATCTCCGGCTGCTCCTTCTCAGTCTCTTTCGCTGGCTCTTCCTCAGTTTCCCACACCTTAACAGTGGAGGGCGGGGGTGGGGGTCTCTCATGGCTTAGTTTTGGGTCCCCTTCTATTCTCCTTTTACACCCGCTCCTCTGGGGAGCTCAGCTTCAACCACCATCTCTACGTGGAGGAATCCTGACTCCACCTCTCCAGGCCTGACCGCTCTACTTCTCCGCAGTCTCGCATTTCCCCCTGCCTCCCCGTCTAGACCGTAGGCTCCTTGTGGCAAGGGGACGTGTCTGACCGACTCTGGGGGCAATGAACTCTCCCAAATGCTTTGTACAGTGCTCGGCACAAGCGCTCAATTAATAACGCTGATTGATTCAACGTGCTCTGCTGAAACCTCAAACTCAACATGTCCAAAATAGGATTCATCTTCCTTCTCAAACCCCGTCTTCTCCGTGACTTTCTCATCACCGCTGACAACACCGCCGTCCTCCGAGTTTCACGAGCCCGTAAGCTGGGTATTATCCTTGACTCCTCTCTCCTTCATCCTGCACATTCAGTCACTAGATCCTGTCAGTTCTATCTTCACATCTCCAGAATCCACCCCTCCCTCTCGATTCTGTTACCACTCTGGTCCAAGTTCTTGTCATATCCCATCTCGACTATTCCACCAGCCTCCCCACTGATCTCTCTCCCTCCATTCTTACCCTTCTCGGGTCCATACTTCACTCGGCTGCCCAGTTCATTTCTCTAAAACATTGTTCTGCACACAACTCCCCACTCCTCAAAAGCCTCCCTTTTTTATTAACTTTTTTTAATGGTATTTGTTACATTCATTCAATCACATTTACTGACAGCGTACAGTGTGCACAGCACTGTCCTAAGCGCTCGGGAAAGTACGACACAACAAAGAACGGTGACATATCCTGACCACGATGAGCTCACAGTTTAGAGTGGGGGAGACAGACATCAATACAGATCAATAAAATGACAGATAGGTACACAAGTGCTTTAGGGATGGGGGGGGTGGAAGAGCCAAGGGATAAATACTGTGTGCCAGGCACTGTACTACGCATTGGGATAGACGCAAGCTAATCGGGTTTCCCCTTTCTTTTTAAATCATTATTATTGTCGTCGAATCCCTTCCGATTCATAGCGACTCCATGGATCTACTTTCTCCAGAACGTCCTGTCCTCTGCCATAATCCGCAATTCGATGGTTCTTCCGTTATCGTTGCTACGGTCTCTATCCATCTAGCTGCCGGTCCGCCTCTCCCACGTTTTCCCTGGACTTTTCCTAGCTTACGGTCTCCTCCAGAGAATTAGTCGTCCCCACTGTGTGCCCAAAATATACTAAGTCAAGTTCCCCATTTTACAGACGAGATACCCAAGGCGCAGAAGGGAAGTGACTAGCCCAAGGTCACAGAGCAGACAAGTGTCGGAGCCAGGATTAGAACTCGGGTCCTTCGGATTCACAGACCCTTTGCTCTGTCCACTAGGCCACGCTGCTTTCCGGTTGCCCATCCATCTCTGCGTCACAGATAAACTCATCGCCATTGGCTCTGAGGTGTTCGATCAGTTCTCTCCCCGCTATTTATCCTCATTCCCCAACCACTACGAGCCAGCCTCCGCTCTTCCCTCCTTCGTCAACCTGGGCCGTATTCTCGTGTCTCTCTTCACTGACCTCCTGCTCACACCCTCCAACCCGCTTGGGACTTTCTCCCCCCTTCACCCGTGAAAGACCACTACTCACCCCTTCTTCCGAGTCCTACTACAATCACATCATCATTAGTGGTATTTATTGAGCACTTAACAGTGTACAGAGTATTGTATTAAGCCCTTTGGAGACTACAACTGAGTATATACAACCAATCCCTGCCCTCGATGAGCTTAGAGTCTAAAGGGGCAGACAGACAAGCAAATAAATTACACGTACGGGAAACCGAGGGTAAGGATGTGAACTTAAGTGCTGTGGGGGAAGAGGGGGCTTCGAGTGCTTATGGGGTACGGATTGAGGTACATGGTTAGCAGAATAATAATAATCGTGGTATTCGTTAGGCGCTTGCTGTGTGTCAGGCACTGTACGAAGCGCTGGGGTGGAGACGAGATTTTAGACAGGGAAGGCATCCTGGAGGAGATATTTTAGTAGGGCTTTGCAGGTGGGGAAAGTCGGCCTGCTGGATAAGCACCATTTAGCCTACACGGGACTCTACTTTCTCTGTTTCCCTCTCTCCCTCTAGACTTCCCTCTCTGTTGATGTACGTGCATCTATAATAATAATAATAATAATGTTGGTATTTGTTAAGCGCTTACTATGTGCAGAGCACTGTTCTAAGCGCTGGGGTAGGTGAAGGGTAATCAGGTTGTCCCACACGAGGCTCACAATTAATCCCCATTTTACAGATGAGGTAACTGAGGCACAGAGAAGTGAAGGGACTTGCCCACAGTCCCACAGCTGACAAGTGGCAGAGCTGGGATTCGAACTCATGACCTCTGACTCCCAAGCCCAGGCTCTTTCCGCTAAGCCACGCTGCTCTATGTATACCCCCGCCTAATAATAATAATAATAATGTTGGCATTTGTTAAGCGCTCACTATGTGCCGAGCACCGTTCTAAGCGCTGGGGTAGACACAGGGGAATCAGGATGTCCCACGTGGGGCTCACGGTCTTAATCCCCATTTTACAGATGAGGGAACTGAGGCACAGAGAAGTGAAGTGACTTGCCCACGGTCAGCCAGCTGACAAGTGGCAGAGCTGGGATTCGAACTCATGACCTCTGACTCCAAAGCCCATGCTCTTTCCACTGAGCCACGCTGCTTCTCTACCTCCTCAAAGTAAACTGCATTACTCGGTTTAGGTAAATAGGGGCAGAAAAGTAGAGGACAGGGTGGAATCTGTTTAAAGACAAAAAGGGGGAAGTAAAGAGGGGGGGGAGTTAGAGTATGTCAAACTCTAGGCGGTGTGATATTCTCTCCTAGATCATAGGGTGCGGGCAAGAGGAGAGAGACGGGTGTGTGTTGGGGGTGGAGGGGATGGAAAGAGAGGGAAGGGACGGGGGGAGAGACAGACAGACACAGACACGCAGCTCAAGTGACCCTTCTTGCCGAGCTTGCTCCCTCGGCAGCCTAAGCCCAGGCTAGGGGAGCCGAGCTAGCCAGCGGTGCCGCCCTCCGGGATTCCAGGGGAAGGCTGCCATTTCTCCTCCGCAGCTGCTCCCTTGCCGGCAACCTACGAAGAACGTCCTCTGTCGGCGGAGGCAGCCGCCTCTCCCGCCGTAGCAGAAGCCCGCGGCCCCGGGGGCAACCCCTGCTGCTGCCGACGAGGGTATCTGTTAAGCGCTCACTATGTGCCAGGCACGGTTCTAAGCGCTGGGGGAGGTACAAAGTCTTCATCCCCATTTGACAGACGGGGGCAACTGAGGCACAGAGAAGTGACCCGCCCCAAGTCACCCAGCTGACAAGTGGCGCAGCCGGGAAGAGAACCCACGACCTCGGACTCCCAAGGCCGGGCTTCTTCCACTAAGCCACGCTGCTTCTCACATAATAATGACGGCATCTGGCTCTGTGCCAAGCACCGTTCGAAGCGCTGGGCTGCTGCTGCTGCTCCAACTGAGAGGAAGTTCACCTGGACGGTTGGGAGAACGGACCAGCCCGACGTTTGCCTGAGATGAAGGAGGGGGTCCCGTGTTTCAGGGAGGGAGGAAGACCGTCTCTGTCGTCCCTCCCTGTATCCGTGTCTCACTCCGACTCGCTTGATTTTCTGCCTCTCCCCCCCACCGACTGATCTGTTCTCGCCTCTCTACTCACTAATCTAGTTTCAAGGACATCACTTGCCCGGGAACTTCACCTGAATGTGGCTACGGATGAACAGGCCGATTTAGGATCCGCAATCTCAGCTATATTACGCGCACGGAAAGACTGTCCCTTCTTGGATCGTTTTGATTAATACCAACTGGGCCTGGCGCTGTTTTCTCTTTGGCTTCCTTGTCTCGTCTTCTTTAGGATGCCTCTTCTCAAGAACTACTCGTTTTCATCAGTCTCATCATCTTCTGTTCTACTTACTGCTATTCTACACTACTTTTAAATGGTATCTGTTCTTATTATTAAAGGTAATAATAATATCCATTCATTCATTCAATAGTATTTATTGAGCGCTTACTATGCGCAGAGCACTTGTACTAAGCGCTTGGAATGGACAAGTCGGCAACAGATAGAGACGGTCCCTGCCCTTTGACGGGCTTACGGTCTAATCGGGGGAGACGGAGAGACAAGGACGATAGCAATAAATAATACTGTTTTTTAAGCACGTATTAAGTGCCAGGCACTGTACTGAGCGCTGGGGCAGATACGGGCTGATCTGGCTGGACACGGGCCCACATGGGGCTCACAGTCTTAATCCCCATTTTACACACGAGGTAACTGAGGAACAGAGAAGTGATTTGCCCAAGGTCACAAAGCAAACAATTGGCAGAGCCGGGAATAGAACCCAGGTCCTTCTGACTCCCAAGCCCGTAATAACAATAATAATAACAGTAGTAATAATTATGGCATTTGGTAAGCGCTTACTATGTGCCGAGCACTGTTCTAAGAGCTGGGGTAAATACAAGGTAATCAGGTTGTCCCAGATGGGGCTCACAGTCTCAATCCCCATTTTACAGATGAGGTAACTGAGGGACAGAGGAGTGAAGTGACTTTCCCAAGGTCACACAGCAGACAAGTGGCGGAGTCGGGATTAGAACCCACGACCTCTGACTCCCAAAGCCCATGCTCTATTAGGGCATACTGCTTTTACATTCTCTGTTGTATTGTTTGTATTCTCCCAAGTGCTTGGTATAGTATAGTAGGTAAGGGCTTGGCATATAAATACCACTGCTGGATTGATTAGGGGGTTATTAATTTTACAAATCGTTTAGTAGTAATTTGCAGCAATTTTAAATTGCATAAGCCTCCCTTCTCCAGAAAATCAGTTCGCCACGCCAGATGACAGGAAAGGGGAGAGAAGGATGAATTATTATTCCATGACGAAGCACAAGATCCTTTTAAATCTCAGGTCATTTAGGTTTGGGAGCAATATAGCCGGCGCTTAGAACAGCGCTCGGCACATAGTAAGCGCTTAACAAATACCAACATTATTATTATAGTTTTCAGGCATACAATTCCTCAAAATAGGAGTTTTAAACCTTTGGTAATACCTCAAGGAAAACACTGAATAGCGTTTTGGATGGAGCATAAAAAGCCACTACCAGTCCCCTCGGTGAACATAGCAGAAAGTGAAATTAAAAAATGCCAATACAGCAAGTGAAGAGAAAGAAACGGTGTTGGTATCGTCCTCCTAATCCACAAACAAAACCATGTGTAAAAAGTAATTCTACAGCAACCGTAAAACATATCCTCACCTATTTGTCGACTTCAATCCATCAGTAAATATATTGACAAGTGAGAAAGGATACTCTTTCACCGTCCAGCCGCCCAACAGGAATTTCAGAAAAGGCTGGACTAAGAAAATTGGTTTTCGCTGTGACTCAATAGTTGAGAAAATATAGCTCTGTTGTGCAAGAGGAAAGGGAATTCCAAACCCATCGGCGATCCTCAGAAAATGTTCAGAAGCCAGCTCCCTTTACCTTTCAGCAGAGCGTGATCTTTAGAAAGCGCTGTCAACATCCGAAAGCACTGGTAAACAGTATACTCCCGTATACAGCAAGAGGAAAGGGAATTCCAAACACATCGGCGATCCTTAGAAAATGTTCAGAATCCAGTTCCCTTTACCTTTCAGCAGAGCGTGATCTTTAGATAGCGCCGTTAACAACCGAAAGCACTGGTAAGCAGCATATTCCCATATACAGTGAGCCTTCATCATCTATCAGTCCATCAATCGTGTTTATTGAGCACTCACCGTGTGCACAGCGCTGCGCTGATCGCTTGGGAGAGTAGCACGGAAGAGAGGTGGCAGACACGTACCCCGCCCATGAGCTGTGCCCGATCTGACCGCTCCATCCGACTCCTCACTGGTTCCGGCCTCTTCCCTCATCAGTCTAAACTACTGCGTAGACCTCCTTAAAATCTCTCCACCTCTCAGAATCCTCTAATGGCCACCCATTTCCTTCCCCATCAAACAACGAGTCCTCACCACTGGCTTTCTCTTCCTTCTTACATACGGGCTCTATCCCCCCGCTACTCCCCGGCTCGCCACCCCTCTCTCGATTCCTTCACCTCCCTCTGACCCGTCGCCCACTCCGTTCCCCCTACCTGGAACTTTCTCGCCCTTCAAATCCTGCAGACTGCAGCTCTCCCCATCTTGAAAGCCCTCCTGAAGCCTCCTCCGGGAAGGCTGCCCCGGTTAATTTTCCAACCCCAAGTTCTGTCAACCCATCGGCTGCCCTTGGCAGTCCGTAACGACCACCCACCCTCAGCACACTGGGATGCTATTTACGCTACTGATTTCTTCACGGACGCATTCAACTGTAGGGGCTTCCCCAGTCAGTGCTCTAGGTCAAAGAGCACTAATAATAATAATGATGCTGGCATTTGTTAAGCGTTTACTATGTGCAGAGCACCGTTCTAAGCGCTGGGGTAGATACAGGGTAATCAGGTTGTCCCACGTGGGGCTCACAGTCTTCATCCCTGTTTTACAGGTGAGGTCACTGAGGCCCAGAGAAGGTAAGTGACTTGCCCACCAGTCACACAGCTGCCAAGTGTGACAGCCGAGATTTGAACCCATGACCTCTGACTCCCAAGCCCGTGCTCTTTCCACTGAGCCATGCTGCTTCTCTAATGAAGAGGCTTCTCCCACCCTTATGCCCACATGAAGGTGACTCTGGACAGTTGCCATTTACGTGCTGGGAATGTGCCTGCTTTTGTACTGTGCTCTTCCAAGCACTTAGAACATTGCTGGGCACACAGTAAGTGCTCGTTAAGTACGAATGCATGAATGCTCAGGCTCCTAGGTTGGGGAGGGCCTTCGCTCCTGCTCTCCCGATGCTTCCGACTCTGGTTCAACTTTCTTCACCTCCCTTCTGTGTCGCCCTGACTTGCTCCCTTTATCCGACCCCCCCTTCCAGTCCCACCGCACTTACGTGCAGCTCTCTAATTTATTTACATCGATGTCCGTCTCCCCCCTAGACTGTAAACTCACCGTGGGCAAGGAATGCGTCCGTTATATTGCACTCTCCCAAGCGCTCAGTACGCGGTCTGCAGACGGTAATCGGTCGGTCGTATTTACTGAGTACTTACGGTAAGTGCTCAATGAATACGATGAACTGACTTACTGACTGGCTTCCCAGCCCCGAGCCCCTGGCTCCCACCTCTGCCCTAGTTACTTCATGCGCTGAATCACATTTATTGAGCACTTACTATGTGCAGAGCACTGTAGTAAGCGCTTGAAATGTACAATTCAGCAACAGATAGAGACAATTCCTGCCCAACAACGGGCTCGCAGTCTAAACTGGGGAGCCAGACAACAAAACAAAACAAGTAGTCAACTCCTCCGTCACTCTCCGTTCCACCCGACCCCCTGCCAGAAGCAAACACTTCCATTCCATTGAAAACGCCGGGGAAGGCCAGGGTATCTGCGCTGGGAGGTACTGGAAGAAAGGGAAGCTGGCACTAAAGAGTGGTGAGAGAATGCCAAAAGGAGACCATTACCAAGGAGAATTTCTTATCTCTGCTGTTCTCTTGTTACTACAAGTTATGTCTGCATTCTTCTTCTACTTAGTAGTATTTGTAAATCACTTATAATAAGAAGAAGAAGAACGGTATTTGTTAAGTGCTTGCTATGTGCCAAGCACTGTTCTAAGAACTGGGATAGATACAAGGTCATCAGGTTGTGCCATGTGGGGCTTACAGTCTTCATCCCCATTTGACAGATGAGGTCACTGAGGCCCAGAGAAGTTAAGTGACTTGCCCAAGGTCACACAGCAGACAAATGGCGGAGCCGGGATTAGAACTCATGTCCTCTGGACTCCCAAGCCCGTGCTTTTTCCACTAAGCCACGCTGCTTCTTGTCCACCTCCCTCTGTAAATTCCTTGCAGGCAAGGACCGGGTTTTTCCTTGTTGCATTTTACAAAGCATTCTGAGCATTTTTCTGCACCCAGAAAATGCTCAATAAATTCAACTGACTGATTATACTCTTGTTCATACGGTTGCACATCATTCGTGTTGAGAATAACGTATGCCCAGCTGCTGGAGAAGGAAAAGGACGGGAATAATAATGTTGGTATTTGTTAAGCGCTTACTAGGTGCAGAGCACTGTTCTAAGCGCTGGGGGAGATACAGGGTAAGCAGGTTGTCCCACGTGAGGCTCACAGTTAATCCCCATTTTACAGATGAGGTAACTGAGGCCCAGAGAAGTGAAGTGACTTGCCCACCGTCACACAGCCGACAAGCGGCAGAGCCGGGACTCGAGCCCATGACCCCTGACTCCAAAGCCCAGGCTCTTTCCACTGAGCCCAGGAAAAGTGGGGGGAAGGGAAAGGAAGGGGTAGAAATGGGAAGGGGAAAAGTGAAAGAAAAAGGATGGGGGAGAGAAAGGAGGAAGTGCACCCATATGAACAAGGGTATACTCAATCAGGTGAATTTATTGAGCATTTTTGGGGGGAGAAATGCAAGAAGGAAGGGGAGGAAAGGAAGAGAAAGAAACAAGGGAAGGAAGTCAACGAGGGAAGGGAAACAATCAATGGTTTATTGAGCAGTTACCATGCAATGCCTAGTGTTTGGGAGAGTACAGGAGAGTTGTGAGATACGATGCCTGCCCTCGAGGAGGGCATTAAATAAAGAGGGCAATAAACCAACTACATTTTAAAAAAACTACAGGTAGAAGAAGCAACAGAGTATAAAGATTTGTACATAAGTGTTGGGGGAGGGCGGAGCAGTAGATGGATGGCGTATCCAAGTGATGATGGCATTTGTTAAGCGCTCACTATGTGCCAAGCACTGGGGTAGACACAAGGTCATCAGGTCGTCCCACGTGGGGCTCACAGTCTTAATCCCCATTTTACAGATGAGGTCACTGCGGGCCAGAGAAGTGAGTGACCTGCCCGAAGTCACACAGATGAGAAGTGGCGGAGGCGGGAGTCGAACCCATGACCTCTGACTCCCGAGCCCTTTCCACTGAGCCACGCTGCTTCCCACGTTTCCAAGTAGGAGGGGGCAAGGTGATGGAGAGCTTTAGAGTCAACGACGAGGACCCCTCCACGTGAACGTCCCGCCAGAACCTTAAGCTCGGCCTGATCAAAACTGAGCTCAATGTTTCCTTCACTCGACTTTCCCATCACAGTTGGCAACACTACCTCCCTTTCTTCTCCAAAGCGCATATGATCCTCGAGTTCTCGCTCTCAATCGGATTTATTGCGCACTTAAGCGCTTAGTACAGTGCTCTGCACACAGTAGGTGCTCAATAAATACGACTGATTGAACCGATGAATGCAGAGCACTGTACTAAGAGCTTGGGAGAGTATAATATGTAACAGACACATTCCCCGCCCACAACCAGTCTACAGTCTAGACGCTAATAATATAAAGGAACGACAGATATGCACATAAGTGCTGTGGGGCTGGGAGGGGGGGATGAATAAAGGGAGCGAGTCAGGGAGACGTAAAAGGGAGTTGAAGAAAAGGACAAGAGGGATCAGTCAACTCTCACACCGAATTCTCACATTTTCAGTCGTCAACCCTAGCGTAGCAGATTCCTTGCTAACCTCCCTGCCTCCGGCCTCTCCGGTCCCTTCTTCACTCTGTTGCTCAGATCATCTTTCCAAAATGACATCCGTTCCTCAAAAATCTCCACTGGTTACCCATTCCTCTCTGCATCAAACTCCTGACCGACAACTCCGTCTTTCCTACCTATCTTCTACCTTCTGGCTAACTCCCACTCTCCAGTCTTCCCAAGCTTTCCTTCTCACTGTTCCTTGCTCTCTACTCTCCCGCTTGATCAGTGCCCTTCCTCCTGCCTGGGATTCCTCCCCCCTTCACGTCTGCCAGACCACAGCTTTTCCCATCTTCAAAAGCCCTCCTGAAATCCCACCTCCTTTAGGGAGGCTTTCTCCGATTCCTTTTTCTCTACCCCGTCCCACCCCCTCCCAACTCTCATTCAGCACTCGCACCTCCTCGGCATTTATGCTTCCCAAGCCTCCCGTGAATATCAATTTACAAGCTCCACTAAACTCTCATCAACGTATCTATCTTTCCTTTCTTCTCCTGTCCCCCGGTAAATTGTTTTGCGCACGTCTTCCCCGTTCGATCACAGGCTTCTTGAGGGAAGGCCATCAGGTCTTCTTCCTCACTTGCCCTCTCCGCAGTGCTGAGGGTAGAGTTCCACACCCAGGTGCTCAAAAAAGGGCCCGGTTTGGGATTCCAGTCCCGCTCAGTGTGACGGCTGTCGTCCCGAAGGCTGGAGACCTGTCTGGCTCAGGCACTCTGCCCATCCGCTGTTTGGGCAGTGGGATCTTGGCGGAGAGATTCCCAGCCTCGACATCTGCCCGGCGAAGGCTGGAAACCTCCCCTTCCTGAAAAGCACCGCTCAAACACCCGATACATCCGCGGGGCCAAACTGAAAGATGACCAAACTGAGCCGAGAGTGGCAGAGACTCAAAATCAATCTCACCGAAAGACTGAAAACAAAATTCTTCGAGTTCAAACGTTCTAGTGCGGGTTTGGCTGCTTGGTTCATTTTGTTGTTTTGTTTTTTTCCATCACTTAAAACTTCTCTTGCGTCAATTTCCCCGGAGATATAGAGATTTGAAAACGACACAGGTAATGATTGTAAAGCACTCTGTAAAGCCAGAATAGTCTTGAATTGTCATTCGGTGACAAAATGCATCCACATTGGAAGCACTTAGGGCAGACATTCTATTTTTTGAAATCAAAAATATAGACAAAAAATAAAGCGGGCCTGGAGTCAAACAAGATATTGATAGACTGTAGTTCTACTTTTCACAAAGGTACAAATGCCAGGTTTACGAAAGAGTTTCTTTTTTTTTTAAAAGCGTCTTAAACTGAGGAAAAAAATAGCAGATGATTGTATTTTACAGGTTATACTATTGAATAGTCTTCCCTGGGAAATGACAGCTTTATTCCTTTAAAATTACCCTAGAAAAATCCCCTAATTACATCTCAAAAATGAAAGCAACTCTCCCGAAGTGAAAGAACCGGGACAATGAGGGACAAAGCATTAAACTGCACGGAATGCAGAAGTAGTGTGGCCTAGTGGAAAGAGCACAGGACCTGGGAGTCAAAGGACCTGGGTTCTAATCCAGATCTGCCACTTGTCTGCTGTGTGACCCTGGGCAAATCACAGCTTCTCTGTACCTCACTCGTCTCACCCACAAAATGGGGTTCAGACTGTGAGCCCCACATGGGACATGGACGCTGTCCAACCTCCTTAGAGAAGCAGCGTGGCTCCGTGGAAAGAGCACGAGCTTGAGAGTCGGAGCTTGTGGGTTCCAACCCCGGCTCTGCCACTTGTCCGCTGCATGACAGCGTGGTTCAGTGGAAAGAGCCCAGGCTTGGGAGTCAGAGGTCATGGGTTCGAATCCCGGCTCTGCCACTTGGCAGCTGTGTGACTTTGGGCAAGTCACTTCACTTCTCTGGGCCTCAGTTACCTCATCTGTAAAATGGGGATTAAGACTGTGAGTCTCACATGGGACAACCGGATAACCATGTATCTATCCCAGTGCTTAAAACAGTGCTCTGCACAGAGTAAGCATTTAACAAATACCAACATTGTTATTATTATGACTTTGGGCAAGTCATTAAACTTCTCTGTGCAACAGTTTCCTCATCTGTAAAATGGGGATTAAGACTGTGAGCCCCATGTGGGACCACCTGATTACCTTGTATCTCCCCCAACACTTAGAACAGTGCTCAGCACATAGTAAGTGCTTAACAAATACCAACACTACCAGTGCTTAGAACAGTGCTTGGCACACAGTAAGAGTTTAATACCATAATAGTAATAATGATGGAATTTGTTAAGCACTATGTGCAAAGCACTGTTCTAAGCGCTGGGGAGAATACAAGGTGATCAGGTTGCCCCACGTGGGGCTCACGGCCTTAATCCCCATTTTACAGATGGGGTAACTGAGGTACAGAGAAATGAAGTGACTTGCCCCAAGTCACACAGCTGACAAGCGGCAGAGCCGGGATTTGAACCACGACCTGTGACTCCCAAGCCTGGGCTCCTTCCACTGAGCCACGCTGCTTCTCTATTATTATTATTAGCATGTGTATCTACCCCAGAGTTTAGAATAGTTCTTGACACACAGGAAGCACTTAAAACGAATATTTTTTAAAAAACCGGCATGGAAGAGACCACTTTAAAATACATAACATGACACCACTGAAAGAGAATATGCTCTATGGAACAAACCTGCACCAGAGGAAGAATGGATAGATGCCCCTCCTTTCTTTGATTCTACAAATTCTACAAGAATTCTACCAGATTCTACAAGAAACCTCTTGCCTTTGGATTCTAACTTACGGCAGAAAGGTCGGCCTTCATTTTAGGTCAGCTCCCGGTGGCTCCGGAGAAGGCATTTTCCAAAGTTCTACTGACCTAACTAGGCAACGTACGGAATTCAACTCCCAACGGTAGCTAGCCTATAAAAACAGCTTCCTTAATTAATGAGTAAAAGGGGTGAGGAAGAGAAAACTGATTCACAGCCCAATGGTCTGGAAAAAGAGTAATTAGCGACGATTCCACCAGAAGGATGGAAACGAAACCAGATATGACCGAGACACAAACCGTTAAGATGTAATTCAAAAATATTTAGAATGTTCTTGTCACGTAAAGCAGAAATACAGTACGGCTGAAATAAATTCTATCTTCTAGTCGATGGGACACAATCGATATTTGCATGTCAGTTCTCACAACATGCACTGCATGCTACAACGCCTATTACGTAAATAGGCTGTCTCCTGACTCAATTATATCACAATTATATACTGATTATTTGTTGGTGTTTGTAAGTCGCTATCTATTAAGAGAGTAAAACCCAGATGGGAAGTAATTTAACCAAGCTAGACATGAAAGGAAGTTCAATTTGAGCTCGATTCGGATCAAGCTATTTTCCGGTTGTAAGGTCGTCCTCTGAGAGGAGCATCGATAACAATAATAGTAAAAATGATGATGGTATTTGCTAAATAATAATAATGGCATTTGTTAAGGGCTTACTATGTGCCAAGCACTGTTTAAGTGATACAAGGTCATCAGGTTGTCCCACGTAGGGCTCACACTTAATCCCCATTTTACAGATGAGGGAACTGGGGCACAGAGAAGTGAAGCGACTTGTCCAAAGTCACACCGCTGATAAGTGGCGGAGACGGGATTAGAACCCGTGACCCCTGACTCCCAAGCCCGGGCTCTTTCCACTAAGCCACGCTGCTTCTCTTACTCTGTGCAAAGCACTTTACTAAGCGCTGGGGTAGTCACAAGATAATCAGGGTGGACACAAGTCACTCAGGGTTCACAGTCTAAGTGTGAGGTAGAAAAGGTATTGAATCCCCATTTTACAGATGAAGAATGGAAACAAAGAGAAAGTTTAGTGACTCATCCAAGGTCACACAGTCACTCAATCACAGTTATTGTGCTTTTATCGTACTCAGCGCTTGGGAGAGTACGACAACAACAAAACAGACCCATTCCCTGGCCACAACTAGCTCAGTCTAGAGAGGGAGACAGACATTAATATAAATAAATTATAGTTTTGGACCTAAGCACTGTGGGGCTGAGGGAGGGGTGAATAAAGGGAGCAAATCAGGGTGACAGAGAAGCAAATGGGAAAAGAGGAAATGGGGAAGTAATCGGCAAGGGGTGGGGCCAGAATTAGAACCCAGATCTTTTAACTCCCAAAGTGGTGTTCTTTCCGCTATGCCACGCTGCTTCTTTCAGACTAGAAGGGGAAAGTACAGCAAGCAATAATTACTCTATTCTTAGAGGAAAAGATACTGATATCTGATCAAAGTGCCTAAATCACTCTCTCAGTGTAACTTTAGGCACCAGAGAACTGGGTCACTCTGAAGGAAGGCTACCTAGTAAAGGAAATCTCAGCCTCCCTTTTCATACAACTCCAAATTGCCCTGGCTAAAGCTTTCATGTGTGAAAAGTGAAATGGGAACTAAAATCAACAGATTCATTCATTCAGTGGTATTTACTGAGCGCTTACTATGTGCAGAGCACTGTGCTAAGCGCTTGGAATGTACAGTTCGGCAACAGATAGAGGCAATCCCTGCCCAATGACGGGCTCACAGTCTCATCGGGGGGAGACAGACAGCGGAGCAAAACAGAACAAAACAAAACCAAGACAACATCACGATAAATAGAATCAAGGGGATGGACACCTCATTAACAAAATACATAGGGTGAAAACAATACATACAAATAAGCACAGTGCTGAGGGGAGGGGAAGGGGGAGGAGCAGAGGGTAGAGGGGAAACAGAGGAAAAGGGGGCTCAGTGTGGGAAGGCCTCCTGGAGGAGGTGAGCTCTCAGGAGGGCTTTGAAGAGGGGAAGAGAGTTAGTTTGGCAGAGGTGAGGAGGGAGGGCGTTCCGGGACAGCGGGAGGACGTGGGCCGGGGGTCGACGGCGGGACGGGCGAGAACGGGGGATGGTGAGGAGGTGAGTGGCCGAGGAACGGAGCACGCGGGGCGGGCGGTAGAAAGAGAGAAGGGAGGTGAGATAGGAGGGGGCAAGGGGATGGAGAGCCTTGAAGCCACGAGTGAGAAGTTTTTATTTCGTGCGGAGGTTGAAACGCAATCCAAAATGAATAAGGCATATCAAATTTAATTAAAAACTGGCAGAGCTGGTTAATAATGAGGTGGTTTTAGAAAAAGGACTTTGTTAAGCGCTTACTAGGTGCCCAACACTGCTCTAAGAGCCGGGGTAGATACAAGGTAATCAGGTTGTCCCACTTGGGGCTCACAGTCTTAATCCCTATTTTACAGATGAGGTCACTGAGGCCCAGAGAACTGAAGCGGCTTGCCCAAGATCACGCAGCAGACAAGTGGTGGAGCCGGGATTGGAACCCAGACCCTCTGACTCCCAAGCTTGTGCTGTTTCCACGAAGCCATGCAGCCAACTTTAAGATGGCTTCCTTACAAAAATATGGCTTACTGGTTTTCAGAATGAATCTCAAGAAGAGCTGAGCCACGACGACGGGCCTTTCAATAATCTGTTCAAAGCTCACCGAATTACAGCTTTGCAGCCGGGACACTCACTAGACATTTCCCCCGTTCATAAAACGTGCGCTGTTTCCCGTGTGATGAAGGCACACTGACTCAATATTATTCATCACTTGAAATACACTATCGATGTGAGGTGCTGTATTTTCCAATTGAGTCACCATTCTTTTATTTTCTGCCAGTTCTTTCCTTTTATTTTATTAGGGAAGTCCTAATTTCTTACAGGAAGCAGCCACCGGAGTGAAGGCGGCCACTGGATCCTCTGGGAGGCTGCTAAGCAGAGTACGGCAGCAGACTCGGAGAGACTCAAGGTCGACAGAGTTGGAGTGCCGCCCACCCTCTTCTGTGACAGAGATGATAACGACAATGCTGGTATCTGTTAAGCGCTTACTATGTGCAGAGCACTGTTCCAAGCCCCGGGGTGGATACGAGGTCATCGGGTTGTCCCACGTGGGGCTCACAGTCTTAATCCCCATTTTACAGAGGCCCAGAGAAGTGACTTGTTCCCAAATCACACAGCTGATAAGTGGCGGAGCCGGGATTAGAACCCATGACCCCCGACTCCCAAGTCCGTGCTCTTTCCGCTAAGCCACGCTGCTTCTCTTATCCTGGGTGGGATCCGGCTCCCTGAGCAGCTCCATCACAACAGTAATAATTCCAATAATATTTGTTAAGCGCCTATGTGCCGGGCACTGTACTAAGTGCTGGAGTGGATACAGGTGAATCAGGTTGGACCCGGGCCCTGTCCCACATGGAGCTCACAGTCTCAATCCCCATTTTACAGATGAGGTCGCTGAGGCCCAGTGACGTGACTTGCCCAAGGTCACACAGCAGACAAGTGGCGAGGTAGGATCAGAACCCAGATCCTTCTGACTCCCCAGCCGGGGGTCTATCCACTAAGTCATCAGCGGCATCTATGGGCCGCTCTCAATAGCAAGACAAGAGCCCGAACAATGAAATTCGGGAAGCTCACCAGTCATCGTGGGCAGGGAATATGTCTGTCACGTTGTTATACTGAACTCACCCAAGCGCTCGGTACAGCGCTCTGCACATGGTACTTTCCAAGTGCTTAGTATGGTGCGCCGCACACAGTAAGCGCTCAATAAATATGACAATGAATGAATACGACTGACTGACCGACTTAGCTCTGAAGCGATGTTCATCTTCCAGCTACACCGGGTAGGACAAGTGAGGAGAGCGAACAGGATCCCCAAACAGTCGCCGTTCGGCCAGCGGAAACCGGGAAACGGAGGGCAAGGAGGGCTAAGGAAATGTTTTCGAGGCCCGGGAAAACAAGAGTCCCAGGCGATGCCGCATCCCGGCTGAAGACCGGGAGCCCAGTGCTGAGGGCAGATCCTCGTGGCACACGGCTCTCATAAAAAGAAGTGCCCTTTTTTTGTAAAAAGCTTCAGATGAAACGCGAAACAAGAACAGAGAAAACAACGCCGGGCCCTGCAAACGTTAAGTATTCCACAACAGAGGACCGGTTTCTAGCATTCGTAATAATAATAATGATGGTGTTCGTTAAGCGCTTACTATGGGCCAAGCACTGTTCTAAGCGCTGGTGGGGCAGGGGAAATACAAGGTAATCAGGTAGTCCTACGTGGAGCTCACAGTCTTAATCCCCATTGTACAGATGAGGGAACGGGGGCGCAGGGAAGGCAGGTGGCTTGCCCCACCTCACCCAGCTGACAAGGGGTGGAGCTGGACTTAGAACCCACGATCTCTGACTCCCAAGCCCGGGCTCTTTCCATTGAGCCACGCTGCTTCTCAATGCGTAAGAGTCATGACGCATATGAGTCGAGCATTAGCCCTTTCCAACACACAAGTACTCACTGGTGATTTCACCGTGACAGATACAAAGGACAACTCTGTATGCTTTGGGAGTATTGGCGGGGGGAGGTGTTGCGTGTGTTGGAGGGGGGATTCCTATTACTTTCAGCTCCTCCATGCCCAGCGAATTTGCGCGAATCGTGTTATTCTAAGGGAGAGTTTATCAAGCATTGTTTATTCCACAAGACTTCCAGACGTCAGACCGACAGCCAGAGGCAGAAATATTTGCTGAGCACGGCACGTGCTTCGTCAGCACAGACGAACTACACCTTCCATATACAGTCAGTTCTTCCACTGTGCACATGTGTACGATGCATTTGGGACGGAACAGGGCTAGGGAATTAGGGAACATTTTTTTTCCACAACATACATCTCTCTGAATGGAATGCGAATGCTGGAGAAATGGTTGTGAATACAGGCACGGTGTCCGTATCCATCTATAACCTGCACTTTGCCTAAAAGGGAGAGGAGGGAGTTTCACTGAGAAAGCAACTGGAGAACTGAGTATCTTCACCTCTCAAGCATTTCACAAAAGCAGTCTATTCGAGAAACCTCGTAAGCAAGAACCCAAAATGTTTCCATTCCCCTATTTTTTTCAACCAGAACGCTTCCCACCTAGAAGGTACATACGCGGTCGATTTACTTGCGTAAATTGTAAATCTGTAAATTGTAAATAAGTAAATTGCGACGCTTCAACACCTGCCGCTATCAGAACGTTTCCGAATCGACGGCTGACTCGGGGGCTCCGGCCTGCCGGAGGGCATAAACGGACTAATTCTTCATAAGCGTTAAACTCGAGCGTTGAATTCTAAACACCGAGCCGTTCGAATGAGGGAAGATCGGGAATTGACGAGAGACACTTACGGAGGTCTGGGACATGCTCGACTGCTGTGTGACGCTCCCCGAAGGTGACGTCGGTGGTCTCCCGCTGGATATGCTTGCCTAAAATGGCGAGACAAGCGTGAGGTCCTTTTGAGAAACCATGGCGACAACCGATGGAGTTGCTGAGGTTATAACCCAAATTAAAAGCTGCCGGACACGGTGAGGTGGGACGACTTCATTTTAACGTTACAGTGGTATTAATTTTCACAGAGGTGGCAAATCACACAGGTGGAAATCAAGGGATGAATTCCGCTTCATCTTCTACATCACATCCTGTGTCATCAGATCGGCGTCAGCACCGTTCTGCAGACTGTCAGAACCTCGTAGGTGAAATAGCTCAATAAAGTCAATTTTTTTTTAGGGGTACTCATTAAGCGCTCACTATATGCCAGGCACAGGAGTAGATACAAGCTAATCAGGTTGGACACAATCCATAACCCACATGGGGCTCGCAACCTTCAACCACGTTTAACAGGTGAGGTAACTGAGGCCCAGAAAAGTGAAGTGACTTGCCCCAGGTCACACAGCAGACATGTGGCAGAGCTGAAACTTGAACCCAAGTCCTGCTGACTTCCAGGACCGTGCTCCATCCCCTAGGCCACACTGCTTCTCCGTCTCCATCTCTACAGAGGAAGTGGAGCCGAACCGCAAATTAAGGCATTTCCATCTCTTCACACGTGGGACCCAAGAGATTAACTGCAAAATCGATCAACCAGTAGCATTTATTGATCGGAGCAGAGCACTGGACTAAGCATTTGGGAAAGTGCAACAGAGATAGTAGCTCTGACCCCTGCCCTTAGGGAATCTACGATCTAGCATCGGAGGCATTAAGATAAATTCCAGGTTGGAGGAGTGGAGGATGCAATAAAGGGTAAAGAGGGGTAAATAAATGTAAAAGGGGTGCGCCGGTGGGGAGAAGGTGCGTACACCCAAATCTTAGATGATGCCCAAGTGTTAGGGTGGAAGAGATTAATCAGTGAAAGCCTCCTGGAGGAGTATGATGTCAGAAGAGCCTTGGTCTGCAGGGATGTGAAGGGGGCGGGAATCCCCAGAGAACCATAGGCGCTCAGTACAGTGCTTTGCACACAGTAAGCGCTCAATAAATACAACTGAAGTGAACGTAAGGAAGACATCCACGACCGGAGAGATGAGAGGGAGGCCGGGGCGGGGGTGGTTGGGGACCGTACCAAACAAGGGCGTGGATTTGGGGACCGACGACACCCTGTCAGATCTGCAATGTTAAGCCAAGAGATCCCGGACCTGTCCGAGGTGGGTTAAGCCTCAAATTACGTTCTATTACAACTGTCCTTCGGACTAAAAATAAAGAATTCCTTTTCATGTCGTAAATAAACCCACTACGACGTTTTTAGTAGAAATCTAAGTCCGGGTTTTCATAGGCGTTAACTCTCCACTGGTGATCCCGAAGTTCTGCTGCTCGATTTAGGAGCCCCTTCAGAAGGAAGATAAAGCCTACTGGATAGAGCATAGGCCTGGGAGAAAGTCACGGGTCATGACATTAGAAGGTCACGGGTTCTAATGCCCGTTCCGCCACACATCTGCTGTGTGACCACGGGCAAGTCGCTTAACTTCTCTGGGCCTCAGTTACCCCACCTGTAAAATGGGGATCGAGACTTCGAGCCCCACCTGGGACAGGGACTGTGTCCAACCCTATTTGCTTGTATCCACCCCAGCGCTTAGTACAGTGCCTGGCACATAGGAAGGGCTTAACAAATACCATAATTATTAATTATCATCATCCCTGGAGAACACCGGACAAGCGGCTCACCAAATTTAAAATCGCTTCGATTCGTGGGTCTCCGCATTACTTTAGTAGGAGAAACAACCGTTTCGGTACTAGTCAAGTATCGACATTTTCACTTTCAATGACCCTCCGCGTACGGCTTAACTTTCAGGACTGCAAGTTTTCCACTCTCACCTGGACGGCCGCCAGGCTCTGAAGTTGGGTATTGCTTAAGTGCTGCTGCTGAAGCGCCGCCGTCTGCAGCATTAAATGCTGCTGTTGGGCTGCATACATCTGCTGAAGGTACTGAGCGGCTGAGCTAGGGGGACGATGCAAAGCCTGCTGAATTACCTGGGGTAAATCAATTGGATATTTAGTCAAACTGCAAAAAAAAAGGGGGGGCTCATTAATTGCATTAAATATTAACCAGTTACATAAATGAAACAAACTATTTTTTAATCCTTTCAATCTTTGATCACACTCCACTTCAAGAGACTCACCAGCAAATTCTCAGGCTTGACTCACTCGTGCAGATTAAGATGTCTACATGGCTGCCTTTTCTGCTCCCTCTGTGTTGCAGTGGTCCAGCTTCGGGGGTAAAATCTCTACTGCCTACACTTGTATTTTTCTGCTGGGGGCAGGAGAGCCCGCATATATGTCCAGGCTGGTCATCGACATACCTCCCATTTGATAAAACACTATGAATATTGGAGAGATGGCGAACCTAACTGAGGCTCTCAGATTTCTGGAGGAGATTTAAACCAAGAGGAGCAGAGAAAAATCTGTTCAAAGGAGGCAATTACCAGGGGGTTACAGATGAAAGGCCTCTGGTCTTCTGGCAGATCCTCCCCTACCAAGCCACCAACCACATGCCCTGACGCTCCCTTAGCAGATGAGGGAAGCCCGGGAGTTAAAACTCTAGGTTCACTTAGACTGTGAATCCTCGGGGGAGACAGGGACTGTGTCCGACCCCATTATCTCGTATCGTCCCCTGTATTTAAGTCCCTCAAGACTGTAAGCTCGCTGTGTCACTGTTTATTCTTGTATTGTACTTTCCCAAGTGCTTAGTATTACTACTAAGATTATCATGGTATTTGTTAAGCGCTTACTATGAGCCAAGCACTGTTCTAAGCGCTGGGCTAGAGTCAAGCTCATCAGGTTGCCCCACGTGGGGCTCACAGTTTTAATCGCCATTTTACAGACGAGGTCACCGAGGCACAGAGATGTAAAGTGGCTTGCTCAAAGTCACGCGGCAGACAGGTGGCGGAGCCGAGATTAGAACCCACGTCTTCTGACTCCCAAGCCCGGGCTCTTTCCACTGAGCCACGCTGCTTCCCCCACAGCACTTCACAGCAGAGGGGTATTCCCGTGTTCAGTCACGGCCAGTTGTTGGCAAAGGCGCCCCCCGACAGCCCGGGATATGATTTTGGTTCGGGCCGTGCTAATCGCTCGCCCTGTAGCCAACCTTCCGGGGCATCCCCTCGAGATGTGCGGGCTTAGTTCGGTGCTCCGCACAGAGTAGCGCTCAATAAATACGCCTGAATGAATGCTCGGTACGGAGCACGCGCCTGACAAATATCATTACTACTAATCTTATTCATAATCATCACTCACGATGGTATCTGATCGTACGATATTTAAGGACCTAAATTCTCAAGCACTGCTCTTTTTGCTTTCAGTAGCCCTGCGTGAACGGTTTGATTTTCGGCCCCGAAAACTTTCCACTCTCACCCGGACGGCCGCCAGGCTCTGAAGTCGGGGACCGCTTAAGTGCTGATGCGTTCGGATGATAGGCATACGATACTCCCTGCCGTCCGGAGGAAGGAAATCGGGCGGGGCCCCCCAAAAACATGGAGGAGGAGAGGCAGGAACGCCCAGTCTGGCTAGCTCGGCCTCACTCGCCGCGAATACGGAGGGTGCTCTTCCGCCGAAGCTGCGCCGGGGAAAGAGCAGTGCTCGGGGAACGAGGACACCGAGGTTCTAGTCTCGTTCCGCCGGCAGCTGGCTAACGTGGGCCGCGATCCCCCCGTGCGGCATTCCGCCATCTGTTGCCGCTCCATCCGCTACTCACTTGTTGCCAGCCGTGCCCCAGGAGGAACACGACAGGCGGGACAAGGGGGTGGAAGCAGCACGGCGGAAGCTACGAGAGCTAAAATCAATCCCTTGGGAAGGTTCTCAGTCCTTAAGACTCGGGACTTAGGCTCGGGATGATGACAATAATTCGTTAAGCGCTTACGACGTCCCGGCCACCGTACTAAGCGCTGGGGTATTGCAATCGTTTTTGTCCGTCTGTCTTCCCCGATTAGACTGTGAGCCCGTCGATGGGCAGGGATTGTCTCTATCTGGTGCCAAAGTGTATATTCCAAGCGCTTAGTACAGTGCTCTGCACATAGTAAGCGCTCAATAAATACTATTGAATGAACTGAATGAATACAAGCAAACTGGGTTGGACACAGTCCCTGTCCCGCGTAGGGCTCACGGTTTTAATCCCCATTTTATAGACGAGGTGAGGTCCAGAGAAGTGAAGTGACTTGCCCGAGGCCACCCAGCAGACAGGTGGTGGAGCCGCGATTAGAACCCATGACCTTCTGACTCTCAGGCCCGGGTTCTAACCACAAGGCCACGCTGCTTCCCATCGTTCCTCCACTGCTCATCCTTCGTTCCTCATGGAAGACTGAATCCTATATCCTTTCTGCCCCTTATTCCTGGAGGATACAGGACTGAGACTCTTCTTCCCTCCGTGCCTCAGGCCACGGAGTCAAGACTCTTTCAACTGTTTCCCTTACAACTACCGGGATTTCCAGGAAGATGCTCAGTCCCTTGGGAAAGTGGTCCCAGTGGCTGTAACCCTCTGTTTCTCAGGGCATAATCAAATGGGAAGCAGCGTGGCTCAGTGGATAGAGCCTGGGCTTCGGAGTCAGAGGTCATGGGTTCGACTCCAGGCTCTGCCACTTGTCAGCTGTGTGACTGTGGGCAAGTCACTTCACTTCTCTGTGCCTCAGCTACCTCATCTGTAAAATGGGGATTAACTGTGAGCCTCACGTGGGACGACCCGATTACCCTGTATCTACTCCAGCGCTTAGAACAGTGCTCGGCACGCAGTAAGCGCTTAACAAATACCAACATTATTGGTATTATTAAATGAGAAGCAATGTAGCCTAGTAGAAAGAGCATGGGGCCTGGAGGCAGAGGACCTGGGTTCAAATCCAGCTCAGCCATTTGCCTGCTAGGGAACGACGGGCAAGTCGCTTATCTTCTCTGGATTTCCGTTTTCATATCTGCAAAATGAGAATTCAATACTAGCTCTCCTTCCTACTTTGGCTGTGAGACCCATCGTCTGACCTGATTATCCAGCATCTACCTCAGTGCACGGGTTCTAATCCCAGCTCTGCCGCTAATCAGCTGTGTGACTTTGGGCAAGTCACTTAACTTCTCTGTGCCTCAGTTACCTCATCTGTCAAATGGGGATTAAAACTGTGAGCCCCACGTGGGACAACCTGATCGCCTTGTATGTATCTCCGAGCACTTAGAACGGTGCTTTGTACATAGTAAGTGCTTAACAAATACCATAATTTATTTTTTATTTACAGGGCTTGGCACATAAGTGCCCAACAAATACCAGTTATCATTAATAATAGTGACTGCAGTATTTGCTAAGCACCTACTCTGTGCCAAGCACTACACTAAGCAACGGGGTAGATACTAGATAATCGGGTCCCACAGGGGCCTCACAGTCTAAATAGGAAGGAGAACCGTTCCCGAATCCTGATTTTGCAGATGAAGGAACTGACGCACAGAAGAAGTTAAGTGACTTGCCCAAGGTCACACAGCAGGTGTAACAGGCAGAGACAGGATTAATACCCAGGTCCTCTAACTCCCAGGTTTACAACTCTTTCCACTAAGCCACGTTGCTTCTCAATATGAACAACAGTAGTTACCACTTATAATATGCAGTTCATATGCATCCCCTACTCTGCTCAAATTTTAAAATAAAGCAAGCTGGGAAATTTAATTAAGCCGTGATACGGTTCCATATTTTTATAACATAGAATATATTTCTATTTCTGGTGACGTCTCCCCTTATCCAACCTGTTACCCTTTTTTAATGGAATTTAAGCCCTTATTGTGTGCCAGGTCCTGCACTGAGTGTTTGGGTAGGTACAAGCTAAGGTTGGACACAGTTTATATCCCACACGGGGTCAGAGTCTTGAATCCCCATTTTACAGATGAGGAAACTGAGACGGAGAAATGAAGTGATTTGCCCACAGTCACAGAGCAGACAAGTGGCAGAGCCGGGATTAGAAGCCAGGTCCTCCTGACTCCCAGGTCTGTGCTCTACGCACTAGGCCACGCGGCTTCACTAGGGCAGTGTACGGCTCTCGCTAAAATTTACAGCGAGTGAGGTGACTGAAGTTTGTGGTCAGCGGCTTTCCGAAGGGTGACTGGAGAACTGTCAGCAGCTGGAGGTGGACCTCATGGTCTTCCCTTTCCTGAAAACCGCCCCCACACTTCCCTACCCCCGCATTTCCAACCAATTATCCTCCTGATCACACACCAGCTGGCATCGGAAGCACGGAACGAGAGGGGCAGGATGAAGTCTGAGGACACAGAGGCCTGCGGCTAGAGAGAAACATCACAATTCCACTTGTACCTACGGTTGAATGGCTGCAGTAAAGCGGACAAGGAATGGTTGGCTTTGGCTGGGAGGGAGAAGGGCGGGGGCAAGTGACTCCTTCGTTCGAAATGAAACCTTTAAAACCCAGTCTGCCCAACATAATCTGAAATACCTGCACCGCATGCCGGTCAGAGCCGCTATAAACAGAGATCTGGGGTTGCTGCGTCCGAGAGGAGGAAGTAGTGATGGTGTTGGTGGTGCTGCTGTTAGTAGACGTAGACCCGGAAGATGCCGTGGGATTTGGTTCGCTCTCCATTGTGGCACAGTGTTCCTTAAACCTGGCAGAAAAGGCAAATGTCGCATTTTAGACAAGCACCTGCCGTTCGGAGCTTCTGAAGTTGCAGAGGATAATGGGCCGCCATGCTGAATTTCCAAGAAACCCTCATTGGCTACGGATCGTGGCTAACCGCGGATATGGAAACTGTTCCGATAAATTTCCTGGGAAGGATAACTTTGCGGTGATACAGGGCAATCTCTCGAAAGTAGCTGGAAGAGCTGAGAGACATTAGCGACTACCGCTGGTGACAGGTACTTAACCTCCTGGATGTGAAAGCTCATCTTCTAGACTGTCAGCTCACTGTGGGCAGGGAATGTGTCGCTTTATTTTTATACTGCACTCTCCCGAGCGTTCAGTACAGCGCTCTGCACACACTGGAGAGGTGGTGGTTGGATTCTGCGCCGGCTCTTCCGGGTCATGTGATAATATTGCCCGGTCTCATTCTCACCTTCCCTTGTGGGTCCGGGGGTCTTCGGAGGGTAGATGCTAATCACTCCCACTCCTCCTCCTGGGCTCTCAGATCCTAAGAACGGGAGGCCCGTTCACGGAGGATCAGCCAGGAAAAGGACGACAATGTGTGTAAAGAAAGCCAAGGTGCGGGGAAGCCAGACACGCAACCAAACAGTGGAGAATGCACGAGTCCGGGAGTCATAAAGACCTGGATTCCCAGCCCGGCTCCGCCGCTTGCCCGCTCTGTGACTCTTTGTAAGTCGCTTAACTTCTCTGTTTCCTCTCTGTAAAATGGGGATTAAATAGCTGTCAGAGAGCCCAGTGGGAGACAGGGAATTGTAACCAAGCTGACCATTTTGTATACACCTATTCATTCATTCAATAGTATTTATTGAGCGCTTACTATGTGCAGAGCACTGTACTAAGCACTTGGAATGGACAAATCGGGAACAGATAGAGACATTCCCTGCCCTTGGACGGGCTCACAGTCTAATCGGGGGAGACGGACGGACAAGAACAATAGCAATAAATAGAATCGAGGGGGTGAACATCTCATTAAAACAGCAGCAAACAAATAGAATCAAGGCGATGTACAACTCATTAACAAAATAAATAGGGTAATGAAAATATATACAGTTGAGCCGATGATTACAGTGTCGAGGGGATGGGAAGGGAGAGGGGGAGGAGCAGAGGGAAATGGGGGGAAAAGAGGATTTAGCTGGGGTAGAGGGAGTAGAGGGAAAAGGGGAGCTCAGTCTGGGAAGGCCTCTTGGAGGAGGAGGTGAGCTTTATACCTAGGGCTTAGTATATAGTAAGCGCTTAACAATTACCACTATTATTAATATCTGTGGGATATTAGGCTCCAGACCAAACTAAAGGTCTACAGAACTGCGGTACTGTCCAACCTTTTCATCGGCTACATGACCCGTACGTCACAGAGGCACCACGTCCAGCCCCTAGAGCAGTTCCATCGGGGTAATTTATGGGCCAGACTCCATAAAATGACAAGACCAGATCACGAATAACGAAGTTCTGGATTAACGAAGTTCGAAGCTACGCTCACCTTAACGCAGGTACGCTGAGTAGGACACATGGGGAGAGCCAACAACGACAGCATACCCAAACAACGGAAGAGGTGAAATTGAGAAACGGAAAACAAGGAGAGAGAAGAGGCTTTGGAGTACACGGTAAAACAAAGCCTCAGAGGGGGCCGGATCCCAGCTGAAAATGGCCAGAGGCAGACCAGGTTGGATCTGGATAAGTAGGGCTTTCGAATAACAGCTTCAGAATGAACTAGAGACAAGGAAGCAAGAGAGAAAACGTCGCCAAGAGCTGCAAACATCAAACGCTGCAACATAATAAGAGGCATTCTTTCGGTGTGCATCAGGTGGCCGGGACTGCGGGTCCCACATTGACCTTTTCGGTCACGTTCCGACACACGCACAGCTGAATTTCATCATCTGTGGTGTCTTCTTTAAATAGCAAGGACAACTACGGGTAACCTAACAGACCACTCTGGTCAAGACCGAGGAAGCTACTTTCATTAGCTGCCTTAGGTTTCTTCTTGCCTTTGCCTCACAGAGAATAAAATATTAGCCAGGATTGACTCTGACCTTTGGAAATCTTGAAGTATCATTTATAGCTGCCTTTGCTGTGTGACCCTGGGCAAGTCACTTAACTTCTCTTTGCCTCAGTGTCCTCAACTGTAAAATGAAGAATAAATGCCTTTATTCTCTCTTACAGGTGAACTCGATGTGGGACAGGCCCTGGGACCAAACTGATGACCTTCTATTGACCCCAGTTAAATTATGTGCTTGATGCATAATAAGTACTTAAATGCCACAGATATTATTATTAATAACCTCTAGAGAATGTAGAAATTTCTCCATTTGACAATTTTCTGAATTCTGTAACAATTTATATTTTCTTATGTGACAAAATGCTTCTAGAACTCTGATACTAACTAATCATTTCAGCTTGAACTTTTTCTATCCACAGTAAGAATTTCAGTACCGGGAGGAACTGCACTTTATTTTTAGAGGGGTAGGAAACCACCACCACTGCAGAAAGGACACCTGTGGTTAGCCACATTGGGAACATCTCTTCTCGAGAGACAAAACAAATCCGACCCTCTGCAAGTCAGCTACACTGATACGACTAAATCAAGGGCTCCTTCTACTATTTCTCAACTGAGAGAAGACTCGGTCAGGACGATATTCTGTACAATACTATTCCTCTTTTCAGGTCCCGGTCAACTCAATGTGCAATTTTTATGTGTATACAGTATTGTCAAAGCCAAAGCAATATACAAGAGCCTAATTATAAATATACAAGAGCCTAATTATCTGTGACTGCATCTATATTTAGGATGAAAGGTAAAAAAAACACTTTCACCAAACCTGATGGAAAAAAAAATCACCGCTAACAGCCCTCATTTTCATTCTAGTATATTAATAGCATATTTTACCTGCCTATAATAATAATTATAACTATGGTACTTGTTAAGCTCATACTAGAGGCCAAGCGCTGAGGTAGATCCACGTTAATCAGGTTGGAGCCAGTCCCCGTCCCACCTGAGGCTCGCCCTCTTAGCCCCATTTTTCCAGATGAGGTCAAAGAGGCGCAGAGAAGATAAGTGGCTTGCCCAAGGTCACCCAGCAGACGTGCTAAAGTTGGAATTAGAACCCAGGTCCTTCTGAATCTCAGGCCCAGGCTCTATCCACTCAGCCACGCTGCTTCTCTGCACCTCCAACATTAATTAATCCTAGCATTCTCCCCAGGCCGGTGGTATTCATTTCGAAGAGGGGAAAGGCTGAGGCGTCTTTGCCTCACCCCTAACTACAGGAAATGCAGTACAGTGAAAGAGAGTATAATACTGTGCAGAGCTCTGTACTGAGCGCTTGGGAAAACGATCTAAACTCTTGGCCTCCATTCAACCCCGTCCTTCCTCACATCCCTGATCTGCTCCAAGGCAGCTCACAACTATTGCCCAAAGACGGGCGTGAAAATACTCAGCACTCAATCAATGGTATTTATTGAGGACTTTCTGCGAGTAGAGCACTGGACTAAAGGTTGGGAGAGTACAAGAGCGGCTTTTTTGGGTTTTGCTTTTTTAATGGCATTGGTTAAGCACTTACTCTGTGTCAAATACTGTTCTAAGTGCTGAGGTAGGTAAGATAATAATAATAATAATAATGTTGGTATTTGTTAAGCGCTTACTATGTGCCGAGCACTGTTCTAAGTGCTGGGGTAGACACAGGGGAATCAGGTTGTCCCACGTGGGGCTCACAGTCTTAATCCCCATTTTACAGATGAGGTAACTGAGGCCCAGAGAAGTGAAGTGACTTGCCCAAAGTCACACAGCTAAGTGCCCGAGCCGGGATTCGAACCCATGACCTCTGACTCCAAAGCCCGTGCTCTTTCCACTGAGCCACGCTGCTTCTCTAAGATAAATAGGTTGGAGTTGGTAGACATGTTCCCTGCCCACAACAGACTTAACGCAAACAATGAATGGCAAGACTTGGGCAGTATAATTTGGAGGGAGAGTGACAGCTCAAGAAAACAGAGCCATCCCAACGGGGTGATGGCGCTCAGTACAGTGCTCTGCGTAGAGTAAGCCCTCAATAAATACCATCGATCGATACCTGTAGTGACGACTGGTCAGGACGCACAACATCGATGGTATTTAATAATAATAATGTTGGCATTTGTTAAGCGCTTACTAGGTGCAGAGCACTGTTCTAAGCGCTGGGGTAGATATAGGGTAATCGGATTGTCCCACGTGAGGCTCACATTTAATCCCCATTTTCCAGATGAGGTCACTGAGGCCCAGTGAAGTGACTTGCCCACAGTCCCACAGCTGGCAAGTGTCAGAGCCGGGAGTCGAACCCATGACCTCTGACTCCGCAGCAAAGGCTCTTTCCACTGAGCCACGCTGCTTCCCCATTACTGAGCGTCTACTGTGTGCAGAGCGCTGTAGACTAAGCGCTTGGGAGACTATGACACGGGAATATGAGAGACAGATTCCCGGCCCAAAGTGAGCTTCCACACAAGGCCTAAGAAGAAAAGTGGACACAGACGGAGCCGTTTCCGGCGGGAACGCCGGTGGGACAATCACTGAGGCCGGGGAAGGAGATCGCTCCACAATGTACGATCCTTGAGGGCAGGGAATGTGCCTGTTCTGTTGTTCTACTGTACTCCCCCACCCGCTCAGTACAGTGCTCTGCACTTAGTAAGCGCTCAATAAATATGATTAATGAGAATACCCCCTTCCCTACCCCCTGGGGGAAACACCCCCTGGTTGGAGAAGCAGCAGTTAAGAGAAGCAGCGTGGCTCAGTGGCAAGAGCCCGGGGTTTGGGGGCCAGAGGTCGTGGGTTCTAATCCTGGCTCCGCCACTTAACTGTGTGACTCTGGGCAAGTTTCACTTCTCTGCGCCTCAGTGACCTCATCTGTAAAAGGAGGATGAAGACTGAGAGCTCCACGTGGGACAACCTGATTACCTTGTATCTCCCCCGGCGCTTAGAACAGTGCTTGGCACAGAGTAAGCACTCAACAAATACCATCATCATCATCATCATCGTCTGAGGGAATGGGGGGTGCACACCCATTCCCTACCTGCGGGAGTGAGGTAAACACCCCCTCCTCAAGCCCTGGGGGGAGGGCAACATCTTCCTTCTCACCCAAAGTGGGGAAACAACTATTCATTCATTCAATCGTATTTATCGAGCGCTTACGATGTGCAGAGCACTGGGCTAAGCGCTTGGAGGTACAATTGGGCAACAGAGAGAGACGATCCCTGCCCAATAACGGGCTCACAGCAGTGCAGCTCAGTGGAAAGAGCCCGGGCTTGGGAGTCAGAGGTCGTGGGTTCGAATCCCTACTCCACTTGTCAGCTGTGTGACTGTGGGCAAGTCACTTCACTTCTCTGGGCCTCAGTGACCTCATCTGTCAGAATGGGGATTAAAAAATGAGAGCCCCACATGGGACGACCTGATGACCCTGTATCTCCCCCAGGGCTTAGAACAGTGCCCTGCACCTAGTAAGCGCTTAACAAGTACCACAATTTCTTTGACCTTGGGCAAGTCACTTCACTTCTCTGTGCCTCAGTTCCCTCATCTGCCAAATGGGGATTCAAACTGTGAGCCCCACGTAGGACAACCTGATCACCTTGTATCTCCCAGCGCTTAGAACAGGGCTTTGCACCTAGTAAGCGCTGAACAAGTACCACCATTGATTTTTCTTTTATTTTTATTTAAGTGCTTAACAAATCCCAACATTATTATTATTAAACGGGGGAGACAGACAGCAAAGCAAAACAGACCACAACAAAACATCGTCATCAAGATAAATAGAATCAAGGTGCTGTACACCTCATTAACAAAATAAATAGGGTAATAAAAATCTGTACAAGTGAGCACAGCGCGGAGGGGAAGGGAAAGGGGGAGGAGCAGAGGGAAAGGGGGGGGGTAAAGGGGCAGCAGAGGGAAAGGGGGGAGCTCAGTGAGGGAAGGCCTCTTGGAGGAGGTGAGCTGTAAGTAGGGTTTTGAAGAGGGGAAGACAGTTTGGCAGAGGTGAGGAGGGAGGGCGTTCCGGGACCGCGGGAGGATGTGACCCGGGGGTCGACGGCGGGACGGGCGAGGCCGGGGGACGGCGAGGAGGTGGGCGGCGGAGGAGCGGAGCGTGCGGGGTGGGCGGTGGAAAGAGAGAAGGGAGGAGAGGTAGGAGGGGGCCAGGGGATGGAGAGCCTCGAAGCCTAGAGTGAGGCGTGTTTGTTTTGTGCGGAGGTGGAGAGGCAAAGCCCAGGCCCGCTGCAGGGTGAGGAGGGGGCGGGCGAGGGTCCGGGCGTCCGGTCCCGGGGCTCCGCGCGCAGCCGCGCAGGCCCCAGCCGGGGCCCAGAGGGGCGGGCAGCGGCGCGGAGCGGCGGGCCCGGATGGCGGGCTCGGCCCGGCCTCCCCCGGCCTCCCCCGGCCTCCCCCGGGGCTGTGGGTGCAGAGCGCACCGCGGCGGGTCCGCGCCCGGCCCTCGCTCCCTCCCTCGCTCCCGCCCGCCCGGCGGCCGCCCCTCCACTTACTCCGCTTCCGCCATCTTCTCTCCTCCATCACTGAGGCGCCGTGCGCATGCGCCCCGCCCGGGAGCGCGCGCCGGGGCCGGGGCGGGGACGGCCGGCCTCGCCCGCTCCGCCGACCCACGTGACCCCGCGTGACGTCAGCCCCGGCCGCCCCCCACCATTCATTCATTCGTTCGTTCATTCATTCATCCCTGCCTCCCTTCCTCCCCCCTTTCCTTCCTTCCTCCCTCCCTCCCTCCCTCCCTCCATTCCTTCCTTTCCTTTCCTTCCTCCCTCCCTTCATTCCCTTCCTCCCTCCCTTCATTCCCTTCCTCCCTCCCTCCTTTCCTTCCTTCCTCCCTTCCTTCCTTCCTTCCTCCCTTCCTTCCCTCCCTTTTTCCTTCCTTCCTCCCTCCCTCCCTCCCTCCCTTCCTTCCTTCCTTCCTTCCTTCCTTCCTTCCTTCCTTCCTTCCTTCCTCTCTTCCTCTCTTCCTCCCTCCCTTCCTTCCTCCCTTCCCTCCCTCCCTCCTTTTTTCCTTCCTTCCTCCCTCCCTCCCTCTCTTCCTCCCTCCCTCCCTCCCTCCCTCTCTCCCTCCCTCCCTCTCTCCCTCCCTTCCTTCCTTCCTTCCTTCCTTCCTTCCTTCCTTCCTTCCTTCCTTCCTTCCTCTCTTCCTCCCTCCCTTCCTTCCTCCCTTCCCTCCCTCCCTCCTTTTTCCTTCCTTCCTCCCTCCCTCCCTCCCTCTCTTCCTCCCTCCCTCTCTTCCTCCCTCCCTCCCTTCCTTCCTTCCTCCCTTCCTTCCTCCCTCCCTTCCTTCCCTCCCTCCTTTTTTCCTTCCTTCCTCCCTCCCTCTCTTCCTCCCTTCCTTCCTTCCCTCCCTCCCTCCTTTTTTCCTTCCTTCCTCCCTCCCTCCCTCCCTCCCTCTCTTCCTCCCTCCCTCCCTCCCTCCCTTCCTTCCTTCCTTCCTTTCTTCCTCCCTCCCTTCCTTCCCTCCCTCCCTCCTTTTTTCCTTCCTTCCTCCCTCCCTTCCTTCCTTCCCTCCCTCCTTTTTTCCTTCCTTCCTCCCTCCCTCCCTCCCTCCCTCCCTCCCTCTCTTCCTCCCTCCCTCCCTCCCTTCCTTCCTTCCTTCCTTCCTTCCTTCCTTCCTTCCTTCCTTCCTTCCTTCCTTCCCTCCTTCCTTCCTTCCCTCCCTCCCTCCTTCCCTCCTTCCTTCCCTCCCCCCACTCATTCGTTCACTCCATCCACTGGACTGAGCGCTTGGAAGAATAGTCATAATAATAATGACAATACTAATAATAATGTTGGTATTTGTTAAGCGCTTGCACTTGGAATAATGATGATGATAATAATAATGTTGGTATTTATTAAGCACTTGCGCTTAGAATAATAATAGTAATAATTATTATTATAATGATAATGTTGGTATTTGTTAAGCGCTTGCGCTCGGAATAATAATGATAATAATAATAATAGTGGAAAGAGCACAGGCTTGGGAGTCAGAGGTCATGGGTTCGAATTCCGGCTCTGCCACCTGTCAGCTGTGGGACTGTGGGCAAGTCACTTCACTTCTCTGTGCCTGTTACCTTATTGGCAAAATGGGCATTAAGATTGTGAGCCTCAAGTGGGACAACCTGATGACCCTGAATCTAACCCAGCGCTCAGAACAGCGCTCTGCACATAGTAAGTGCTTAACATATACCAACATTATTATTAATAGTAATATTAATTAGTATTGTTATTAATATTATTATTAATAATGATGTTGGTATTTAAGCACTTGGAATAATAATAGTAATAATAAGAATAATAATGTTGGTATTTGCAAAGCGCTTGGAATAATAATGATAATAATAATAAGAAGAAGAAGAATGTTGGTATTTGTTAAGCACTTGCGCTTGGAATAATAATAATAATAATGATGATAATAATGTCGGTATTTGTTAAGGACTTACTATGTGCAGAGCACTATCCTAAGCGCTGGGGGACATTCAGGTAGAGAAGCAGTGTGGCTTAGTGGAAAGAGCCTGGGCTTGGGAGTCAGAGGTCGTGGGTTCTAATCCCGGCTCCGTTGCTTGCCAGCTGTGTGACTTTGGGCAAGTCACTTCATTTCTCTGGGCCTCAGTTCCCGCATCTGTAAAATGGGGATTAAAAGTGTGAGCCCCACGTGGGACAACCTGATTACCTTGTATCCCCCCAGTGCTTAGAACAGTGCTTTGCACATAGTAAGCACTTAAAAAATACCACCATTATTATTATTACAGGGTAATCAGGTTGTCCCACGTGAGGTTCACAGTCTTAATGCCCCTTTTACAGATGAGGGAACTGAGGCCCAGAGAAGTGAAGTGACTTGCCCACAGTCACACCGCTGACGAATAGCAGATCTGGGATTCAAACCCCTGACCTCTGACTCCCAAGCCCGGGCTCTTTCCACTGAGCCACGCTGCTTCTCATGCTAATGATGGTATTTCTTAAGCGCTTACTCTGTGCCCAGCACTGCTCCAAGCCCTCGGGGGGGCGGGGATACAAGGTGAGCCCATGGGGCTCACAGTCTTCATCCCCACTTGACAGATGAGGGAATGGAGGCCCAGTGAAGAAGATTCATTCATTTATTCAGTAGTATTTATTGAGCGCTTTCTATGTGCAGAGCACTGTACTAAGCGTTTAGAAATGTACAACCGGGCAACAGAGAGAGACCATCCCTGCCCGATGACGGGCTCACGATCTAAACGGGGGAGACAGACGGCAGAGCAAACAGAACGAAACGAAAACAAGACAACATCATCGAGATAAATAGAATCACGGAGATATACACAGCATTAACAAAATAAATAGGGTAATAAATAATAGATACAAATGAGCACAGTGTTGAGGGCAGGGAAAAGGGGAAGAGCAGAGGGTCGGGGGGAGGGAGAGGGAAAGGGAGGGCTCAGTCTGGGAAGGCCTCCTGGAGGAGGTGAGCTCTTAATAGGGCATAAGAAGAGCGGGCAGAAGAAAGGAAATTATATCGTCGTGGTATGAGGCAGAGGCTCTGGAGGACCAAATTGGCCAGCGTAATAGTAATAATAATTGTAGTTGTTAAGTGCTTACAACGTCCCACATGGGACTCGCCCTCTCAATCCCCATTTTACAGATGAGGCAGCTGAGGCCCGGAGAAGTTAAGTGACTTGTCCAAGGTCACACGGCAGGCACTTGGCAGAGTCAGTATTATTCATTCAATAGTATTTATTGAGCGCTTACTATGTGCAGAGCACTGTACTAAGCGCTTGGAATGGACAAATCGGCAACAGATAGAGACAGCCCCTGCCCTTTGAGGGGCTTAAGGTCTAATCGGGGGAGACGGACAGACCAGAACGATGGCGATAAATAGAGTCTAATAGGGTATTAGAACCCAGGACCTTCTGGCTCCCGGGTCCGTGCTCTCTCTGCTAAGATGTGCTGCTTCTCTCCTTTCCCACCCATTAGGAGTTGGAAATCAACCAGTCGATCGTAGTTATTGAACACTTACCGTATGCTAAGCGCTTGGGAGAGGCTGTGTGACTGTGGGCAAGTCACTTAACTTCTCTGTGCCTCAGTTCCCTCATTTGTAAAATGGGGATTAAGACCGTGAGCCTCGCGTGGGACAACCCGATGACCCTGTATCTACCCCAGCGCTTAGAACAGTGCTCTGCACGTAGTAAGTGCTTAACAAATACCAACACTATAATTACAACACAACAATATAACGGACACGTTCCCTGCCCACAGCCAGCTGCCGGTCTAGAGGAAATGCACAGCAGATTGGTCCTTGAACGTGGTCCCAGCGTGGTGCCACCGGGGTAGAAAGTGAGGATCGGGGCCAGTGAAGTGGACTTCCTAAGGGAAAAGGAGCCACAGCGGGCAAATATCAGTTGGAGGGGGGGAAGGAACCAATCAATCAATCATTCGATCGATCAATGGCTCCTATTGAGTGTTTAATAATGTTGGTATTTGTTAAGCGCTTACTACGTGCAGAGCACTGTTCTAAGCGCTGGGGTAGATACAGGGTAATCGGGTTGTCCCATGTGAGGCTCACAGTTAATCACAGTTAATCGCAGTTTACTGGGTGCAGAGCACTGTACTCTTGGAAAATAATAATAATGACAGTATTTGTTAAGTGCCTCCATGTGCCAGGCACTGTTCCAAGCACTGGGGTAGATACAAGATAGTGGTATTTGTTAAGCGCTTACCCTGTGCCAAGCACTGCTGTAAGCGCTAGGGGAGATAGAAGGTAATCAGGTCGTCCCGCGTGGGGCTCACGGTCTTCATCCCCATTTTACAGACGAGGGAACTGAGGCCGGAGAAGTGAAGTGACTGGCCCAACGTCACCCAGCAGACAAGTGGTGGAGCTGGGATTAGAACCCAGGTCCTTCTCTGACTCCCGTGCTCTATCCACTACGCCATGCTGCTTCTCTAATAATAATAATAATGTGGGCATTACTCTGTGCCAAGCACTGTTCTAAGCACTGGGGTAGATACAAGGTAACCAGGTCGTCCCATGTAGGGCTCACAGTCTTCATCCCCATTTGACAGATGAGGGAACTGAGGCACAGAGAAGTTTGGTGGCTTGCCCAAAGTCATACAGCACACAAGTGGCAGAGGCGGGATTAGAACCCATGGCCTCTGACTCCCAAGCCCAGGCTCTTTCCACTGAGCCACGCTGCTTCTCTATGAGCAATGCGGCAACAGAGAGAGACAATCCCGGCCCAACAACAGGCTCACGGTGTAGAAGGGTAAGACACACAACAAAACAACACAAGTAGTCAGTCATCAATACCATCATTTATTCATTCATTCGATCATATTTATTGAGCACTCACTGTGTGCACAGCACTGGACTAAGTGCTTGGAATGGGCAGGGATCGTCTCTGTTGCCGAACTGTACATTCCAACCGCTTAGTACAGTGCTCTGCACCTAGTAAACCCTCAATAAATACTATTGAATGAATGAATGAAAGTACAATTCAGCAACAAAGAGAGACAATCCCTACCCAACAAGGGGCTCGCAGTCTAGAAGCAGCGTGGCTCAGTGGAAAGAGCCCGGGCTTGGGAGGCAGAGGCCATGGGTTCTAATCCCGCCTCCGCCACTTGTGTGCCGTGTGACTTTGGGCAAGTCACTTCACATCTCTGGGCCTCAGTGACCTCATCTGGAAAATGGGGATGAAGGCGGTGAGCCCCACGTGGGACAACCTGATGACCTTGTATTCTCCCACCCCCCCCAGCGCTTAGAACAGTGCTTGGCATATAGTAAGCCCTTGACAAATACCATTATTATTAGAAGGAGAGAGACAGACAACAAACAAAACAAGTAGACAGGCATCACTACCATCATTCATTCATTCAGTCAGTCGTATTTACTGAGCACTTACTGTGTGCAGAGCACTGTACTAAGCGCTTGGAAAGTACAATTCGGCAACTGATAGAAACAATCCCTACCCAAAAATGGGATCACAGTCTAGAAGGGGGAGACAGACAACACAACCAGCCAAGTAGACAGGCATCAGAACCATCATTCATTCATTCATTCATTCAATCGTATTTATTGAGCGCTTACTGTGTGCACAGCACCGTACTAAGGTCTTGGGAAGTACAATTTGGCAACAGATAGAGACGATCCCTACCCAACATCGGGCTCACAGTCTAGAAGGGGGGAGACAGACAACTAAACAAGTAAACAGGCAGCATTAAGAGAATTAAGGCAGCATTAGAGAAGCAGTGTGGTTCAGTGGAAAGAGCCCGGCCTCGGGAGTAGAGGTCATGGGTTCTAATCCCGCCTCTGCCACTTGCCAGCTGTGTGACTCTGGGCAAGTCACTTCACTTCTCTGGGCCTCAGTTACCTCATCTGTAAAATGGGGATTGAGACTCTGAGCCCCACGTGGGACAAGCTGATTACCTTGTGTCTCCGCCAGCGCTTAGAACAGTGCTTGACACGCAGTAAGTGCTTAACAAATACCACACCCCAATACCTTACAGCATGGCATAGTGGATAGAGCACGGGCCTGGGAGTCGGAAGGTCACGGATTCTGATCCCCGCTCAGCCACTCGTCTGCTGTGTGACCTTGGGCAAGTCGCTTAACTTCTCTGTGCCTCAGTTCCCTTATCTGTCAAATGGGGATGAAGACTGTGAGCCCCACATGGGACAACCTGATGACCCTCTATCTACCCCCCTGCTTAGAAGAGACCTTTAGACTGTGAGCCCATCGTTGGGCAGGGATTGTCTCTATCTATTGCCGAATTGTACATTCCAAGCGCTTAGGAGAGTGCTCGGCGCACAGTAAGCGCTCAATGAATACGATCGAATGAATGCTTGGCACATAGTAAGTGCTTAACAAATACCATATTTATTATTATTATTATTATCCAGAGAGAGAGAGAGAGACGCACACACACATAACCACCCACAGAGAAGTGGTGGTTGGCTATAGACATCAGCAACTTTTTAATGATATTAATTGCGGTTTTTGTTATGCACTTAAACTCCTCCTCTAGACTGTCAGCTCACTGTGGGGAAGGAATGTGTCTGCTCATTCATTCATTCGTTCATTCAATCGCATTTTTTGAGCACTTACTGTGTGCAGAGCACCATACTAAGCGCTTGGAAAATACAAATCAGCAACAAAGAGAGACAATCCCTACCCAACAATGGGCTCACAGTCTAGAAGGGGGAGACAGACAACAAAACAAAATGAAACAAATAGGCATCAATATATTGTTACACTGTACTCTCCCAAGCACTTAGTACAGTGCTTAAGCGCTCAATAAATATGATTGAATGAATGAATGACAAGGCTTCAGCCCAGCCCCCGACTTGTGCTGAGGGAACCCCAATCCACATCCAGTTCCCCTTTTTAGACCATAACCTCATGGTGGGCAGGGAACGTGTCTGTTGTTATATTGTACTCTCCCAAGCGCTTAGTACAGTGCTCTGCACACCGTAAGCGCTTAATAAATGACATCACCTGACTGACTCCCAGTTGTGCCACAGAGACCCTGGCATCCGTTCAGCCCGTGAGGACTCTCCAACTGCAGCTGCAGGGACGAGAGATGGAGCTGACATCTTGGCTCCTCCTCTGTTTCTTTGTATTTTTAATGGTATTTGTTAAGTACCTACTACGTGTCAGGCATCGTACTAAGGACTGCGGTAGATACGAGGTTGGACACAGTCCATGTCCCGCTTGGGGCTCACCATCTTAATTCCCATTTTACAGTTGAGGTAAAATGAGGCACCTCTCCTATGAATTAACGCCTGACGGTGGCGGGAGAGTCTGCGTACGCCGATGAAGCTTAGAGCTATGCCACTGAGAGATGCTCTCGCTAATTCTCTTCCCCTCTTCAAAACCCTACTTAAAGCTCACCTCCTCCAAGAGGGCTTCCTAGACTGAGCTCCCCTTTTCCCTCTGCTCCCTCTACCCATCCTTCACCTCTCCGCAGCTAAACCCCCTTCTCCCTCCTTTCCCTCTGCTCCTCCCCCTCTCCCTACCCATCCCCTCAGCACCGTACTCGTCCGCTCAACTGTATATATCTTCATCACCCTATTTATTTTGTTAATGAGACGTTCATCACCTTGATTCTATTTATTTGCTATTGTTTTAATGAGATGTTCTTCCCCTCGATTCTATTTATCGCCATTGTTCTCGTCTGTCCGTCTCCCCCGATTAGACCGTAAGCCCGTCAAAGGGCAGGGACTGTCTCTATCTGTTACCGATTTGTCCATTCCAAGCGCTTAGTACAGTGCTCTGCGCATAGTAAGCGCTCAATAAATACTATTGAATGAATAATGGAAAGGACCAAGCGGAAGTGTCGGAGACAGTTGATTCGCCTGTGCTGGGCAGCAGCGGCCAGGGAAAGAGTCAAAGGTAGACGATCAAATGATCAAAATGTCGATCAGAGGGAATGGCAGAGACTCAAGTCTTCACCACCTCTGTATTTTTACCAAGAAAACTAAGGATACACGTACCAGAACGACTACAGATACGGTGCTGGAAGATGACCCCCTCAGGTCGGAAGGAACTTAATAAGCTACTGGGGACGAGCAGACGGTGTCTCAGAGTATCGTGGGTGTTTATGACGTGGTCGGAATAAGGCCTTCGGGACCTCTGATTTCCGATGTCGCCTTAAGAGAAATGAATATCCGAATCTGAAAAGATACCCTTAGAGATATAGACTGGTGTCCCATTAGTAAGGATGTAAGACAAGAATGTATCTTATCCCCTTATCTGTTCATCCTTTATTTTTTGTCTTGTCATACTGGCGACTTATTTCCGACCGATAGCGACACCAGGCACACATCTCTCCCAGAACGCGCCGTTCTTCATCTGCAGTCGTTCTGGTAGTGGCTCCATAGACTTTTCTGGGTCAAAATACAGAAGTGTTTACCGTTGCCTCCTTCCGCGCAGTAAACTCGAGTCTCGGCCCTCGATTCTCTCCCGTGCCACTGCTGCCCAGCGCAGGGGAGTTTTGACTTGTAGCAGATGGCCTGCCACTCGGTAGCCACTGGCCGAGCTAGGAATGGAATGGACAGGCCTCTGCTTGACTCTCCCTTCCATAGTTGAGACTGGTGGAGGACCGGAAATTTTCCAGGTGCGACCCTGAGAGGGGTCATCCTTTATACCGAATACGTGAGAGAAGCCGGATTGGATAATAATAATAATAATAATAATGTTGGTATTTGTTAAGCGCTTACTATGTGCCGAGCACTGTTCTAAGTGCTGGGGTAGACATAGGGGAATCAGGTTGTCCCACGTGGGGTTCACAGTCTTAATCCCCATTTTACAGATGAGGGAATTGAGGCACAGAGAAGTTAAGTGACTTGCCCACAGTCACACAGCCGACAAGTGGCAGAGCTGGGATTCGAACTCATGAGTCCTGACTCCAAAGCCCGTGCTCTTTCCACTGAGCCACGCTGATGAAGACATATGGGGAGTAAAGATTGGAGGAAGGAATATAAGCAATCTTCATTATGCTGATGATATTATCCTACTAGCAGAAATGAAGAAGATTTGAAGGATTTATTACTAAAGGTGAATAATAATAATAATGGTATTTGTTAAGCACTTGTATGCCAAGCACTGTTCAAAGCGCTGGGATAGATACACGGTGTAAGCGGGTTGTCCCACGTGGGACTCACAGTCTTAATCCCCACTTTACAGATGAGGTAACCGAGGCCCAGAGAAATCAAGTGACTTGCCCAAAGTCACACAAATGATAAGTGGCGGAGCCGGGATTAGAACCCGTGTCCTCTGACTCCCAAGCCCAGGCTCTTTGGAACCGAGCAAAAATATGGGCTTACATTTGAATGTCAAGAAAACAAAGATCACGACAACTGGAAGTTTTAACACATTTGTAGCGGATGGAGAGAAGATTGAAATAGTTGACAGTTTTTCTCTCCTGGGATCGATAATCAATAATAAAGGATCTAGTAGTAAAGAAATACGCCAAAGATTAATATTAGGAAGACTTGCTATGCAGAGCCTGGAAAAAGTCATGAAATATGCTGATGTAACAATTGCCACAAAAATACAAATTGTCAACTTTATGGTGCTTCCGGTGACAACCCGAAAGCTGGACAGTTAAACAGCAGGACAGAAAGAACGTCGATTCTTTGAAATGTGGTGTTGGAGAAGGCTTTTGCGAATACCATAGACTTCCCAAAAAGCAAGTAAATGTATTATGGAACAAATTAAGCCAAAGTGGTCTTTGGAAGGCCAAATGACTCGACTTAGATTAGCATATTTGGGACACCTAATCAGGAGGGCTAATTATCTGGAGAAGACACTAATGCTAGGAAAAGTCCAGGGAAAACGTGGAAGAGGCAGCCCGGCAGTTAGCTGGCTAGAGAACATAACGATAACGGAAGGACCGTTAGAAAAGCTTTGGATTATGCCAGAAGACAGGATGTTCCGGAGAAAATATATCCATAGAGTCTCTATGAATCGGAAACGACTTGACGGCACTTGATAATAATAATAAAAAATGAGGCACAGGGAAGTTAAGCGACTCACCTAGCCGTCAGTCAGTCAGTCAATTGTATTTACTGAGTTCTTACTGTGCACAGAGCACTGAACTGAGCACTTGGGAGAGTACAATTCAACAATAACCAGACACATTCCCGGCCCGCGGAGAGTTTACACAAGTGGCGGAGCTGGGATTAGAACCGAGGTCCTCAGAGCCTCAGGTCCGTGCTCTATCGTCTAGACCACGCTGCTTGTCCCTCATGGGGCTCACAGTCCTAATCCCCATTTTACAGATGAGGTATCGGAGGCACAGACTACTGAAGTGACAACGGGTGGAGGAAGGCCAGCGGGAGGATGTGAGCAAATGGTTGGCCGTGGGATGGACGAGACTGAGATACAGAGAATGAGTTGGTGTTAAAGGAGCCAAGTGAGCGTGTTGCGTTGTAATTCATTCATTCATTCAATAGTATTTACTGAGGGCTTACTTTGTGCAGAGCACTGTACTAAGCGCTTGGAATGGACAAATCGGTAACTGATAGAGACAGTCCCTGCCCTTTGACGGGCTCACAGTCTAATCGGGGGAGCGGATAGACAAGAACAATAGCAATAAATAGGAACGAGGGGATGAACGTCTCATTAAAACAATAGCAGATAAATAGAATCAAGGCGATGTACATCTCATTAACAAAATAAATAGGGTAATGAAAATATATACAGTTGAACGGACGAGTACAGTGCTGAGGGGAGGGGAAGGGAGAGGGGGAGGAGCAGAGGGAAATGGGGGGAAAAGAGGGCTTAGCTGAGGAGAGGTGAAGAGGGGATAGAGGGAGCAGAGGGAAAAGGGGAGCTCAGTGTGGGAAGGCCTCTTGGAGGAGGTGAGCTTTAAGTAGGGTTTTGAAGAGGGGAAGAGAATGAGTTGCAATAATAATGAGGGTATTTGCTAAGTGGTTACTATGTGCCAAGCACTGTTCTAAGCGCTGTAGTGGGAAATCAGCAAGGTAAAATAGGAGAAAGTGAGCGGATTGAGTGCCTTAAAGCCAATGGTGAGGAGTTTCCGTTTGATGCGGTGGTGGATGGGCAACCACTGGAGGTTTCTGAGGAGTGTGAAGGGCATGGACTGAATATTTTTTAGAAAAATAATCCGGGCTACAGAGTGAAGGACAGACTGGCATCTCCTGGGTTCAGGATATAATAATAATAATAACGGTATTTGTTAAGCGTTTACTGTGTGTCAGGCACTGTACTAAGCACAGGGGTGGATACAAGCAAATCGATTTGGACACAGTCCCTGTTCCACGTGGGGCTCACAATCTCAACCCCCGTTTTACAGATGAGATGACTGAAGCCCAGAGAAGTGAAGTGACTTGCCCGAGGCCACACAGCAGACAAGTGGCGGAGTCGGTATTTGAAGCCATGACCTTCTGACAACCAGGCCCGTGCTCTATCCACTGGGCCAGGTTGCTTCTCTAACCTGGGTGCGCATTTTACGGCAGGTTCTTCTTAAAATATCCCAGCTCTACCACTTATCTGTGGAATGACCCTGAATAAGTCACTTAACTTCTCTGGGCCTCAGTTCCCTCATCTGTAAAATGTAAGACTGCGAGCCTCCTGTGGGACAGGGACCGTATCCAATTGGATAAACTTGTATCTACCCCAGCGCTTAGAACAGGGATTGGCACATAGTAAGTGCTTGACAAATACCATTAAAAAAACCTAAAAAAAAAGTTGATTTTAAATTTACTAACTTACTTTATATAAAAAATAAGGACTTCCCACAGGTAGGGCCGGCGGACATCTTGCAGGCTTCGGGGCCTGATCTGAACTATTCTTCTGCCCTAACTCCATATATAATGGTGCAGGCTACTCTCCGGCTCTAGAAAAAGAAATTAAATGTATAAAGAGATCTTGAGGGATTTCTCTTAGACGAAGCAGCAATGTTTCACTAATAATGAACGTCCTTCTGCCTCTGGATAAAATACTTTTCAGAGAGGAAATACACCTCTTTCGGTACCGAGCTCGGAAAACTGGGTTTGTAGGTCAGATGATTTCAAATACAAATCCTTTGTTTTCTCCTGTAATTGGCAGCACCCTGTGGTGCAATCCCGGGCTGCAAACCGAAAAAGAAAATTTCCATTTAAAATGTATGGTCCGAAGATGAGGAGAGGAAAGGAATTTCCCAAACTGATGGAGTAATATGGTTATAATACGCAGGCTATATAAGCGTAATGATACTTCGGATTTAAAAGTCGGCTTTCATCCGTGGACTTCAAAGCATTTTGCAAACCATAATTTATTTTCACAGCATTCTGAGGTCAGTTAGCGTTGCTATCCTCAAGTTATAGATAGGGAAGTAGATGCGGAGAAGAGAAAATGACTTGTTCATAGCCACAGAGCAAAGCCAAGATTAGAAATGGGGGGTCCCTATCTCCCCAGATGAAGTTCGATGAGTAACTCATGCTTCCTCTTAAAGTTCACCTAACTTTCTTTTTCCTTTTGAGATGGCTGAGAACTGATTTTTATCTCAAGGCTTTATTAGGTTGAAAATGAAAATTTAAGATAACATCCCTTCAATTAATTCTTCCTCTTATCAAACTTCTTAATGAAGTGCTTTTCTAATGTTAACTAATTATCCTTCAAATGCCTCTGAAGGGCAGAGATCCGAAGCCGTGCAGCCTAAAGGAAAGCGCACAAGCCCGGGAGTCAGAAGACCTGAGATCTAACCATGGTTCTGGCACTGACCTGCTGTGTGACTTTAGTCAGGCCACTTAACTTCTCTGTGCCTCAATTCCCTCATCTGCAAAATGGGGATTCAATATCTGTTCTCCCTCCTATTTAGACTATGACTTTCATGTGGAATCTGATTGTTTGCTACCAAGAGCTTAGTAAAGTGCCTTAGAGCTTAGCACAGTGCTTGGGACACAGTAAGTACTTAACACATTTAATTTATAACTAGTATTACATTATCATCATTATTACCAATATATGCTTGGCACATAGATTATGGTATGGTATAATTACCATATTATAATCAATAATAATGATTATTATTATCATCATTTACAGCTGAAAGTGATTTTCCAGCTGCAGAAGCTAGATATTTTTTCAAGTTGCCCAAGATCACAAAAGATGCCTTAGCATCAGATTCAGAGTGCTCTTGAAATCTATCTTTCATGCAGGTTGACAGCCAAATTTTACACTTTTGAAGACAAATTCATTTGACCTCATGTTTAATCAGCTTTAAGACTGAGGAACTGTCCATCTTTAGCCCACAGAGTAGAAAGTGAGGGAGCGGCTGGCTCTGAGCAAGCTAGTAGTCCGTCCTGGTATATCAATCAATCAATCAGTGGCCTTTAGTGAGCTCTTACTATGTGCAGAGCACTGTACTAAGCACTTGGGAGAGTACAGTACATCAGAGCTGGTAAATGCATTCCCTGCCCACAGTGAGTTTATAGTTTAGAACATCTTGGAATGTTCAAGAACGCCATTTTCTTTGGCGAGAAGGCCTTCTTTGTTTTTTGGTAATCACTAATAATAACGATGGTACTTGTTAAGCGCTTACTATGTGCCAAGCACTGTTCTAAGCACTGGGGGGATACAAGGTGATCAGGTTGTCCCACGTGGGGCTCACAGTCTTAATCCCCATTTTCCAGATGAGGGAACTGAGGCCCAGAGAAGTGAAGTGACTTGCCCAAAGTCACACAGCTGACAAGCGGCAGAGCCGGGAATAGAACCCACGACCTCTGACTCCCAAGCCCATGTTCTTTCCACTAAGCCATACAGCTTCTATAGTAAATTATAGTCCCCTAGACTGAAAGCTCCTTGTTGTTGTGTTATGCTTTCCAGTCGTCTCCGACCCATAGCGACGCCGTGGACACATCTCTCCCAGAGGGCCCCATCTCCATCTGCAATCGTTCTGGTAGTGGATCCAGAGAGTTTCTCGGTAAAAACACTAAAGTCGCTGACCACTGCCTCCTTCCGCGTAATAAACTCGAGTCTCCGCCCTCGACTCCCGTGTCGCCGGTGCCCAGCACGGGGTGAGTTTTGACTCGTAGCAGATGGCCTGCCGCTCGCTAGCCACTGGCCAAGCTAGGACTGGACTGGACAGGCCTCCGCTTGACTCTCCCTCCCGTAGTCGGGCCTGGTCGAGGACTGGAAACTCTCCAGGGGCGACCCTGAGAGGGCGAAAGCTCCCAGTGGGCAGGAAACATGTCTACCCACTCAGCTGTATTGTACTCTCCCAAGTGCTCAGTACAGTGCTCCGCACATAGTAAGCCCTCAAAAAATACCACTGATTGATTAGAGGTCTAATAACAGTAACAGCTTTTTTGTGTGCCCTTCAGAAAAGTGTCTGGAAACCCACCCTACATCTCCATTCTGCAAACATAAGGAAAGAGCCCGGGCTTGAGAGTCAGAGGTCATGGGTTCGAATCCCGGCTCCGCCGCTTGTCAGCTGTGTGACTTTGGACAAGTCACTTCACTTCTCTGGGCCTCAGTCACCTCATCTGTAAAATGGGGATTAAAACTGTGAGCCCCACGTGGGACAACCTGACCACCCAGCGCTTAGAACAGTGCTTTGCACCTAGTAAGCGCTTAACAAATACCACCTTTATTATTATTCTACGGCTATAAAGCGGAGAGAGAGGTCTCTGTTTGGAGATGAGGAGGAATGCTTTTGTGGCATTCGACCATTAGACAAAACCTCAGAGGAAACCAAAGGCCTAGAACTAAACTGCTAGAGTCCTAGAGTGGTGTAAAATCAATCAGTCCGTCAAAGGGCAGGGACCGTCTCCATCTGTTGCCGACTTGTACATTGCAAGCGCTTAATACAGTGCTCTGCACATAGTAAGCGCTCGATAAATACTATTGAATGAATCAGTCATATTTATTGAGTGCTTACTGCGTGCAGAGCACTGTACTAAGCAGTCGGGAGAGTACAGTAGAACAGAGGTGGTAGGCACGTCCCCTGCTCACAACGAGCTTACAATCTAGACGGGGAGACAGATGCTCTTACTCGTTCACGCCAACACTACTGGCTCTCAAGTGGATAGGAGGGTAAACCGTTCGTCTTGTTCTACACTGGACGGTGCAGTTTTTAGATGTCTCATCCCCTGTCCAGTAACGAGAGGACGTCTCGAGGGTCGTCGCTTGCTACCGAAGTAAACGAGAGGCAGCGCTGCTTAGTGGACAGAGCACGGTCCCGGGAATCAGAGGACCTGGGTTCTAATCCCGGCTCCGCCACTTATCCGCTCGTGGGCGAGTCATTTCACTTCTCTGGGCCTCAGCTACCTCATCTGTCAAATGGGGGTTAAGACTGAGTCCTAGATGGGTCGGCGGCTGAGTCCAACCCAAGCATCTTATTTCTACCCCGGCGCTTAGTACAGCACCTGGTACATAGTAAGCACTTAACACACGCCATAAAAAAAGGAAAGAAAAATTGTCCATCCAAGAAAACGAGTAACAGGAATGGAAAGCATTGCCTTAATGCTAAATGTGACAACTTCAGACACAGATAAAATTTATACGTTTCCAAGTAATGTGTAAACCTCAAGTCAAATGGAGTTAGAGACGCTATTTTTCCACGTGCCTGCAGCCAGTGGAAATGAGATATTCACTGATTTGGGTGATGAGGAGGAGGAGAAGAAAAAATGGAGGAAGAAGAATTGAAGAAGGAGGAAAAGAAGGATCGATGGAGTACATAGAAGAATTATTTGAAGGTAAAAGAGAGGCTCTTGGACGATTGTTCTCAAGGATGCTTCCCATGCACTGTATATTTTGGTTTGTGGTTAGAAGGTTGAGAACATCAACAACAAGCCACAGGCTTTCAAGGTTATAGGATGAATCTCTTTCTGGATCTAGCAAAAACCACTCGGGACAGGACTTTCTTTCATCCCGCTTCAAAATGGATGGGTTGGAGAAGAGATGACTATCTGAATTGAAGCTGACTAGACTCTAAGCTCCTTGAGAGGAGGGCTCATGTCTACCGCTTGTATTGTGCTTTCTTCAGCACTCGGTAGAGTGCTCGTCACAAAGTAAGTGTGCAATAAATATCATGGCTCTGATTAAAGATCAAAGTATGACCAAATAATAGTGCTTTCGAAAGTCTGTTGCACGAGCAATTGGAAGTTGATGGGATTCTGCTCAGCAAAGTGAACTTACTTTTGAGGTCCGTTTTGTTCGGTATAGCAGCAATCAACTTGGAGACTCTTGTTCTATATCACCATCTCTCCACCGGTCATTGAAAACCTCGTGTTTTTTTCATTCCTATGACAGATATATCGATTTTGGCATCCTTTCCAAAATCTTAGAACGAGTCGTCTACAATCGATGCCTAGAATTTCTTAACTCCCATTCTCTCCTAGACCCCCTCCAATCTGGCTTCCGTCCCCTCCACTCTACCAAGACTGCTCTCTCTAAGGTCACCCATGACCTCCTTCTTGCCAAATCCAATGGCTCCTACTCCATTCTGATCCTCCTCGACCTCTCTGCTGCCTTTGACACTGTCGACCATCCCCTCCTCCTCCGTACCTTATCTCACCTTGGCTTCACGGACTCTGTCCTCTCCCGGTTCTCCTCTTACCTCTCTGGCCGATCATTCTCGGTCTCCTACGCTGGAGCCTCCTCCCCCTCCCATCCTTTAACTGTTGGAGTTCCTCAAGGGTCAGTTCTTGGCCCTCTTCTGTTCTCCATTTACACTCACTCCCTCGGTGAACTCATTCGCTCTCACGGCTTTGACTACCATCTCTACGCAGATGACACGCGGATCTACATCTCCGCCCCTGTCCTCTCCCCCTCCCTTCAGGCTCGCATCTCCTCCTGCCTCCGGGACGTCTCCACCTGGATGTCTGCCCGCCACCTAAAACTCAACATGAGCAAGACTGAGCTCCTCATCTTCCCTCCCAAGCCCGGTCCGCTCCCAGACTTCTCCATCACCGTGGATGGCACGACCATCCTTCCCGTCCCGCAGGCCCGCAATCTCGGTGTCATCCTTGACTCGTCCCTCTCGTTCACCCCACACATCCTATCCGTTACCGAGACCTGCCGGTTTCACCTCTACGATATCGCCAAGATCCGCCCTTTCCTCTCCACCCAAACGGCTACCTTACTATTACGGGCTCTCGTTATATCCCGGCTAGACTACTGTGTCGGCCTTCTCTCTGACCTCCCTTCCTCCTCTCTCGCCCCGCTCCGGTCTATTCTTCACTCCGCTGCCCGGCTCATCTTCCCGCAGAAACGATCTGGGCATGTCACTCCCCTTCTTAAACAACTCCAGTGGTTGCCCATCGACCTCCGCTCCAAACAAAAACTCCTCACTCTAGGCTTCGAGGCTCTCCATCACCTTGCCCCTTCCTACCTCTCCTCCCTTCTCTCTTTCTACCGCCCACCCCGCACGCTCCGCTCCTCTGCCGCCCACCTCCTCGCCGTCCCTCGGTCTCGCCTATCCCGCCGTCGACCCCTGGGTCACGTCCTCCCGCGGTCCTGGAACGCCCTCCCTCCTCACCTCCGCCAAACTGATTCTCTTTCCCTCTTCAAAACCTTACTTAAAAATCACCTCCTCCAAGAGGCCTTCCCAGACCGAGCTCCTCTTCCCCCTCTACTCCCTCTGCCATCCCCCCTTTACCTCTCCGCAGCTAAAGCCTCATTTTCCCCTTTTCCCTCCGCTCCTCCACCTCTCCCTTCCCATCCCCACAGCACTGTACCCGTCCGCTCAACTGTATATATTTTCGTTACCCTATTTATTTTGTTAATGAATTGTACATCGCCTTGATTCTATTTAGTTGCCATCGGTTTTTACGAGATGTTCTTCCCCTTGATGCTGTTTAGTGCCATTGTTCTTGTCTGTCCGTCTCCCCCGATTAGACTGTAAGCCCGTCAAACGGCAGGGACTGTCTCTATCTGTTGCCGACTTGTTCATCCCAAGCGCTTAGTACAGTGCTCTGCACATAGTAAGCGCTCAATAAATACTATTGAATGAATGAATGAATCAAGTAGCCACAATGCACTACGTGCTATCGAGAACATTCTAAGATAATTAGGCGCTTAATACAGGCCTCTGCACATGGTAAGCACTCAATAAATATCACTGATTTTTTATGGTATCTGTTAAGCGCTTACAATGTAATACTAATAATAATGGTATTTGTTAAGCCTTCATTCATTCATTCAATCGTATTTATTGAGCGCTTACTGTGTGCAGAGCACTGTACTAAGCGCTTGGAAAGTACAGTTCGGCAACAGATGGAGACAATCCCTGCCCACTGACGGGCTTACAGTCTAACTGGGGGAGAAAGACAAAAACAATAGCAATAAATAGAATCAAGGGGATGTACATCTCATTATAACACTGTTCTAAGCTCTGGGGTAGAACAAGCTTATCGGGTTGGATATAGTCCCTGTCCCACATGGGGCTCACACCCAGCTCTGCCACTTGTCAGCTATGTGACTGTGGGCAAGTCACTTCACTTCTCTGGGCCTCAGTTCCCTCATCTGTAAAATGGGGATTAAGACTGTGAGTCTCACGTGGGACAAGCTGATTCCCCTGTATCTACCCCAGCGCTTAGAACAGTGCTCTGCACATAGTAAGCGCTTAACAAATACCAACATTATTATTAAATAGGAGGAAGAACAGGTATCGAATCCTTATTTATACAATGGAGGAAACTGAAATAGAGAGAAGTTTAAGTGACTTGCCCAGGGTCATATGGCAAACAAGTGACAGAGGTGAGGATAGAGCCCAATTCCTCTGACTCCCTGGCATGCGCTCTTTCCACTATGCCATACTGCTTCTGTATTTAATAATAATGTTGGTATTTAAGCACTTACTATGTGCAGAGCACTGTTCTAAGCGCTGGGGGAGATACAGGGTCATCAGGTTGTCCCACGTGAGGCTCACAGTTAATCCCCATTTTACAGATGAGGGAACTGAGGCACAGACAAGTTAAATGACTCGCCCACAGTCACACAGCTGACAAGTGGCAGAGCCGGGATTTGAACCCATGACCTCTCGCTCCCAAGCCCGGGCTCTTTCCACTGAGCCATGCGGCTTCTTGAGTTGCTTCCCGCCCCAGCCTTCGTTGCAGGGGATAAAGGTTTAGGTCAAGCGGGGCTGACATTCGATATGGAAATACAGGAATTCGATAGGAAGTAGTTGGAGAGGAATTGGAGGAAATGAGGCAGGCCTCCTGGGAGAGAGAGAGTCTGCTGCCATTCTCCCTCGACTGTAAACTGCTTGTGGGTACCCATTCTGTTGAACTGTACTTTCCCAAGCGCTTAGTAATAATAATGTTGGTATTTGTTAAGCACTTACTATGTGCAGAGCACTGTTCTAAGCGCTGGGGGAGATACAGGGGAGTCAGCTTGTCCCACGTAGGGCTCACAGTTTTAATCCCCATTTTACAGATGGGGTAACTGAGGCCCAGAGAAGTGAAGTGACTTGCCCACAGTCACCCAGCTGACAAGTGGCAGAGTCGGGATTCGAACCCATGACCTCGGACTCCCAAGCCCGGGCTCTTTCCACTGAGCCACGCTGCTTAGTATTCATTCGGTCATACCTATGAACGCTTACTGAGTTCAGAGCACTATACTAAGCGTTGGGGAGAGTACAATATAACGTAATAAACAGACACATTCCATGCCCACAACAAGTTTAAAGATCAGCTTCTCAAACAGTAAATGCTCAATAAATACCATTGATTGATTAAGAATAAATCCCGTTGATTGATTGTTTGATGAAGAGGCCCTCTTCAGTGAGGCTTAGTTGAAATATGTGTACAGATCTGTAACTCTATGTATTGAGAAGCAGCGTGGCTCAGTGGAAAGAGCACGGGCTTGGAAGTCAGAGGTGATGAGTTTGAATCCCGGCTCTGCCACTTGTCAGCTGTGTGACTGTGGGCAAGTCACTTAACTTCTTGGTGCCTCAGTTACCTCATCGGTAAAATGGATTAACTGTGAGCCTCAGAGCCTCACATAGGACAACCTGATGACCCTGTATCTACCCCAGCACTTAGAACAGTGCTCGGCACATAGTAAGCGCTTAACAAATACCAACATTATTATTATTATTATTATTTATTTTGATGCTATTGATGGCTGGCTACTTGTTTTGTTTTGTTGTCTGGGTCCTCCCTTCTAGACGGTGAGCCTGTTGTCAGGTAGGGATTGTCTCTAGCTGTTGCCAAATTGTACTTTCCAAGAGCTTAGCACAGTGCTCTGCACACAGTAAGGGCTCAGTAAATATGATTAAATGAGTGAATGAATGAATGAATGAATGAATGAATGAATGAATGAATGAATGAGCACAGGATTGGGAGTCAGAGGATGAGGGTTCTAATCCCGGCTCCACCACTTGTCTGCTGTGAGACCATGGGCAAGCCACTTCACTACTCTGTGCCTCAGTTCCTCATCTGTAAAATGAGGATTAAGACTGTGAGCCCCAAGTGGGACAGGAACTGTGTCCAACCTGATTAACTTGTATCTACCCCAGCGCTTAAAAAGTACTACTATTATTATTGTTATTAAGCAGCATGTCTTAGTGTGAAGCAGCATGACCTAGTGGCAAGAGCATGGGCTTGGGAGTCAGAGGATGTGGGTTCTAATCCCAGCTCCACCGCTTGTCTGCTGGGTGACCTTGGGCAAGTCACGTCGCTTCTCTGTGCCTCAGTTACCTCAACTGTAAAAATGGGGATTAAGACTGTGAGCCCCACGTGGGACAACCTGATTACCTTGCATCTACCCCACCGCTTAGAAAACTGCTCGGCACATTGAAAGGGCTTAACAGATTGATTAGACCGTAAACCCGTCAAACGGCAGGGACTGTCTCTATCTGTTGCTGACTTGTTCACTCCAAGCGCTTAGTACAGTGCTCTGCACATAGTAAGCGCTCAATAAATACTATTGAATGAACAAATACCACATTAATAATTATTATTATTATTCCCCTTCTCAGCATTAACGTAACACATCCCAAACTGAAGTCCTCATGTTCCCACTCAAACCCTGTCCTCCCCCTGACTTTCCCATCACTATAGACAACACCGCCACCCTCCCTCTGTGACCATCTTGACTCATTTCTCTCATTCGACCCACTTATTCCATCTGCCCCCAAAGTCCTGTCAACTCTACCTTCACAGCACCTCTAAAATCTTTTCTCTCCATCCAAACTGCTCCTACACCATTCCAAGCACTTCGTATCCCACCTTGACTAACGCATCAGCCTCCTCAGTGTCCTTGCTGCCTCCCGTCTCTCCCCTCTCCAGTCTTCACTTCACTCTGCTGCCCAGGACATTTTTCTAAAAACAAAACAAAAACAAATAAACGAAAAAATACATTCAGTCCACATGCCCCCACTCCTCAAAAACCTCCAGTGGTTCACCAGCCACCTTCCACGGGAAATAGAAACTCCTTACCGTCAGCTTTAAAGCACTCAGTCAGCTCTCCCCCTCCTACCTTACCTTGCGGATTTTCCACTACATCCCAGCCCATGTCCTCCCTCTGGCCTGGAATTGCCTCTCTCTTTATAACCTTTCCCCACCTTCAAAGCCTTATTAAAATCAAATCTCCAAGGGGGCTTCCCCAATTAAGTCCTCATTTCCCCTCCTCCCTCTCCCTTCGGCATTTCCTACGCACTTAGATCCGTATACTTTAAGCACTTGATATTTACCCCACCCTCAGTCTCACAGCATTTATTTATATATCCATAATTTATTTTAATGTCTGTCTCACTCTCTGTCCTGAAACTCCTTGTGGGAAGAAGATGTGTCTACCAACTCTGTTGTATTGTACGCTACCAAGCGCTTACTACGTTGTTCTGCACACAGTAACCACTCAGTAAGCACAACCGATCGACATTTTTACCCACCGCTCTCCAAGGAGCTTTTATTTCTACTCCTCACAGGGACGAGTTCTTTAGGGAACATGGGAGAACAAGACACAATCTCAGAATGTTTTGTTTAAACCCGCTTCAGTTTCCTCATCTTGTTAAGCGTACTTGTTAAGCATTTACTTTGTGCCAGGCACTGTACTAAGCACTAGGGAAGGTACGAGATGATCAGATCGGACACCATCACTGCCCCACGTGGGGCCCGCAATCTAAATCGGAGGGAGGAGGATTTAATTTTTATCCCCATTTTGCAGAGGAGGTAACTGAGGCACAGAAAAGTAAAGTGGCTTGCTCAAAATCAGCAAGTGGCAGACAAGTGGTAAGGATAGAATTCGAACCCAGGTCCTCGGACTCCCAGACCCGTACTCTTTCCGCTAGACTGTGCTGCTTCCCATTTACTCGTAGGGATAACTCGTGAGGTGAGCTGCAGGCTGGGGACGCTCTTCAACTTGTCTGCTGTGTGACTTTGGGCAAGTCACTTCAGTTCTCTATGCCTCAGTTACCTCATCTGTAAAATGGGAATTAAGACTGTGAGTCCTGTGTGGGAGGGGACTGGGTCCAACCTGATTAGTTGGTATCTGCCCCAGGGCTTAATACAGTGCTTGGTACATAGTAAGCGTGTAATAAATACCATTTGTCATTATAATTATTACTCCTTTGCACAATATCGTTATTATTATCATTATTTCACCTGGAGAAATTCGAATATTCCTAAAGTACCATGCGACTGAGGCAATTTAGTCAGTAATCCCCCTATTGTCATAAATTCTCTGATGAGGGAAGAGCATTCAGGAGGGAAGTCCCTGAGCATAGTAATGGATCAACAATAGAGTTTTGCTTTGTTTTTCTTGTTTCTTTAGTTTCTGCAGCATGGTGTAGTGGTTGGAACAGGAGCCTGGGAGCCAGAGGATCATGGGTTCTAACCCCAGCTCTGCCTCATGTGTGCTGTGTGACCTTTGGCAAGTCACTTCACTTCTCTGGGCCTCAGTTCCCTCATCTGTAAAAAGGGGATTGAGACTGTGAGCCCCACCTGGTATAGGGACTGTATCCAACCTGATTAACCTGTATCCACCCTAGTGCTTAGTATGGTGCTTGGCACATAGTAAGTGCTTAACAAATACCATAATTATTATAATATTATATTAATTGTATTGATATATTATAACACTATAATAATAATGATGATGATTATAAGTGAACCTCACTGTCAGTGGTGTTTTCAAATATGAAGGACATACATGTGTACATACATGTATGTATGTATATTCATTCATTCAATAGTATTTATTGAGTGCTTACTATGTGCAGAGCACTGTACTAAGCGCTTGGAATGGACAAATCGGTAACAGATAGAGACAGTCCCTGCCCTTTGACGGGCTTACAGTCTAATCGGGGGAGACGGGCAGACGAGAACAATGGCGATAAATAGAATCGAGGGGATGAACATCTCATTAAAACAATAGCAAATAAATAGAATCAAGGCGATGTACATCTCATTAACAAAATAAATAGGGTAATGAAGATATATACAGTTGAACAGACGAGTACAGTGCTGAGGGGATGGGAAGGGAGGGGGGAGGAGCAGAGGGAGATAGGGGAAAAGAGGGAGTAGAGGGAGAAGGGGAGCTCAGTGTGGGAAGGCCTCTTGGAGGAGGTGAACTGTAAGTAGGGTTTTGAAGAGGGGAAGAGAATGAGTTTGGCAGAGGTGAGGAGGGAGGGCGTTCCGGGTCAGCGGGAGGACGTGGCCCAGGGGTCGACGGCGGGATAGGCGAGAACGGGGGACGGTGAGGAGGTGGGTGGCAGAGGAGCGGAGTGTGCGGGGTGGGCGGTGGAAAGACAGAAGGGAGGAGAGGTAGGAGGGTGCAAGGTGATGGACAGCCTACACATAATATAAATATAGTGTACATATATATACAATATCATTATTATATATACCTATATCATGATCAATTAATGGTACTTATTGGGCACTTACTAAGTGCTTGGGAGAGTACAAGTGGGTAAGCTCATTGTGGGCAGGGAATGTGTCTGCTTATTGCTATATTGTTCTCTTCCAATCGCTCAGTACAGTCTTCTACACACAGTAATCACTCAATAAAAATGACTGAACGAAAGTGGGTAGAAATATTCCCGCTCACAAGGAACTTATTACAATCAAGGAACTACATAAACAGGCACATTCCCGCCCACAACGAGCTCAGTCTAGATGGTCTAGGGTCACGGACAAGTGCACAGACAAAGCAGAAAGGAAAGGGAGCTGGGGAAAAGAGGCCTAAATCAGGGAAGGCCTCTGGGAGAAGATGTTACCTCAATAAGGCTAGGAAGATGGGGAGAGTGGTGTCCCGGTACATGTGGAGGGGGAGGGGGTTCCAGGCTACGGGGAGGATGTGGGAAAGGAGTCGGTGGTGAGATAGACGAGACTGTGGCACAGTGAGCAATCTGGTGCTGGAGGAGCAAAAATGTGTGGTCTGGGCTAAAGTAGGAGATCAGGGAGGTGAGGCGGGTGGGTGCAATCCGAGGGAGAGCTTTAAAAGCGTCGGTAAGTAGTTTCTGGTTGATACAGGGGCGGATGGGAAACTGGTGGAAGATCCTGAGGAATGGGAAGACATGGATTGAACTGTTTTTAAAAAATAGGGATAGGATAAGTGCTTGGAATAACATCCCAACATCCCATCTCTCATAATATCCCGACTGGATTATTGCATCAGTCTCCTCTCTGATCTCCCATCCTCCTGTCTCTCCTCACTCCAGTCTATAATTCACTCCGCTGCCCGGATCATCTTTCTACAGAAACGCTCTGGCCAAGTCACCCCCCTCCTCAAAAACCTCCAGTGGTTGCCTATCAACCTTCTCATGAAACAAAAACTCCTCACTATTGCCTTCAGAGCTTTCCATCCCCTGGCCCCCTCCTACCTTATCTCCCTTCTCTCCTTCTCCAGCCCAGCCCGCACACACCGCTCCTCTGCCGCCGCTAACCTCCTCACTGTCCCTCATTCTTGTACATCCCACCGTCGATCCCTGGCCCACGTCCTAACTCTTACCTGGAATGTCCTCTCTCCTCACATCTACCAAACTCTCTTCCCCTCTTCAAAGGCCTACTGAGAGCTCACCTCCTCCAGGAGGCCTTCCCAGCCTGAGCCCTCCCTTTCCTTCTGCCCCTCCTCCCCTCTCCACTGCCCCTACTCCCTCCCTCCGCTCTACCCCCTTCCCCTCTCCAAACCATTTGTATATATTATTTATTACTCTATTCTATTAATGTTGTGTACATATCTATGATTCTATTTATCTACTTTGTTTTGTTTTATTGTCCGTCTCCCCGCTTCTAGACTGTGAACCTGTTGTTGGGCAGGGATTATCTCTATCTGTTGCTGAATTGTACCTTCCAAGCGCTTAGTACAGTGCTCTTCACACAGTAAGCGCTCAATAAATACAAATGAAAGAATGAATTACATGGTAGCAGTTTGGATGGAGAGGAAAGGGTGGATTTTAGCGATCTTGTGAAGATTGAAATGACAGGATTTAGTGATTGAATATGTGGGTTGAATGAGAGGAGTCAACAGGAATAGAGTGAATAGGCAATAAGTCTATTTGTTATTATTATTAACAATGATAATAACATTAGTAATAATCATGTGGTATTTGTTAAGTGCTGACTAGGTGCCAAACACTGTACTAAGCTCTGGGTCATATAAAAGATAATTAGGTCCCTCATGGAGCTCACAATCTAAGGAGGAGAGAGACCAGGCATTGAATTTCCATCTTGCAGATGAGGGAAATGAGGCACAGAGAAGCCAAGTGACTTGCCCTAGGTCACAGAGCAGAGAAGTGGCAGAGCTGGGATTTTTCATTCATTCATTTAATTGTATTTATTGAGCGCTTACTATGTGCAGAGCATTGTACTAAGTGCTTGGAATGTACAATTGGGCAACAGAAAGAGACTATCCCTGCCCAACGACAGGCTCACAGTCTAAACGGGGAAGACAGAGAGCAAAGCAAAACAGAACAAAGCAAAGGAAGACAACATCATCGAGATAAATAGAATCATGGAGCTATACACCTCATTAACAAAATAAACAGAGTAATAAATAATATATACAAATGAGCACAATGCTGAGGGGAGGGGAAGGGGGAAGAGCAGAGGGCAGGAGAGGGGTAATGGGGGGAGCAGCGTGGCTCAGTGGAAAGAGCCCGGGCTTGGGAGTCAGAGGTCAGGGGTTTGAATCCCAGCTCTGCCACTTGTCAGCTGTATGACTGTGGGCAAGTCACTTCACTTCTCTGGGCCTCAGTTCTCTCATCTGTAAAATGGGGATTAACTGTGAGCCTCACGTGGGACAACCTGATTACTCTGTATCTACCCCAGCACTTAGAACAGTGCTCTGCACATAGTAAGCGCTTAACAAATACTAACATTATTCCTACTGAGGGCTCACCTCCCCCAAGAGGCCTTCCCAGACTGAGCTTCCCCTTTTCCCTCTGCTCCCTCTCTGCCCCCCCTTCACCTCCCCTCAGCTAAGCCCCCTTTCCCCCCCCTTTCCCTCTGCTCCTTCCTCTCTCCTTTCCTCTCCCCTCAGCACTGTGTTCATTTTGCTCATTTGTATATATTTTTATTACCCTATTTATTTTGTTAATGAGACATACATCGCCTTGATTCTATTTATTGCTATTGTTTTTGTCTGTCTGTCTCCCCCGATTAGACTGTGAGCCCGTCAATGGGCTGGACTTGTCTCTGTTTGCCGAATTGTACATTCCAAGTGCTTAGTACAGTGCTCTGCACATAGTAGGCACTCAATAAATACTATTGAATGAATGAAAGGTGGAAGAGAGGGAAAGGTGGAGGGCTCACACTGGAGGACGTGAGCTCTCACGAGGGCTTTGAAGAGGGGAAGAGAGTTAGTATGGCGGGGGTGAGGAGGGAGGGCGTTCCAGGCCAGAGGTAGGACGTGGGCCAGGGGTCGACGGCGGGACAGGCGCGAAGGGGGGACCGTGAGGAGGTGAGTGGCAGAGGAGCGGAGCGTGCGGGCTGGGCAGTAGAAAGAGAGAAGGGAGGAGAGGTAGGAGGGAGCAAGGGGATGGAGAGCTTTGAAGCCAAGAGTGAGGAGTTTTTGTTTTGTGCGAAGGTTGATAGGCCACGACTGGTGATTTTCGAGGAGGGGAGTGACATGCCCAGAGCGTTTCTGGAGGAAGATGATCCGGGCAGCAGAGTGAAGTACAAACTGAAATGGAGAGAGACAGGAGGAAGGGAGATCCGAGAAGAGGCTGACACAATCCAGTCAGGATATTAGAAGAGCTTGTACCAGTTCGGTAGCAGTTTGGATGGAGAGGAAAGGGCGGATCTTGGCGATATTGTGAAGGTGAGACCGGCCTTGGTGACGGATCGGATGCGTGGGGTGAATGAGAGAGCCGAGTCAAGGATGACACCGAGGTTGCGGGCCTGAGAGACGGGAAGGATGGTCGTACCATCCACAGTGACAGGGAAGTTAGGAAGAGGACAGGGCTTGGGAGGGAAGATGAGGAGCTCAGTCTTCCTCATGTTGAGTTTTAGGTGGCGGGCCGACATCCAGATGGAGACATCCTGGAGGCGGGAGGAGATGTGAGCCTGAAGGGAGGGGGAGAGGACGGGGGCGGAGATGTAGATCTGCTTGTCATCTGCGTAGAGACGGTAGTCAAAGCCGTGAGAGCGGATGAGTTCACCGAGGGAGTGAGTGTAGATGGAGAACAGAAGAGGACCGAGAACTGACCCTTGAGGAACTCCAACAGTTAAAGGATGGGAGGAGGAGGAGGCTCCAGCGAAGGAGACCGAGAATGACCGGCCAGAGAGGTAAGAGGAGAACCGGGAGAGGACGGGGTCCGTGAAGCCGAGGTGAGATAAAGTGTGGAGGAGAAGGGGATTAGAACGCAGATCCTCTTGCTCCCAGGCCCATAATCTTTCCAATAGACCACACTGCTCCTTAAAGACTGGTGGCTGTTATCATACCTGAGAGTATCTTTTTCGAAGCTCAGGTCATTTTAAACTCCTCCGGAGAGAAGATACTTAATACAGTATCTTCATGCTTTTGACCGTTCAGCGTGATGGACTCCGTTCTACCGATTGCCTTCTTCCCCTATTGGGACTTGAAGAAAGTTTCCTTTTCAGAGTGATTCAGAATCAGCTCCGAAGACTCGCCAAGCAGCTTTCATTTTCAAGCCAATTCACCAAATCGGCCCTCAATTCCAATCATCTCATTTATTATTAACGATTATTTAGACAGTACAGTTCACTGATTTTGGCACAGTAGTGAGGCTTCTGAATCCCAACCTACCACTGCTAATCAACGGATTCTTCTTCTTTTACTAGAAATAGGAGCAGCATCGATTGAGCATCTACTTCATAATAATAATGATGGCATTTGTTAAGCGCTTATTATGAGCTGAGCACCGTTCTAAGCACTGGGGTGCATAGAAGGAAATCAGGTTGTCCCACGTGGGACTCACAGCTTTAATCCCCATTTTACAGATGAGTAACTGAGGCACAGAGAAGTTAAGCTGCTTGCCCAAGGTCACACAGCACACAGGTGGCAGAGCCGGGATTAATAATAATAATAACGTCGGTATTTGTTAAGCGCTCACTATGTGCCGAGCACTGTTCTAAGCGCTGGGGTAGACACAGGGGAATCAGGTTGTCCCACGTGGGGCTCACGGTCTTTATCCCCATTTTCCAAATGAGGTCACTGAGGCCCAGAGAAGTGAAGTGACTTGCCCACAGTCACACAGCTGGCAAGTGGCCGAGCCGGGATTCGAACCCATGACCTCTGACTCCAAAGCCCGTGCTCTTTCCACTGATTAGAACCCATGACATCTGACTCCCAAGCCCATGCTCTTTCCACTGAGCCACGCTCCTAAGTGGTTTTCAAAGGGGAAGGCACACAATCGAAATCTGTCCCATCTTCAAGGATAGACTATTTCTTCTAAAGAGCCCGGGCTTGGGAGTCAGAGGTCATGGGTTCGAATCCCGGCTCAGCCGCCTGTCAGCTGTGTGACTTTGAGCAAGTCATTTCACTTCTCTGGGCCTCAGTTACCCCGTCTGTAAAGTGGGGATTAAGACTGTGAGACCACGGGGGACAACCTTATCACCTTGTATCCTCCCCAGCGCTTAGTACAGTGCTTGGCACATAGTAAGCGCTTAACAAATACCATCATTATTATTATTTATTATTATCTAGCAGGAAATAATCACAAACTGCACAAGTCTCACAATTCTGCCCAGTCTAGAAAGCAAAGCAAAAAAAAAACCCACCTAAAACCTTATAATCTACATTCCTGAAGGCTTTTCCATTTTGTGCTCCTTCAACTCAAGTGGGCAACTTTGAGGCAGCCTGATCTAGTAGCAAGGCGCTACAAAAAGGACCAAAAGCATAACAAGCAGCATGGCTCAGTGGAAAGAGCCCGGGCTTGGGAGTCAGAGGTCATGGGTTCGAATCCCCGCTCTGCCGCTTGTCAGCTGTGTGACCTTGGGCAAGACACTCAACTTCTCTGGGCCTCAGTTCCCTCATCTGTAAAATGGGGATGAAGACTGTGAGCCTCACGTGGGACAATCTGATTACCCTGTATGTCCCAGATACACGCACTGTTCTAAGCGCTGGGGAGGATACAAGGTGATCAGGATGTCCCACGTGGGCTCACAGTTTTAATTCCCATTTGACAGACAGGGTAACTGAGGCTCAGAGAAGTGAAGTGACTTGCCCAAAGTCACACAGCTGGCAGGTGGCAGAACTGGGATTCGAACCCATGACCTCTGACTCCCAAGCCCAGGCTCTTTAGATGAAATAGTCTATCCTTGAAGATGGGACAGATTTAAATTGTGCGCCTTCCCGTTTGAAAACCACTTATGGGCGTGCTGCCAGAGAAGCAGCGTGGCTCAGTGGAAAGAGCCGGGGCTTGGGAGTCAGAGGTCAGGGGTTCAAATCCCAGTTCTGCCGCTTGCCAGCTGGGTGACTTTGGGCAAGTCACTTCACTTCTCTGGGCCTCAGTTCCCTCATCTTTAAAATGGGGATGAAGACTGCGAGCCCCATGTGGGATGACCTGATTACCTTGTCTCGCCCCCCCAGCACTTAGAACAGCGCTTTGCACATAGTAAGCGCTTAACAAATGCCATCATTATTATCATAATTATTACCCCAGCCCTTAAAACAGTGTTCTGCATATAGTAAGCGCTTAACAAATGCCAACCTTATTATCATAATTATTACCCCAGCCCTTAAAACAGTGTTCTGCATATAGTAAGCGCTTAACAAATGCCATCATCATTATTATGATTATTACCCCAACGCTTAGAACAGTGCTCTGCACATAGTAAGCGCTTAACAAATGCCATCATTATTATGATTATTTCCCCAGCGCTTAGAACAGTGCTCTGCACATAGTAAGTGCTTAACAAATGCCATCGTCATTATTATTATAACAATCCCCCGCGCCTGACAAGAGTGCTTGTCTACAGCGTGGCTCAGTGGCAAGAGCCCGGGCTTGGGAGTCAAAGGTCATGGGTTCGAATCCCGGCTCTCCCCATTGTCAGCCGGGTGACCGTGGGCGAGTCATTTCACTTCCCCGGGCCTCAGTGGCCTCATCTGTAAAACGGGGATGAAGACTGGGAGCCCCACGTGGGACCACCTGATGACCCTGCCTCTCCCCCAGCGCTCAGTACAGAGCTCTGCACGTAGTAAGCGCTTAACAAATACCAACATGATTATTATTAGATGGAAAGCGTTCAATAAATAGGTCCGGTGGACGGCAGGCCAGCGGGCGAACGAAGCCTCGAAGGGCGCCTTCCCCCGCAGCCGCGTCCCGCCCAGGACCGGCCCGAGGGACTACAATTCCCAGCATTCCGCGGGGGGAGGGTCGGGGACTCCATCTCCCACAATCCCCCTCGCGCGGCCCCGACCCATTCCCGGGCGGGGCCGGCGTCAACCATCTGGGGCGCGGGGGGAGGGGGACCGACGCTGCGAAGAGCCGCTCCGGCCACGGCCCGCCGGGTGACAAGGGTAGATCCGCGAGGACGGGGTGGAGAAGACGGGACAGGGGACGGGGCCGCTTTTTCCCGTGCGCGCGGAGCGGGTCTTAAGGGCGTGTCGGAAGGTGGGGGAGAGGGGGATCCCCCCCGTGATGGAGATGGTGTGTCCCCGGCCGCCCCCCGCCGGTGGAATGTGCGGGCGGAGGGGGGCGGGGCTGCGGAGGCGGCGGCGGGCGGGCGGGCGGAGCGCGCTGCGGGCCGGGGGCCGGGGGCCATGCCCACCCAGCGGGACGCCACCGCCGCCGGCACCATGACCCACCCGGCCCCGGCGGGAGGAGGAGGAGGCGGCGGCGGCGGCGGCGGGGGTGACCACACGCACCAGGTCCGGGTGAAAGCCTACTACAAAGGGTGAGTGCACGGCCCGCCGCACCGCTTAGGGCACTGCTCTGCACCCACGGGCTGCGCTCGGTCTTGATGGGGGCGGGCGTGAGCCCCGGCCCCAGCGTTGAGGGCAGGGCTCTGCACACTGAGCCCGGGAAGGGGCATGGAGGGGGAGCGGGGGAGAGTTGGAAGGGAGGACTCGGTGGGGAGGTGGAAGGGTGGGGGAAGGACTGGGTGGGAAGGAGGGAGGCTGGGGGAAGGACTAGTTGGGAAGGAGGGAGGCTGGGGGAAGGACTGGGTGGGAAGGAGGGAGGCTGGGGGAAGGACTGGGTGGGAAGGGGGAAGGTTGGGGGAAGGACTGGGTGGGAAGGAGGGAGGCTGGGGGAAGGACTGGGTGGGAAGGAGGGAGGCTGGGGGAAGGACTGGGTGGGAAGGAGGGAGGCTGGGGGAAGGACTGGGTGGGAAGGTGGGAGACTGGGGGAAGGACTGGGTGGGAGGCCAAGGGAAGGATTGAGTGGGAGGGTGGGGGAAGGATTGGGTGGGAAGGTGGGAGGCTGGGGGAAGGATTGAGTGGGAGGGTGGGGGAAGGATTGGGTGGGAAGGAGGGAGGCTGGGAGAAGGATTGGATGGGAAAGTAGGAGGCTGGGGGAAGGATTGAGTGGGAGGGTGGGGCAAGGATTGAGTGGGAAGCAGGGAGGCTGGAGGAAGGATTGGATGGGAAAGGAGGAGGGTAGAAGGGAGAATTGGGTGGGAAGGTGGAAGGGTGGGGGAAGGACTGGGTGGCTGCTTATGAGAAGCAGCGTGGCTCAGTGGAAAAGCCCGGGCTTGGGAGTCAGAGGTCATGGGTTCTCATCCCGGCTCCGCCACTTGTCAGCTGTGTGGCTTTGGACAAGTCACTTCACTTCTCTGAGCCTCAGTTACCGCATCTATAAAATGGGGATTAAGACCGTGAGCCCCATGTGGGACAACCTGATCACCTTGTATTCCCCCCCGGAGTTTAGAACGGTGCTCTGCACATAGTAAGCGCTTAACGAATGCCATTATTATTATTACTGGGTGGGAAGGAGGGAAGCTGGCGAAAGGACCGGGTGGGAAGCTGGAAGACTGGGGCAAGGATCGGATGGGAAGGTGGGAGGCTGGGGCAAGGATTGGATGGGGAGGTGGTGGTGTGGGGGAAGAGTTGGGTGGAAAGGTGGGGACGTGGGAGCAGAGTTGGGTGGAAGGGTGAGGGCTGAGTTGGGTGTAGGGAACCCTAGGTGGGATCGTGAGGGAAGGGGAATGCTGTTGAGCGGGAGCCACATCATGGGGAAATGTGGGAGTTGGGATGTGTGAGGGCGTGGCCTTGAGTGCAGGGGTATGGAGGGTGAGCCCCTAGTTTGGCAGGAACTGGAGCTGACATTAAAGCCAGGAAATTAGTGAGCGGGCAGTGAACTTCTCAACCGGACAGGCTGGGGGAGGCTTGGGGACAGCTCCAGGTCAGAGCAACTTTTTGGGCACGCAGAGCTTCTTCTGGGGACCGGTGAGGTGGACTGGAGACTACGTACGGCGGGTATTGAAAAGGACCGATGAAGATAGATGGGGATTATCTTGATCTACCCCAGTGCTTAGAACAACACTTGATACATAGAAAGCGCTTAACAAATGTAATTATTATTATTATCATGGCCACTGAAATTGGCTACCGGGGTATAGAGTGAGAAGAGGAGTCGGTCAGGCTCCATTCCAGAGACTCTTAGCATTCGTCCCTCGCTAGACGATGGTTTCGGCAGGAGTATGGCCTTGAAGACATTTTGATAACTTACTCCTGCAACTCCTCTTTATTGTATTTACTTCTGATCTGACCTTGGAAGATTGAGTGAAGTGTGCTTGAATGCCTTTCTCTGGTAACCTTTTCAGCAACTTTGTTTTCATGTGAAACGATTGAGTTTTCTCATGTGTTAGATGTTTGAGTCTCCTCACGGTTCCTCTCTCCCCTGATTTTAGTGAGACCCTCCCTGGCACTGTTATGATTCAGGGCTTTGGGATGAGGAACCACAGGGTAAAAAGGAGAACAACAGATATGCCTGGTGTGGGATGTAAATTCAATGTCTTGTTTGCAATTTTTTTGTCTGGGTTGGCATCCTAAGTGCTTCCTTACTTTCAAGAAAAAAAATCCTTATTCAATATATTTTATTAGGGGGTATTTTTACATATTATGTAGATTTATGTGTAGGTTTTTTTCCTTCTCTTAAAATGGGGACCTTCCCACAATTTATCACCTTTCTTCAGATGACAGTTTTGATGTTTTAGAAATTGGAAACTTTAAGAGTGTCATACAGTGACATAAATTTAAAATATTTGCCGAGTGCAAAGCGCTGTACTAAGTGCTTTTTTTCATGGTATTTATGTGCCAGGCATATGGGATTAGTTGATCTACCCCAGTGTTTAGAACCCTGAGGTAGATACAAACTAATCAGGTTGGACACAGTCCATGTCCCACATGGGGCTCAGAGTCTTAATCCCCGTTTTACGGATGAGGTAACCGAGGCACAGGGAAACGAAGGGAGTTGCCCAAGGTCACACAGCAGAAGAGGTGGCGGAGCCGGCATTAGAACCCAGGTCTTTCTGACTCCCAGGCCCATGCTCTATCCACTAGGCCACACTGCTTCTCAAATGCGTGAGAGAGTAGTACAGAGCCAAAGTACACATCCCCTGCCCTGAAGTAACTTAAATTATTAGGCTAGGGAAGCTTATAACTTACTGTAGAAGTTCATTGGAAGGCAAAAAAAACCATTGAAAGTACACTGCATGGCCCCACATTCCTGAACAGTTCGGTCAAAGTAGAAGGGAACTTAAAGTGCACAGGAGAATCTCAAGTTGCCTATTATAAAATAAATAAGAAGCAATCAGACTCCTCAGGAAAGGGAGTGGTTTAATATTCAGTAATCCTTCATTCTATCATTTTGCGTGATTGCCCGTTGATCCCGAGTTTGATTGTCTTTTGTTGCGGGGGGGGGGGGTAGTAACTGGATGGACAGTTTGATGACTTTTCTGTCTTCGGCATTGGGAGCTGCCGGCCTTTAGTTCCATTCGTAGAGAAGTATGCCAATGCTTATCCAAGAAGCCAACAGCCGCATGTCTTCAGTGATGTCTATACCTGACCTGAGGGCTTGGTGCCTACATCCAAAACGCAGATGTTTCAGAGTCTAGTCTTGGTCACGTAGCAGTTTGGGCAGTTCTTGGATCTAGAACACAACAGATTTCCTGAAAACTACATCTTAAGTCAGAAGTCAGAACCAGGTTACTCATAAGAACAATGTTACATGTAAGGGATCCGGTCTGTAAACCCATTAAATGGGTTCCTACCGACTGCTCAATGGTTCTCTCCCCAGCACTCAGTACAGCCCTCTGCACACTTAAGAGCTCAGTAAATACCATTGAGCGACTTAACGAAATGTCTTATGGGCATATTATTAAGGATTCTCGTGCCTACAAGTGGTTGCCATCTAGAGGGATGGGGGTGGGTCCTGATGAAATTTCCCAGTCCTTCTGGCGATTGTCATTGGTTTCCCTCCAGACTGTAAACTCGTCGTGGGCAGGGAATGTGTCTACCAACTCTCTTCTATCGGGCTCTCCCAAGTGCTAAGTACAGTGTTCTAGACACAGTAGTGCTCCTTAAATACGGTGGACTGTACATGTCTACCAACTCTGTTACACTGTAATAATAATTAATCATGGTACTTGTTAAGCACTTACTATGTTCCAAGCACTGATCTGAGTGCTGGGTTAGATACAAGTTAATCGGGTTGGACACAGTCCCCGTCCCACATGGGGCTCCCACTCTTAATCCCTATTTAACAGATGAAGTGACTGAGGCCCAGAGATGTGAAGTGACTTGCCCCAGGTCACAGCAGAACTGTGGCAGAGCCGGGATTAGAACCCAGGTCCTTCTGACTCCCGGGCCCGTGCTCTCAAACGCTTAGTACAGTGCTGTGCACCCAGTAAGCGGTCAGTAAATATGATTGATATTTTCATATTTTCTTTTTTTTACCAAAACTTTATAGAACTTTATACTCAATCACAGATGAGAGCTACTTTAATGTATTTATCGATTCAGAAAGGTTCTACGGTAGTGTAGCCAACTTTTACTTCATTGGAAAGTAGATAGATTTGACCCTCCTGATCGTTCTTTCAAATTGTTTCCCCTTTTCCATGGCACTGATGTGGCTTTTCATATTTAGAAAATATGCCTAGAGAAGCAACGCCGCTCAGTGGAAAGAGCCCGGGCTTGGGAGTCAGAAGTCATGGATTCTAATCCCGGCTCCGCCGCTTGTCAGCTGTGTGACTTTGGGCAAGTCACTTCACTTCTCTGTGCCTCAGTGACCTCATCTGTAAAATGGCGATTGATACTGTGAGCCCCATGTGGGACAACCTGATTGCCTTGTGTCTCCTCCAACGCTTAGAACAGTGCTTGGCACACAGTAAGCGCTTAACAAATACCATCGTCATTATTATTATTATTTCCCTGCAGCTCCCATGAACCTCCCCATTCTTCATGCCCCTAGAGCTAGTACAGTAAAGGAGGCCAGTCTTGTAAAGTTGAAACTGTTGTGCGGTGAAGTCCAAACAGGGGGTAAATTTAGGAACCTAAATCCACTTTTCTTTTGAAAAGAAACAAGACGTGTGTTCTTTCATTTCAGTTACTATTCTTGTATGGTGTTGGGTTCAGGGTGTTCGTTTATGAAATGAAGCCATTAAAGTTCAAGCTCTTTAATAAAAGTTAAATTTCCTTTCCTCATACTATGTTGTAGTTGTGAATTTTTTGCTTAGGACAGAAGCGACCAGTGCAGTCTTGAGCTTGGCGTTTTGGTCATTGATTTCGTTCCTTGACATCAGATTTAAGATAAATCAGAATCCGAAAAGACTGAAGTCGAGGACGGCCTGTATGGAAAAGATTCGCCCCCTTTTCTTTAGCTGTTCACTCGACTGATGAAATCCCGCACTCCATTTTATGTAGCAGTCAGTGAATGAAGTTTAAAGAGCATGAAATGAACCCCAGTAAATGGCCATTTTGAAGAGGAAAGCTGATGAGTAACATTCAGATTTTATATGCTATCACTTTTCTTTTGAAAAGAAACAAAACGTGTGTTCTTTCATTTCAGGTACTATTCTTGTATGGTTTTGGGCTCAGGGCGTTCCTTTATGAAATGAAGAAGCCATTAAAGTTCAACCTCTTTAATAAAAGTTAACTTTCCTTTCCTCGTACTGTTTTTTAGTTGTGAATTTTTTGCTTAGGACAGAAGTGACCAGCATAGACTTGAGCTTGGCGTTTTGGTCGTTGACTTCATTCCTTGCCACCAGATTTAAGAATCGTGCTGTTCTTGTATTTTCAATTTTAAGATCCATGTGTTCATGTATTAGTAGTAATCTATCTGAACCCGGGATTTTGCTGTTTCATAGTCAGCTGTTTGTTACTACTGATGAAACTAAAATGAGTCATGAAGGGAGTTGGTTAATGATCGCAGCATAACAGGTTGGCTAAGTAGAACACCTTTGACCTCATTGTAATGTAATGAATTCTTCCTGTAGGAAGAAACATTATTTGAATGAGCACCCGTATTCGCATTTCTTCTCCCGAACCCCAAAGGTTACTTTTTTTAAAGGTAACTTTCTTTCCAGTATCTGTTCTTGCTCCTGGTAGAGGGAGATGGAAAAGGGGGAGGAAAAAGACAATTGAAAAGGGACAGTCACCTTCTTTCCCAAAGCAATTAAATTAAATTCAAGCTTCTGTCAATTGGGACTTTGTGGAAGTCTCTCTATACTGTAATCTCACTGTGGGCAGGGAATGTGTCTGTTATATTGTAATACCATACTCTCCCAAGCGTTTGGTACAGTGCTCTGCACACAGTAAGTGCTCAATGAATTCCGTTGATTGATTGAAGTGTTTTAATCACAGATAGATAAAAAGCATCTCCAACACTCTTGCCCTGGATTATTTTAGAGATTCAAATAGGCGACTGTAAAAATATTCCGGTGAAATTGCAGAAGTCTGCCTAGAAGTAGTTTTCCTAGTCGTAGTTTTTTGGGTTTTTTCCCCCCTCCTTAGATAAGAGCATTTCCAGAGAGTTCTTTCATTATTTTAGGGTAGGGTAGGGTTTCTAGGAAGGGAAACAAGTCATTTGAGTTAGTGATATATTACCAGTGTGTACATGTCAGTGGTAGGCCTTATCAGTAAAATTCCTGTAGAACTATCAAATTTATGGGAACTCACAAAAAGCCTGCAAAACTATTTCTCTGGACACCGTTTAAATAGTCAAAGTGGGCTGAGAATTTAAAAACTGAAGAATGAGAGAAATTGGTGTGCTTTAGGCCAGGGGGACTGATCTTGGAGAGAAATATGACAAACATTTGGTAGTTGGCAAGTCTCGGCAAGACTGCTTTTTAAGGTCCTTTCTAGAATATTTTGGAGTTGTCCTCTCGAGATAGGAGAAGCAGAATTCTGTCTTATGAATGAATCTTGAGTGAATTTAACACAGAACATATAGAACACGCATAGAACTGTTCGTGCATGTAACTCAATCAGTAGTATTTGAGTGCTTACTATGTGTGCAGAGCACTGTACTAAGCACTTAGGAGAGTACAGTGCAACAGAATTAGCAGAATACAGCAGAATACAGGCCTGAATAATATGGTATGTAGAAATACTATACATTTATTTTTATTAATATCTGTCTCCCCTTCTAGACTGTAAGCTTTGGGTGGGGAGGGTGTCGGCTAACACTGTTGTAATGTACTCTCCCAAGCGCTTAGTACAGAATTCTGCACTTAGTAAGAACTCAATAAATGCCATAATTAATAGGTAATCAGTGTGGTTGAATCCTTTTTCCAATTAGGTCATTCCAGGACTATCATATCTTCATCAAATTGCATCTATGAATGACCTGGATGTTAAAACTATATTGCCAAACTGTTCTGCCATTTGAATATTGATACATCTTGTCATGTATTGCCAACTAAAACCTACCACATAAAAGTTCTCTGTATATCTGAGTAAAAAGTAATCAATTTTAGAAGGAATTCTTTTTCTTTATGTATTTCAGAAATATGTTGCAAAACCTTTCCTGAGCAGAAGGTTTCTCTGGAACAAATCACATTAGATACTACCATAAATAGAGATTTCTTTGATATTTGCCTTTGGCCATGTATCAGATTTTTCAGTGAAACAGTTTTGTACTATAATGGAGCAGCGTTTAAGGATAGAGAAAAGTGAAACTCGTCAGTGAAACTTGTCAGATTTCCTTACTCTTTGGAAATCTGAAGACAGATACTTGTTCAGTGGGGGAAAGCAGGAATGGTCTCTAGATGAGGCAACTAATGAGGGGAGGGTATTCAGGGTGATTATCTTGTGTGCTAATTATTTTATGGTACTTATTAATAATTGGGGTTTTTGTTAAGCACTTACTATGTGCCAGGCACTGTACTAAGCGCTGGAGTGGATAACAAGCTAATTGGGTTGGACACAGTCCCTGTTATTCATTCGGTTGTATGTACTGAGTGCCTACTGTGTGCGAAGTACTGTACTGAGCGCTTGGGAGAGTTAATTGTGCATATACATATGCTCAGTATTGAACACAGCGAATACCACAGTGCAAGTTTTCCGTAAAATAGGGGTTTGCTAGAATGCCATTCCCACATTCTAGGAGAGAACTGTTCAGGCATGTAAATCAATCAGTGGTATTTGAGCACTTACTGTGTGTGCAGAGCACTGTACTAAGCACTTGGGAGCGTACAATACAACAGAATTAGCAGGCTTGTACCTTGCCCATCCCGAGCCTAAAGTGGTAGAATACCATAAATAGAAACTTATTCTCGGTATTCTAATTTCACTTTTAGTCATAAGGATCCGATGATAGTGAGGTTACAAGCATATCTTCTGCCAACTACTCTGTGCAAATGTTTATATAAAACACCCTTGAATGTTTTCATTCCTGGAACTTAAGGAGTGGCAGAAGAGATAAACAGAACCTCTGCAGTCCGGGTTGGCAACTTTCATAAGCCTCTTAGGGGGTTACTCAGACATGATTTTTCTTTAGGTTCTTGGATTCCAGTAATCATGGTGGTATTTGTTAAGCGCTTACTACACGCCAGGGTAGATACAAGATAATTAGATCCCACATGGGGCTCACAGTCTGAGTAGGAAGGAAAACCGGTTATTGTAGCCCCATTTTGCAGAGAAGGGAAGTGACTTGGCCAAAGTCCCACAGCAAAGTGGCAGACCTGGGATTAGAACCCAGATCCTCTGACTCTCAGCACCGTGCTCTTTCCAGTAGGCCAAACTGTTTCCCTTGAAATGGGTAGATTTAGTCCCTTTTACCCTTATCATCAGTATTTGGTTATTTTTTCTTTGCACTTCTCCCATTTGACTTAAATGCCTTATGGGCAGGGGGCAGGTCTACCAACTGTATTATATTGTACCCTCCCAAGTGCTTAGTACAGTGCTCTGTACCCACTAAGTGCTCAATAAATACCAAGGATGGATCAATTTCAAAGAAGGTATGATGGACTGTAGCCTTATAGAAAGGGTGGCTGTCTAGGGTACCTCAACAGTAGGTAAATGCCTTCCTCTGACTGATGCTTATTAAATTTGAAAAAAGAAGCCCCCTCCTCAAATCCCTTTCCTTAAAACACACACACATACATATATATATATATGGGATCATACATAAAATCTCCCACCTAGTGTTTTTGGACAGAGTCTTTCTGAGTACCACACAGATTTCCCCCTTCCCCCCCATTAAATATTAAAGGATATGAAAGCACTGCATTTAGAAAGAGATAGCAATATAAGGAGTTGTTAAAATAATATCGCTTGTCTCGTAGCAGCCACCCAATACCTTGTGGATATAGCTCGTTTCAAAAGTTGGAGTTCATTTTTAGTATCCATGAGAAGTTTTTGCCTCCCTTCAACTCGTTTATTCCTGTGAAATATTTTAGGTTTTTAAAGAGAGAAAATCTTTATTAATATCATAGTCTTTTATAGGAATGAATGTGTCTCATTGCTTGAACTGTGAGAAATTTTTTAAAAAATCAAGCGTTAGTGATTTCCTAATTTCTTTGTTAAAAATTTTGCATTATAGCTGTTATTTTTCTGGAAGGTGAAATTCAGTAAAAAGAAATCTAACCAAGTTTTTTGGGGTTTTTTTACTTAGAATATTCTCTCCAAAATATTCATTCATTCATTCAATAGTATTTATTGAGCGCTTACTATGTGCAGAGCACTGTACTAAGCACTTGGAATGTACAGATCGGTAACAGAGACAGTCCCTGCCCTTTGACGGGCTTACAGTCTAATTGGGGGAGACGGACAGAAAAGAACAATAGCAATAGCAAGAACAATCCCCAAAATATTTGGGATTAGCCCACACTTGTCAGTAAAGCTACCCAAACTACTGGGGAGTATTTGAAGAAATACATCCAGAATTTTTAAAAAATACCCTGAAACATTGGAAAAATTATTCCTCCAACTTTTGTCCCCTTTTGTAAAATAAAAATAATGCTGTGCAAGATGAGACTGAGGGTGTTTTTTGAAAATGGCATTTAAATAATTACTATGTGCCAGGCACTGTACTAAATGCTGGGGTAGATACAAATTAATCAATTTAGACATAGTCGCACATGAGACTAACGGTATTAATATTTGGAACCCCTTTCCTTTAAAATAAAATGCTTCCCTTTGTCTCAGTTGAAAAAAAAATGTTTCATTTATGTCACATTTTGGGCCTGAAAGTTGAAAGGACACGGGTCCAAAGCCGCTCCACTTGTCTGCTGTGTGACCTTGAGCAAGTCACTTAACTTCCCCGGGCCACTTCTCCATCTGCAATGGTTCCGGTAGCGAATCCGTAGAGTTTTCTTGGTAAAAATATGGAAGTCATTGAAGTCTGTGCAGTAAACTTGAGTCTCCACCCTCGACTCTCTCCCGTGCCGCTGCTGCCCAGCACAGGGGAGTTTTGATTTGTAGCAGGTAGCCTGCTGCTCGCTAGCCACTGGTCAAACTGGGAATGGAATGGACAGGCCTCTGCTTGACTCTCCCTCCCGTAGTCGAGACTGGTCGTGTCTTGGAAACTCTCCAGGTGCCACCCTGAGAGGGGGATTTGAATTAGACCTAGTTGTTTTATTTAAAAACAAAACTTTGTAATAATTATAATTGTGGTATTTGTTAAGCACTTACTATGTGCCAGGCACTGTACTATGCATTGGGGTAGATACAAGCTAATCAGGCCAGACACAGTCCCTGTCCCACATAGGATTTATCATCTTAATCCCCATTTTACAGATGAGGTAACTGAGGCCCAGAGAAGTTAAGTGACCTGCCCAAAGTCACTTATTGAATTATTTATTGAACACTTACTGTGTACAGAGCACTGTACTAAGCGCTCGAGAGAGTTCAGTATAATGGAGTTAGTAGACCCGTAGAGAAGCAGCATGGCTCAGTGGAAAGAGCCCGGGCTTGGGAGTCAGGTCATGGTTCGAATCCCGGCTCTGCCACTTGTCAACTGTGTGACCGTGGGCAAGTCACTTCACTTCTCTGTGCCTCAGTTACCTCATATGTAAAATGGGGATTAACTGTGAGCCTCACATGGGACAATCTGATGACCCTGTATCTCCCCCAACGCTTAGAAGAGTGCTCTGCACATAGTAAGCGCTTAACAAATACCAACATTGTTATTATTTCCCTCCCTATCTCCTCCATTGTTAAGTGATTAGTACAGTGCTCTGCACACCTAAAGGACTCAGTAAATACAATTGAATGAATGAATGTAAAGGAATATATTTAAGCACCTGGAAAATCGGATGCATTAACCAGTTTCCCTAAATTTAGTATTCTTATTTGAATACAGCTCCCGCAGATCTTTTCTCATCACCCTTTTCAGCTCGAGCCCCATTTTTAGGTTTCTGACCAGGAAATAACTTCACTAGGTGTTGACTTAAAAAGGAAAAAAAAAGTCAAAAGCACCAGACTCCTCCCCAGAGCACTAATGCTTTTTTATCCATGGGAAAACAAGAAACTCCTTATATGGGCACCCAGCCTACACTTTTAAGCTGCCAGATCTATTACTAATTAAAGCAAAATGCTTAGGTGTTTAGGTAAATGTAGTTGGACAGGTCCATTTGACTGGATAAGGAACTCACAATCACTGGTAGTAAATTAAGGCAGGTACAGATTAAATGGAAGTTAGATTCTCCGTTTCAAAACCCTTTTCATACACCTTCATTCGCTCAATCGTATTTATTGAGGGCTTACTGTGTGCAGAGCACTATACTAAGCGCTTGCAAAAGTTCAATATAACCGTAAATAGACTCATTTCCTCCCCAGAGTGAGCTTACGGTCTAATTCTGAATTTTGAGATAAAGTTCCATAATTATCATACTTTTGTCATAACTTTCTGACTGCATTATGAACAGTATTCTAATTATGGAATTGCAGCCATGAGCCACTTATGTTTTCACTTGTATTCAAAGGATATGCCGCAATAGAGAGATAAAAATCCAAACTAATAATTCTTTTATTCTTTCCCAGGGACATCATGATCACACACTTCGAACCTTCCATCTCCTTTGAAGGGCTTTGTAATGAAGTTCGAGACATGTGTTCCTTTGACAATGAGCAGCTTTTCACCATGAAGTGGATTGATGAGGAAGGTGAGATGGGATTATCACTTCGTTTTTTGATGGTCAGATGTAGTGTTTCTATTTTCAGCGCAAAATTTATATCCCACTAGGGAATCGAAGAAGAAAAAGTGCATTGGGAGTTTATGTTGACTGCAGTAATTTAAAGTTGGCCTACGCTCCAAAACGTGAATGGCCTTTGTGTCGCAGGTACAGTCTCTATTTCCACCAGTTGTCCCATGCCTGTTACATCAGGAAACTCAAAAATGTTGGACGGGAATGATGAGGAGTAGCACAGGGGTTAATCCAAAGTGAGAACCTTTCGTGTTCCGGAATATATGTTTTCGGATTGCACTTTGGGTAGAATGTGAGACACAAGTAACGATCATTCTTCTGACCGTGTACTCCTTTCCGGATGGAACGCACCGTGGTGTTCAAAGAAATGGTTGTGTTCTTGAGCACGGCTTCAGATTCAGGGTGATACACAAAATGTGAGTTTTCCATAATGTAAGAGTTCAGGAACAGCAAACTGTGCATTCTAAGAGAAATGGCTGTGTTCTCGTAATCGGTTTCTATAACTAGCAGAAAGAACTCAGCTTCATATGCATGTGTTTGGCAGAAATTGTGTTTTTTTAAAGATATTTAAGTGCTTACAATATACCAAACACTGTACTAATCGCTGGGGTAGATACAAGCTAATTAGGTGGGACACAGTCCATGACCTACATGGAACTCTCAGTCTGAATTCTCATTTTGCAGATGAGGTAACTGAGGCACAGAGAAGTTAAATGACTTGCCCATGGTGACACAGCAGACAAGTGGTAGAACCAGAATTAGAACGCATGTCCTTCTGATTCACAGACTCATGCTATATCCACTAGGCCATGCTGCTTGACAAGTTTTATTTATACACACACACACACACACACCTGTATATAAATGCATATATCAATGGAAAGAGCCTGGGCTTCGGAGTCAGAGGTCATGGGTTCGACTCCCGGCTCTGCCACTTGTCAGCTGTGTGACTATGGGAAAGTCACTTAACTTCTCTGTGCCTCTGTTACCTCATCTGTAAAATGGGGATTTAACTGGGAGCCTCATGTGGGACAACCTGATTACCCTGTATCTACCCCAGCGCTTAGAACAGTGCTCTGCACATAGTAAGCGCTTAACAAATACCAATATTGTTAATATATATATATACACACACACACACACTATAAGGGATAACTATGTATATGTGTGTGTGTATACAAATGCATATATATAAATATATGTATATATGTATACACACAGTCTATAAGGGATAACTATAGATTTATATGCACACACTCCATAAAAGGGATAAGTATGTATATATTCAAGCGCTTAGTACAGACCTCTGCATACAATAAGTGCTCAATACATATGATGAATGAATGAATACACACACAAACACACTATAAGGGATATCTGTATATTGATGTACACACACTATAAGGGATAACTATATATACTCACAGTATAAGGGATAACTATATTTATACACACACTATAAAGGATAACTGTATTTTTACACATACACACACACACAGTAGAAGAGATAACCATATATTTATATACACACACTATAAGGGATAACTATATTTTTATACACACACACACACTATGAGGGTTAACTACATATTTATACACACTTTATGGAGGATAACTATATATATATATGTTGAAGATACCCCTAGAAGTGATATTCCCACATGACTACATTTGTAACCAAAAAGACCAATGCAGTTCCCACAGCGTGGCAGTATTTTTCCCACACGGAGTCTGTCTCATATCATGTTACCACGTTTGATGTTTGCAGCACCTGGCATTATCTTCTCTTTCGCCTCCTCGACTCTCATGCCCCAAAAAGCCTTTGCTCGAAAAGAGTCATAATAATGTTGGTATTTGTTAAGTGCTTACTATGTGCAGAGCACCGTTCTAAGCACTGGGGGAGATACAGGGTCATCAGGTGTGTCACGTGAGGCTCACAGTTAATCCCCATTTTATAGATGAGGTAACTGAGGCACAGGAGTCATCCCTTGCTTGTCGGCAGTACGTCCGTCCCCGCCAACTGACTCCCGGTTTTCCTCCGGGATGCAGCATTGTCTAAGGATATTTTAACAGTGACCTTAAAGCCCTTCCTTGGCCCTGTTTTTGGTTTCCAGTTGGAGTTCTCCATTCAGCAGCTCTCTGGGTATCCTGCTGTCGTCCGCTGTCCTCACGTGCCCCACCCAGAGCAGCTGGTTGAGGTGAACGTAGCCGGGACGTTAGAGACCGGCTACGCTCCAGAACTTCATGGTTTGCGGACCAGGCCTAGTTGATAGAGCATGGGCCCGGGAGTCGGAAGGATCTGGGTTCTAATGCCAGCTCTGTCACTCAACAACAATAATAATAATAATAAAAATGTTATTTGTTGAGCGCTTACTGTGTGCCGAGCACTGTTCTAAGAACTGGGGTAGATACATGTTAATCAGGTTGTGCCGTGTGGGGCTCACAGTCTTAATCCCCATTTTACAGACAAGGTAACTGAGGCCCAGAGAAGTTAAGTGGCTTGCCCAAGGTCACACAGCAGGCAAGTGGCGGGGCCGGGCTTGAAACCCACATCCTCTTATTCCCGTGCTTTTTCCACTAAGCCATGCTGCTTCACTTGTCTGCTGTGTGACCTTGGGCAAGTCACTTCACTTCTCTGGGCTTCAGTTACCTCATCAGTAAACTGGTGATTAAGAATGTGAACTCCACGTGGGGCAGGGATTCTGTCCAACCTGCATATTCGTTCATTCGGTCGTATTTATTGAGCACTTGCTGTGTGCAGAGCACTGTACTGAGCGCTTGGAAAATACAATTCAGCAACAGATAGAGACAATCCCTGCCCAACAGCGGGCTCACAGTCTGAAAGACTGCATATCATATATTCACCCCAGCTCTTACTACAGTACTTGACATTAGTACATACAGGTATTATCATAATCATCATTATTATTATTACTATTACTACTACTACTAATAATAGCGGTATTTGTTAAGCGCGTACTCCGTGCCAAGCAAATACTTGGCAGAGCCAGAATCAGAACCTAGGTCCTTCTGATTCCCAGGCCTGTGTTTTTTTCATTAGACCAGGCTGCCTCTTTTTACCTAGTCCATAACACATGGTTCAGAAGTTGAAGAGGAAGAGACCTCCCTTCTAAACTGCAAGGTCATTATGGGCAGGGAATGTGTCTGTTATATCGTACTCTCCCAAGCATTTAGCACAGTGCTCTGAACACAGTAAGCGCTCAATAAATGCAGTTGACTGACCTGCCGATGAAAGAACACGGAGGAAAAGATAGCTGCCGCCGACGGAAGATCCGTTGCTTTTGCTGCCGTTTCTTCGCTCGGAACCTCGAGCTGGCCACCAGCCTTAGGAAACCGTCCTGTTCTTTTAACATCTGCGGGAGGCAGATGGGAGGTGGGGGTCCGAAAGAAGCCCCCCGCTGATTCCCCCCCCCCGTGGGAGGGATGTGGCTCCAGCAGATTATTATGGTACTTTGATTCAGTCTTTGAGTGCCTCCAGAGCGCTTGGGAGAGTCCGATACAACATAAAGCAGGCACATTCCCTGCCCACAAGGAGCTTACTTACTATGTGCCAACACTATTCTAAGCACTGGGGTAGATACAAGTCCATCAGGTTGGACACAGTCCCTGGCCCACATGGGGCCCACCCTCTTAATCCCCATTTTCTAGATGAGGTAACTGAGGCCCAGGGAAGTGAAGTGACGTCCCCAAGGTCACACAGCAGACACGTGGGGGAGTTGGGATTAGAACACAGGTCTTCCTGACTCCCAGGCTCGTGCTCTATCCACTAGGCCACACGGCTTCTCAGAGACCTACGAGGAAGGGAAAGGACTGGCTCTTGTTCCATCAGGGCCATTTTCACTGTAGTCTCACCCCTTCTTGAGGCGGGAGGCAGCAGGTCGGCAACAGTGTAGCCCCTGGGCCTTGGCGTTCATTCAGTCGTATTTATTGAGCGCTTACTGTGTGCAGAGCATTGTACTATGTATTAGGGAGAGTACAGTGTAACAATAAACGGACACATCCCTGCCCCTTACGAGTTTACAGTCCAGAGACATCGTCTTATGCCGTCGAGTCATCTCCGACCCATAGCGACGCCAGGGACGCATCTCTCTCAGAACGCCCCACTCTCCATCTACAATCGTTCTGGTAGTGGATCCATACGGTTTTCTTGGTCAAATTACAGAGGTGGTTTACCATTGCCTTCTCCCGCGCAGTCATTTTGAGTCTTCGCCCTCGACTCTCTCCCGTGCCGCTGCTGGGCAGCACAGGGGAGTCTTGACTTGTAGCAGATTGGCCTCCACTCGTTAGCCACTGGCCAAGCCAGGTTTGACTCTCCCTCCCGTAGCCAAGACCAGTAGAGTACTGAAAACTCTCCAGGTGCGACCCTGAGAGGCGTCTAGAGATATTACCCCTGGCCAAATGGGATTATCTCTGAGGCAGTCCCGATTCTCAAAGATGGTCACAAATCTCAAACACTCAGTACAGTATTCTGCATACAGTATTCCCCCTCAAGACTGTTAGCTTGTTGTGGGCAGGGAACATATCTATTTATTGTTGTAGTGTACTCTCTCCAGCGCTTAGTACAGCGCTCTACACACAAAGTGCTCAATAACTCCGATTGACTGCATACAGTGAACGCTCGGTAAATACCATTGATGTGCACGCGCATATGTGTAAATTCATAGCTCAAACATTTCTAAACTCTTACTAAATGCTTGTTTTTTTTGTTTAACCCAAACTATTATACCCAAGTTCTGACCCTTGGAGAAAAAGGAGATAATTTTGTGGCTATTATGTGTTTAGATGTTTCATTCATTCAGTAGTATTTATTGAGCGCTTACTATGTGCAGAGCACTGTACTAAGCTCTTGGAATGTACAAATCATTAACAGATAGAGACAGTCCCTGCCCTTTGACGGGCTTACAGATCTTCCACTTTATTCACTGGAAATGTGTGCCTACTGTTTATTACTATTATTATTTTGGTATTTCTTATGTACATACAGTGTGTCAAGCAATCTTCTAAGTGCTCGGGTAGATAGAAGTCAATCAGGTCAGACAGTCCTTGTTCCACACGAGTTTTGCAGTCTAGGGACTTAATATCGAGCATTGGTATTTATTAAGTTAATAGTTCGACTTGCTTAGTTTTCTTAACATGCTGGAAGCACAGATGTCACGGATGTGGGGATACCATCCTGGAATAATTATTTTTCTGCCCCAGGTACTAATGCAGTTTGTAACTCGTGCTGAGAATAAAACATTTCTAACTAGAAGAGGAAGTGACAGTGAAGCGGTAGGCTTTCCTAGACCTCTCCCTCTTACCCCACAGTTGAGTTCAGACCAGTTCCGGCAAACTTCCAATCCTGATTTTTCCCTTTCTGTACAGGTTGTGCAGGTGAAATTAGGTGACACAGTTGGGAAATGTTTAGGAGGCGATTTGTCCTGTGAAATATTTCCCCCAAGAGGGCAAAGGAGATCTTAGGTATTTGACTTTTTGACCCATGTGGGAAAGTTACTGTGAAAGCTAAGTATCTCACTCTGGTACTGCATTAAAATAAACGAGGGTTATAGAGCTATGTGATCTTTAAACATATTTCAGAACATTTGCCCGTGTTCCGTGTATATGTTTGAAACCTGTTTTGAGATTTGTCTTCAGGTGAATGCTGAAAAACTGGTTTCCTAATCTAAGCAAGCAATTGAGAAGGAAAATAGGTGCTCCATTTTTTTTTCCCTGAATACCTGCTATTGTGTGGGGTGGGTATTTTCTGGTTTTTGGGGGCACTGAATAGCAAAATGACTAACTTGTTATGGGCAGGAAATGTGTCCGTTTGTTATATTGTACTCTCCCAAGCACTTAGTACAGTTCTCTGCACATAGTAAGCGCTCAATAAATGATTGAATGAATGAATGACAAACCCTGATCTTTTCCCAGAGCATTGATAAATACCTTAGTGATAAAATAATCACTGACCTAGGGGTAGAACTATGGTAATTGTAGTATTTAAGAGCTTACCCTGTGCCAGGCTCTTTACTAAGCGCTGTGGTGGGTAGAGAAGCAGCGTGGCTCAGTGGAAAGAGCACGGGCTTGGGAGTCAGAGGTCATGAGTTCAAATCCCGGCTCTGCCACTTGTCAGCTGTGTGACTGTGGGCAAGTCACTTCGCTTCTCTGTGCCTCAGTTCCCTCATCTGTAAAATGGGGATTAACTGTGAGCCTCACGTGGAACAACCTGATTGCCCTGTATCTACCCCAGCGCTTAGAACAGGGCTCTTCACATAGTAAGCGCTTAACAAATACCAACATTATTACCAGCAAAGCAAGTTGGACACAGTCCCTGTCCCACATGAGGCTCACAGTCTTAACCCCCATTTTACGGATGAGGTAACTGAGGCACAGAGAAGTGAAATGACTTGCCCAGGGTCATACAGAAGTCAAGTGGCAGAGCCGGGATTGAACCCAGGTCCTTCTAAATCCCAGACCCGTGCTCTATCCACTAGGCCTTGCCACTTCTCTGTAATGATTGTTTTTCGAGTGATGAGGTCTTCAACTGGGTCTAGTGCCCTGCAATTGAGAAATTTACCAAAAGTATAATTACTGTCAATTCTCAGTTCCTTTAGTTACGCTGCGGTTTGTGTCCCTGTCATCTCTCCCAGCTACTTTATAGACACTGTTTCTAGTTGTGCCTTTTTTCAGAGGGCGACCTAGGAGAAAGCAGAGACAGCAAAACTCAAATTGATTTGTTTGGAAGCTTGTTGTCGGCATTGATAAACAGATGTGCTGGAGATGAAGGTGGTTGAATGTAAAGGTTTTTTGGAAGATTAACGTGAGGTCAAAGAAAGCTCCCTCAATCAGTCAGTTGTACCTAATGGGTGCTTATTAAGTGCAGGGCACTATACTAAGCTCTTGGGAGAGTACAAACAACAATATAACAGACACGTTTCCTGGCCATAACAAGCTTACAACCTTGAGGACTCTAAAGAACTCTAGACTGTAAACTTGTTTCAGGCAGGGAACTCCACACAGTAAGCGCTCGATTAATCTGATTGATCGATCGATTGAAAGTCAGAACTGGGTCACCCTGGTGATGGACCTGTCTCAGTATTCTGATTCTGAAGGGGACACGATCCTGAGGGCTCCTGAAGGATCAGTGTGAGAAATGCCATCATCTATGTCCCCCATCCACCCCTTGATTTTTTTTTAAGTGTTTTTTAAGCGCTTAGTATGTACCAGGCAAGTGCTAGGGTAGATACAAGCTAATGAGGTTGGACACAGTCCCTGTCCCTGGTGGGACTCCCAGTCTTAATCCCCATTTTACAGATGAGGTTATTTTGTTAATGAGATGTACATCACCTTGATTCTATTATTTTGTTAATGAGATGTACATCACCGTGATTCTATTTATTTGCTCTTGTTTTAATAAGATGTTCATTCCCTTGATTCTATTTATTGCTATTGTTTTTGTCTGTCCGTCTCCCCCAATTAGACTGTAAGCCCATCAAAGGGCAGGGACTGTCTCTGTTACCTATTTGTACATTTCAAGCGCTTAGTACAGTGCTCTGCACATAGTAAGTGCTCAGTAAATACTATTGAATGAATGAATGAGGTGCAGAGAAATGAAGTGACTTGACCAAGGTCACCCAGACAAGGAGCGGAGCTGGGATTAGAACACAGGTCCTTCTGATGCGCAGGCTCTATCTACTAGGCAATGATGCTCCATTTTGTTAAGGATAGTGCTATCTAAACACGTGTAGCATTTCTCTCTAATAATTTTTCCATAGATCTATAGAGTACATAGTGTCCATATTTTGAATTTGTTATTCATGCCCTTTTTGTTGGTTCCCTCGAGGGGGAAAAAAGATCTTTATAAGCCTGAACAGAAGACATTTCCAATTTATGAATGAGTTAAAATTGGTCAGCGGTATTGAGCACTCACTGTAGGCAGAAATCTTTACTGAGAAGCAGTGTGGCCCAGTGGAAAGAGCCTGGGCTTGGGAGTCAGAGGTCATGGGTTTGAATCCTGCCTCTGCCACTTGTCAGCTGTGTGATTGTGGGCAAGTCACTTCACTTCTCTGTGCCTCAGTTCTCTCATCTGTAAAATGGGGATTAACTGTGAGCCTCACGGGAGACACCTGATTACCCTGTATCTCCCCCAGCGCTTAGAACAGTGCTCTGCACATAGTAAGCGCTTAACAAATACCAACATTATTAAGCACTTGGAAGAGTAGAGTACATTGGGTGGACACGATCCCTGCCCACAAGGAGTTTACAGTCTTGTCAGGGAGACAGATGTGGAAATAAATTCCAGATGAGGGAAGCAACCGAGGAGGACAGCTGCGAGTGACGATGATGGCATTTGTCAAATGCTTTCTATGTGCCAAGCACTGTTCTAAGCTCTGGGGGCCATACAAGGTAATCAGGTTGTCCTACGTGGGGTTCCCAGTGTTAATCCAAATTTTACAGATGAGGTAACTGAGGCACAGAGAAGTCAAGTGACTTGCCCAAAGTCACACAGCTGGCAATTGACAGAGCTGGGATTAGAACCCACTCCAAAGCCTGGCATCTTTCCTCTGAGCCAATCTGCTTCTCTGCAAATGCTTAGAACAGTGCTCTGCACGTAGTAAGTGCTCAGTGCATACCATTGATTGATAAGGATATGGACAGAAGTGCTGTGGAGGTGGGGGATGGGTTGAATACCTAAATGCTTAGGGGGTAGGGTTAAGTACTAATAATGTTGGTATTTGTTAAGCGCTTACTATGTGCAGAGCACTGTTCTAAGCACTGGGGTAGATACAGGGTAATCAGGTTGTCCCTCACAGTTAATCCCTATTTTACAGATAAGGTAACTGAGGCCCAGAGAAGTGAAGTGACTTGCCCACAGTCACACAGCTGACAAGGGGCAGAGCCGGGGGTCGAACCCATGACCTCTGACTCCAAAGCCCAGGCTCTTTCCACTGAGCCACGCTGCTTCCCTTAGTACATGGGTGAGGCAGTAAGATGGGTAATTAGTAATAAAACAATAATTCATTAATTCATTCATAAGTATTTATTGAGTGCTTACTGTGTGCAGAGCACTGTACTAAGCGCTTGGAATGTACAATTTGGCGACAGAGACAATCCCTGCCCAACTACGGGCTCACAGTCTAAAAGGGGGAGACAGCAAAACAAAAGTAGTCAGGCATCAATACCATCAAGATAAATCGAATCATAGATATAGACACATTAATAAAATAGAGTAATAAATAATATATACAGATAGACACAAGTGCTGTGGGGAGGGGAAGGGGGTAGAGCAGAAGGAGTGAGTGGGGCAATGGGGAGGGGAGGCAGAAGGAAAGGGAGGGCTCAGTCTGGTAAGACCTCCTGGAGGAGGTGAGCTCTCAGTAGGGCTTTGAAGGTGATGGTATTTGTTAAGCGCTTATAATGTGCCAGACACTGTACTAAGCGCTGGGATGGATACAGTCAAATTGGGTCGGACCCAGTCCCTGTCCCACGTGGGGCTCCCAATCTCAATCCCCATTTTTACAGCTGAGGTAACTGAGGCCCAGAGAAGTTAAGTGACTCGCCGAGGTCACAAGGCAGATGCGAGGCAGAACGGGGATTAGAACCCATGATCTTCTGACTCCCAGGCCCGGGCTCTATCCACTAGGCCGTGCCGCTTCTCGTCAGTAGACTGGGGAGATGAGGTTAGTTAGGGAAGGCTTCCTGGAGGAGATGTGATCTTCGTCGGGCTTCGAAGATAGGGAGAGTCCTGGTCTGTCAGACCTAAATGGAGGGGGAGTTCCAGGCAAGAGGGAGGGTGTGGGCAAGCGGTCAGTGCTGAGAAAAAAAGAAAGTATCTCAGGAAGGAGCAATTGTGAGTGAAGGTGGCACTGTGAGTCATTGGTATTTGGCGGAAGCATAATCAGGAGGGCTGATTCTCTGGAGAAGACACTAATCCCGGGAAAAGTCCAGGGAAAACGTGGAGGAGGCAGACCGGCAGCTAGGTGGAGAGGACGTTGTGGAGAAAATATATCACAAAAATCACTCTGAGCCGGGAACGACTCTGCGGCATTTGATGATGATGGTGTTTGTGGGGCGCTTACTGTGTGCAGAATTCTGTACACTTAGCGTGCAGAAGAAAGTCAAGCACTTGGGAGAGTTAATCGACAAGAGCCCCAATCTCACCGCCGACCCCATCCCGTGTCCTCGTAGCCTGGAACTCCTCTCTTGTCCTCTTTTGTCAGACGCCAGACCACCATACTCACACTCCACATTCAAATCAAAGCGTGCCTTAGTGGAAAGAGCCCGGGCTTGGGAGTCAGAGGTTGTGGGTTCTAATCCCGGCTCCGCCGCTCATCAGCTGTGTGACTTTGGGCGAGACACTCAACTTCTCTCTGACTCAGTTACCTCATCTGTAAAATGGGGATTAAGACCGTGAGCCCCACCCGGAACAACCTGCTTGCCTTGTAACTATCCCAGCGCTTAGAACAGTGCTTGACACACAGTCAGCACTTAGATGCCATCATCAACATCTCGGTAGACTGAAAGGTGGTTGTGGGCCCGGAACATGTTGGCTAATTCTGTTGTACTCTCCCAAACTCTTAATACAGTGCGCTTAGTACAGTGCTCTGCACCTAGTAGTAATAATTACAGTACTTGTTAAGCGCTTACTATGTGCCAAACACAGATCTAAGCGCTGGGGTAGATAATAATAATGTTGGTATTTGTTAAGCGCCTACTATGTGCAGAGCACTGTTCTAAGTGCTGGGGTAGATCCAGGGTATTCAGGTTGTCTCACGTGAGGCTCACAGTTAATCCCCATTTTACAGATGAGGGAACTGAGGCCCAGAGAAGTGAAGTGACTTGCCCACAGTCACACAGCTGACAAGGGGCAGAGCTGGGATTCGAACCCATGAACTCTGACTCCCAAGCCCGGGCTCTTTCCACTGAGCCACGCTGTTTCTCATCAGGTTGGACCAAGTCCCTGTCCCACATGAGGCATTAATCCTCATTTTACAGATGAGGAAACAGAGGCCCAGAGAAGGTAACTGATTTGCTCCGGGTCACACAGCAGACGCGTGACGGAGCCGGGATTAGAACCCAGGTCCTTCTGACTCTGGGGCCAAATCGCTCTCCATTGAATTGTGCTGCTTAGAGGTCAAAAAATGGTGTTGATTGATAGATTGAGCCCTATCCTCAAGGAGCTTACATTCTTGAGAGCTTTCTCTTTCTGCTTGCTTTGACTTATCATCCCCATTAGCATCAAGAAATATAGCGGCATAGTGCCGTACTAAGCAATGGGTTAAAGCAACCAAGGAATTTACAGTCCAATAAAGACAGCAAGGATGCACATAGTATTTTATCAAATAAAAAGGGGTTTTTAAAAATCAGTTTCTTTTTTTCTTTATCGCATCTTATTCACGAGAGCTTATGGGTGAGCCGCAACTCAGCACTGGGCAATGACTAGATTAAAACTATTATTTTTAAGTTTGACAATATAGGCGAAGATCCAGTTGGATGGAATGGGTTTATGTTTTCTGGAGGCAACAGAGAGAACTTAATTCGTTCAAGTAAACGTGTTGCTTCTTTTCCTTTTTTCTTTTTTTTCCCTTTATTGTCTTCATCCCTTTCTCCCAAGGGATTGTGGACAGGGAACTAATGTACCAACTCTGTTAAATTATACTCTCCCAAGCGCTCAGTACAGTGCTCTGCACACACAGTGCGTTCAATAAATACCATCGATTATCTGGGAAGTGCCTTTAGAATAGATATCAAAGCAGCATGGCTCAGTGGAAAGAGCCCAGGCTTGGGAGTCAGAGGTCACGGGTTTGAATCCCGGCTCTGCCACTTGTCAGCTGTGTGACTGTGGGCAAGTCACTTAACTTCTCTGTGCCTCAGTTACCTCATCTGGAAAATGGGGATTAACTGTGAGCCTCACGTGGGACAACCTGATGACCCTGTATCTATCCCAGTGCTTAGAACAGTGTTCTGCACATAGTAAGCGCTTAACAAATACCAACATTATTATTATTATATCGTAATCCACCTTGACTACCGCGTCTGCCTCTTTGCTGACCTCCCTGCCTCCTATCACTCCCCTCTCCATTCCCATACTTCACTCTTCTAATCCCGGCTCCGCCATTTGTCTGCTGGGTGACCTTAGGCAAGCCACTTGACTTCTCTGTACCTCAGTGACCTCAGAGAAACAGTGTAGCTCAGTGGAAAAAGCCCAGGCTTGGGAGTCAGAGGTCATGGGTTCGAATCCCGACTCTGCCACTTGTCAGCTGTGTGACTGTGGGCAAGCCACTTAACTTCTCAGTGCCTCAGTTACCTCATCTGTAAAATGGGGATGAAGACTCTGAGCCTCACGTGAAACAACCTGATGACCCTGTATCTCCCCCAGCGCTTAGAACAGTGTTCTGCATATAGTAAGCTCTTAACAAATACCAACATCATCATCATCTGTAAAATGAGGGTTAAGACTGTGAGCCCCACATGGGACAACCTGATTACCTAGTATCTACCCTAGCACTTAGTACAGAACCTTGGCACATTCATTCATTCATTCAGTAGTATTTATTGAGCGCTTACAATGTGCAGAGCACTGTACTAAGCACTTGGAATGTATACAAATCGGCAACAGATAGAGACAGTCCCTGCCCATTGATAGGCTTACAGTCTTATCGGGGGAGACGGACAGACAAGAACAATAACAATAAATAGAATCGAGGGGATGAACATCTCATTAAAACAATAGCAAATAAATAGAATCAAGGGGATGTACATCTCATTAAAATAAATAGGGTAATGAAAATATATACAGTTGTTAAGCACATAGTAAGTGCTTAACAAATACCAGAATTAAAAGAATGTGCAGTCCAAATTTCCCCTCTCCCAAGAAACCTTCAGGTCTGGCCTGTCCATCTCCGCATCAGATGGGAACCCATTACCGTCGGCTGTAAGGCACTCAATAATCTCTCCTCCTCCAATTTTACCTCACTGACCTTACCTCACTACACACCAGCCCGCACACTTCGCTTCTCTAACGCCACTTTCTCTGTACCTCCGTCATACCTTCTAGACTGTGAGCCCGTTGTTGGGTAGGGATTGCCTCTATTTGTTGCCGAATTGTACTTTCCAAGCTCTCAGTGCAGTGCTCTGCACACAGTAAGCGCTCAGTAAATATGATGGAATGAATTAATATTCTCGCCACCATGGGTTCTAGTCCTGGTTCCGCCACCTGTCTGCTGTGTGACCTTGAGCGAGTCCCTTACCTTCTCTGGCCCTCAGTTCCCTCATCTGTAAAATGGGGATTGAGACTGTGAGCCTCTTGTGGGACAGGGACTGGGTCCAACCCAATTTCCTTGTATCGACCTCGGCGCTTAGTACAGTGCCTGGCACATAGTAAGCGTTTAACAAATACCATCATTATTATTATTATTACCAACCCCTTGGAAGACCCTCCCTCCCAACACTCTTCGTATTTGACATAACACCCCTCTCCCCACCTACAAAGCCTTCCTAAAATCATATCCCTTCTAAGAAGGCTTCCTCGACTTACCTCTCTTTTTCCCACCGTATTTGCCCTCCCTTCTGTGACACCTATGCACCTGGCTGTGTACTCGGCAAGCGGTTGGATATTTACCCCCCACTTACGTACATACTCATCTGTAATTTATTTTAATATCCTATCTCACCCTCTAGTCTGTAAACCCACTGTGGGCAGGGATCGTCTCTACCGATGGCCTTGAACCTTTATCAAAGGTTTCATTTATTGAGAAGCAGCAAATAGCTCAGCTTTTTTTTAAAATCATATTTGTTAAGCGCTCGCTATGTGCCAGGCACTCTACTAAGCGCTGGGCTGGATGCCAGCTGGTCAAGTCGGACACAATCCCCGTCCTGCATGGGGCTCAGAGTCTTAATCCCCATTTTACAGATGAGGTAATTGAGGCACGGAGAAGTGAAGTGACTTGCCCGTGGTACCCAGCACTTAGAACAGTGCTTGGCACACAGTAAGCACTTAGCAAATGCCATCATCATCACATACTTGTCAGCTGTGTGACTGTGGACAAGTCACTTCACTTTTTTGTGCCTCAGTTCCCTCATCTGTAAAATGGGGATGAAGATTGTGAGCCCCACGTGGGACAACCCGATTCCCCTGTGTCTACCCCAGCGCTTAGAACAGTGCTCTGCACATAGTAAGCGCTTAACAGATACCAACATTATTATTAAGTGACAAAGTAGAGATTAGAACCCAGGTCCTTCTGACTCCCAGGCCTGTTTGCTCTCCACTAGGTCACATCGCTACTTGTATCGACCTCTTTGATCCGGTTCCCCAAATGGATACTTCCGTTATTGGATGGGGAAGCTACTTGGGATACCGTCCTGGAACATTGCAATCGATTTGGCTCTCCTTCAGGATTTGTTTCCCGCCTTAAATTATTCATATCTCATACCCTCAATAGTATTTGAGAGCTTACAGTGTGCGTGAAGCTGTAACAGGTGTTACAGCATAGTATCTGCACTCTGTTATTGTCACTTTGGCCAAAATTGGATTTGGTATGTTAAAGGAGAAGCGGTGTGGCCTGATGGATAGAGCACTGGCCTGGGACTCAGAAGGAGGGTTCTTCTTTATCTCGACTGTATATATCTTTATCACCCTATTTATTTTGTTTATTTTGTTTAATGAGATGTACATCACCCTGATTCTATTTAGTTGCCATTGTTTTTATGAGATGTTCTTCCCCTTGACTCTATTTGTCGCCTTTGTTCTCGTCTGTCTGTCAGACGGCAGGGACTGTCTCTATCTGTTGCCGACTTGTACATTCCAAGACTTAGTACAGTGCTCTGCACATAGTAAGTGCTCAATAAATACTATTGAATGAATGAATGAGGATCCTGATCCTGACTCCCCTGTGTGCTCCGTCCGCTGTGTGACCTTGGGAAAGTCACTTCATTTTCCTTCCTTCATTCATTCAGTAGTATTTATTGAGCGCTTACTATGTGCAGAGCACTGTACTAAGCGCTTGGAATGAACAAGTCGGCAACAGATAGAGACGGTCCCTGCCGTTTGACGGGCTTACGGTCTAATCGGGGGAGACGGACGGACGAGAACGATGGCGATAGAGTCGAGGGGAAGACTATCTCGTAAAAACAATGGCAACTAAAGAGAATCGAGGCGATGTACATTTCATTAACAAAATTAACAAAATAAATAGGGTAATGAAAATATATACAGTTGAGCAGACGAGTACAGTGCTGAGGGGATGGGAAGGGAGAGGGGGAGGAGCAGAGGGAAATGGGGGAAAAGAGGGTGAAGCTGCGGAGAGGTGAAGGGGGGGTGGTAGAGGGAGAAGGGGAGCTCAGTCTGGGAAGGCCTCTCGGAGGAGGTGAGTTTTAAGTAGGGTTTTGAAGGGGGAAGAGAATCAGTTTGGCGGAGGTGAGGAGGGAGGGCGTTCCGGGACCACGGGAGGACGTGACCCGGGGGTCTACGGCGGGATGGGCGAGACCGGGGGACGGTGAGGAGGTGGGCGGCGGAGGAGCGGAGCGTGCGGGGTGGGCGGTAGAAAGAGAGAAGGGAGGAGAGGTAGGAAGGGGCGAGGTGACGTAGAGCCTCGAAGCAGAGTGAGGAGTTTCTGTTTGGAGCGGAGGTCGATAGGCAACCACTGGAGGTGTTTAAGAAGGGGAGTGACATGCCCAGATTGTTTCTGCGGGAAGATGAGCCGGGCAGCGGAGTGAAGAATAGACTGGAGCGGGGCGAGAGAGGAGGAAGGGAGATCAGAGATCACTTCTCCGGGCCTCACTGACTTCATCTGTAAAATGGGAATTAAAACTGTGAGCCCTATGTCCAACACAATAATGATACTAACTGTGGTATTTGTTAAGTACTTACCATGTGCCAGACACTGTACTAAGCGCTGGGGTGGATACGAGCAAATTGTGTTGGACACAGTCCCTATCCCACATGGGGCTCACAGACTCAATCCCCGTTTTACCACTGAGGTAACTGAGGCCCAGAGAAGTGAAGTGACTTGCTCAAGGACTCACAGCAGACAAGTAGCGGAGCCACATGATTGCTTTGTATCTACCCAGCGCTTAGTACAGTGCCTGGCACATAGTAAGCACTTAACAAATACCATAATTATTAATGGTTTTTATTACTATTACCCCAGTGTTTAGAACGTATCTCATGTCCTTGTGCATATCTCATGTTCTCCGTAGTATTTGAGAGCTTTCAATTTGCATGATGCTGTAGCAGGTATTTCACGATAGTATCTGCGTTTTATTATTGTCACTTTGTACGTAGTAAGTACTTAGCAAATACCTTAAGGAAAAAAGCCCATAAAAGTCTGGTCTGCAAATAATAATAATAATTTTGGTATTTGTTAAGCACTTACTATGTGCAGAGCACTGTTCTAAGCGCTGGGGTAGATACAGGGTCATCAGGTTGTCCCACGTGGGACTCCCGGTCTTCATCCCCATTTTACAGATGAGGTAACTGAGGCCCAGAGAAGTGAAGTGACTTGCCCACAGTCACACAGCTGCCAAGTGGCAGAGCCGGGATTCGAACCCATGACCTCTGGCTCCCAAGCCTGGACTCTTTCCACTGAGCCACGCTGCTTCTCTGTAAATGACAGTGTGGTGTCCCACATGGGGTTCACAGTCTAAATGCCTGTTTTACAGATGAGGTAACAGAAGCACAGAGAAGTGAAATGAAGCAGCGTGGCTCAGTGAAACGAACCCGGGCTTGGGAGTCAGAGGTCACGGGTTCAAATCCCGGTTCTGCCACTTGGCAGCTCTGTGACTGTGGGCAAGTCACTTCACTTCTCTGTGCCTCAGTTCCCTCATCTGTAAAATAGGGGTTATGACTGTGAACCTCACGTGGGATAACCTGATCACCCTGTATCTACCCCAGCGCTTAGAACAGTTCTCTGCACATAGTAACCGCTTAACAAATACCACCATTATTTATTATCATTAATTGCCCAAGAACACACAGCAGAGAGGTGGCGGAGCTGTGATTAGAACCCAGGTCCTTCTGATTCCTTAGGCCCATGCTCTATCCACTGAGCCATGCTGCTTCTCTATTCGGTGACTCTCCTTCCCTGCAACTCTTAGAACTTCTGGGTGAAAGGCCTGAATTGAGAAAGAATTGACCTCCATAAGGCTTTTTCTTACCCTTGCTCTATAGGTTCATGCTCTTTTCTTCACTTAATTGTATTTGTTCATTCTGTGTCTATTCCGTCAATAGCTCTCTTGTACTGTTTCGATTTGAGTCGGGAAGATTACCCGAAAACAGCCAATACACCTCTGTTTACAGAGTGCCTGACTCCCAGGCGCTCTGGAGATGTAATCTAACTAATCCTTGAAACACCTCCGGGAGTCAGCTGAAAGGAAAATCGTAGCGTATAATAGAGAAGCAGGATGGCCTAGTGGAAAGAGCACCAGTCTGGGAGCCAGAGGGCCTGGTTCTAATCCCAGCTCTGCCAGTTATCGCTGTGTGACCTTGGGCAAGTCACTCAGCTTCTTCCCTGTGCCTCAGTTCTGTTCTCCCTCCTAGTAGGGAGTTCTCCTACTCCCTCTCCCACGCTGGGGAAGCGGCTTGGCTCAGTGGAAAGAGCCTGGGCTTCGGAGTCAGAGGTCATGGGTTCGACTCCCAGCTCTGCCACTTCACTTCTCTGTGCCTGTTACCTCATCTGTAAAATGGGGATTAACTGCGAGCCTCACGTGGGACAACCTGATTACCCTGCATCTACCCCAGTGCTTAGAACAGTGCTCTGCACATATAAGCGCTTAACAAATACCAACATCATTATTATTATTATTATTACTTAGACCACGAATCCCCCCGAGGGACAGGGGACTGTGTCAAACGTAATTAATCGGTACACTGGTAAGAAATGTGGTATTTGTTAAGCGCTTACTACGTGCCAGGCCCAGTACTCAGCACTGAGGGAGATAAAAGCAAATGGGGTTGGATGCAGGCTCTGTCCCACGTGGGGCTCACGGGCTCAATCCCCGTTTTACAGATGAGGTCACGAGACCCAGAGGAGTGAAGTGATTTGCCCAAGATCACACAGCGGGTAGAGAAGCAGCTTAGTGGATAGAGCATGGACCTGAGAGTCACAAGGACCTGGGTTCTAATCCTGGCTCTGCCACTTGTCTGCTGTGTGACCTTGGGCAAGTCCCTTCACTTCCCGGGGCCTCAGTTTCCTCTTCTGTAAAATGGGGATTAAGACTATTAGCCCCAAGTGGGACAGGGACTGAGTCCAACCTGATTAACTTGCATCTACCCCAGAGCTTAGAAAAGGGCATGGCACATAGTAAGTGCTTAACAAGTACGATAATAGTAATTATAATGATAATAAAATGGCAGAGCTGGAATTAGAACCCAGGTCCTTCTGACTCTGACACCTGGGCTCTATCCACTAGGCCACGCTGTTTCCCGTGTTTGAAAACGTAGTGAGCACTTAACATATGCCATTAAAATATAAAGACCTGGCCCGTGTCCTCCCTCTGGCCTGGAACGCCCTCCCTTCCTCACATCTGACAATCACCCTCCCCCCTCAAAGCCTTATTGAAAGTACGTCTTCTCCAGGAGGCCTTCCCCAATTAAGTCCCACATTTCCTCTTCTCCCACTCCCTTCTGCGTCACCCCGACTTGCTTCCTTTATTCATTCAGCGTGGCTCAGTGGAAAGAGCCCGAGCTTGGGAGTCAGAGGTCATGGGTTTGAATCCCAGCTCCGCCTCTTGTCAGCTGTGTGACTGTGGGCAAGTCACTTCACTTCTCTGGGCCTCAGTTCCCTCATCTGTAAAATGGGGATTAACTGTGAGCCTCACGTGGGACAACTTAATTACCCTCTATCTACCTCAGCGCTTCGAACAGTGCTCTGCACATAGTAAGCGCTTAAATACCAGCATTATTATTCATTCAATAGTAGTATTTATTGAGTGCTTACTATGTGCAGAGCACTGTACTAACCCCTTGGAATGTACAATATCCCCCCCTTCCAGCCCCAGAGCACTTAAGCACACAGCTGTCATTTTTGTATATTAATTGTCTGTCTCCCCGTCGTGACTGTAAGCTTGTGGGCAGGGAATGTATCCATTAATTGTTATATTGTACTCTCCCCAGTGCATAGGACAGTGCTCTTACACAGTAAGCACTCAAAAATGCAATTGAATGAATGAATGAATGAATGAATATATAGGAAGCACCATGGCATAGTGGGGAGAGCACGGGCCTGGGAGTCAGAAGGCCATGGGTTCGAATGCGGGCTCCGCCACTTGTCTGTTCTGTAGCCTTGAGCAAGTCACTTCACTTCTTTGCCTCAGTTACCTCCTCTGTAAAATGGGGATTCAGACTGTGAGCCCCATTTGGGATGGCCTGGAGCCAAAGCTTCCTGAGTTTAACCCAGTTCCAGCTCTCTCTGGACTGTAAGCTCTTTGTGGCTGGGCAATGTACATGTTTATTATATTCTCCAAATAGCACTGGACACAGACCCTGTCCCACATCGAGCTCCTAGTTGTCGTCGTCTTTTTCTTCTTCCTCCTCCTCTTCTTCTTCCTCCTCTTCTTCCTCTTCTCCTCCTCCTGTATTTGTTGAGTGATTACTGTGTGCTAAGCAGTGTAATAATAATAATAATGTTGGTATTTGTTAAGCGCTTACTATGTGCAGAGCTGTTCTAAGCGCTGGGGTAGACACAGGGGAATCAGGTTGTCCCACATGGGGCTCATAGTCTTAATCCCCATTTTACAGATGAGGTAACTGAGGCACAGAAAAGTTAAGTGACTTGCCCACAGTCACACAGCTGACAGGTGGCAGAGCCGGGATACTAAGTGCTTGGGAGAGTACGATGTAACAACAAACAGACACATTCCTGCCCACAACAAGCTCACAGTCCAGAGGGGGACACAGACATTTATATAAATAAATAGATATATAAATGAATAAATAAATTACAGATATATACGAATACATATGTGGGGGGTGAGGTTGGGAGGGAGGGTGAATGAAGGAGCAAGTAGGAGCGGCACAGTGGGAGGAGAGGAGGGCTTAGTCAGGGAAGACTTCTTGGAAGAGATGGGCTTTCAATAAGGTTTTGAAGTAGGGGAGAAGAATTTTCTGTCTGATGTGAGGAGGGAGGGCGTTCCAGGCCAGAGGTAGGATGTAGGCAAGAGGTCGCCGGTGAGATAGATGAGATCGAGCTACAGTGAAAAGGTTAGCATTAGAGGAACCAAGTGTGTGCGTTGGGTTTTAGTAGGAGAGGAGCAAGGTAAGATAGGAGAGGGGGTAAGGTGATTAAGTGCTTTAATCCCTATTTCCAGAGGAAGTAACTGAGGTTTAGAGAAGTGATTTGCCCAAGGTCACACAGCAGACACGTGGCAGAGCTGGGATTAGAACCCATGACCTTCTGAATCCCAGGCCCATGCTCTATCCACTATGCCATGCTGCTTTAGCCTCTGGTGTATATGTGTGTCTTTGGGTGTCTGTTGCGAGAAGCAGCGAGACCTAGTGGGAAGAGCTCAGGGCTAAGAGAGGACCTGGGTTCTAATCCCAGCTCTACTGTGTGCCTTCAGGCTTAACTAGAACTCTAGACTGTGAGCCCGTTGTTGGGGTAGGATTGTATCTATCTGTTGCCAAATTGTACTTTCCAAGCGCTTAGTACACAGTAAGCACTCAATAAATACGATTGAATGAACTTGATCAAATCCCTTCACTCCTCTGTGTCTGTTTCCTCATCTGTAAAAAAAGGCATTCAGTACCCCTTCTCCCTCTCCCTTTAACTGTAAACTCCATGTAGGACGAGGACTGTGTCCAACCTGATTACTTTGTGTCTGCCCCAGTGCTTAGCTCAATGCTTGGCACATAGGAAGCGCTTAACAAATGCCACCGTGGTATAACCCCATTTTTCAGATTAAGAAATGGCACCCAATTAAGGGAGGAAATTTAGCCAAGATTGTGGCAATAGGACACTAGAGCGCTAATAATAATAATAGTGATTTTTGTAAGTGCTTACTATGTGCCAAGCATTGAGCTCAATCCTGGGGTAGATAGAAGATAATCGGGTGTCCCACGTGGAGTTCACAGGCCAAGTAGGAGGGATCTTCTCTTCCAACGTCAGTGGAATCATGAGGTCTATTCACACACATTCCTTTCCTCCTTATGTGCCTGAACCTTCCCAAGTCTGTGCAAAATGATTAGACTGTAAGCCCGTCAAACGGCAGGGACTGTCTCTATCTGTTGCCGACTTGTTCATTCCAAGGGCTTAGTACAGTGCTCTGCACATAGTAAGCGCTCAATAAATAAATACTATTGGTTACCACTGATCGAAGTGGTGTTAATTGCCATTGCTTGTACTGGAGCATGAGTGATTGCAGAATCTTTGGACATGAAACGGTTCTCTTGAGTAATAATAATAATAATGATGTTGGTATTTGTGAAGCGCTTACTATGTGCCGAGCACTATTCTAAGCGCTGGGATAGATACAGGGTAATTAGGTTGCCCCACATGAGGCTCACAGTTTTAAATCCCCATTTTAAAGATGAGGTAAATGAGGCACCGAGAAGTGAAGTAGACGGGTTAAATTGGATGACGACTTATTTATATCCAAGGTCTTTTGAGGTGCTTAAAAATCAAGGAACCAAAATATTGAACAAGGCTCAACTCCATTTATTTGGTCAAATGCACAGATATTTTAAATTTTGTTTTTAATGCTCCATACTGCGTTACTTTTCTGCCAAGGAAGACAGTCCATTTTTCAAGCTGCTAGATTTTCATGGTTCTTTATGGTGTTTCAGGCTCTATAGATTTTCTTGGTATACTTCTGCAAAAGCAGGAGAGTGTTGGTTTTTTGAGGTTGGGTTTTTTTGCCTTGAGATATCATGAATATTTTACAAGAAGAAAATATAAGGAGCTACCTAATTATATGACCTTGCATACGTGCAGCAGAATTTGCCAAGTAACTAGTGGATTACTAGTGGTTTAACACAGGCCTGGGAGTCAGAAGGACCTGGGTTCTAATCCCTGCTCTGCCACTGGTCTGCTATGTGACCTTGGGCAAGTGACTTTACTTCTCTGGGCCTTCACTTACCTCATCTGCCAAGAATTTGCCTCTGTATAACTAAAAGCTTCTGTTTCCTTTGGGTCAAGAAAAAATGTTGAAAGCTTTGGCTGCTCTCACGCCTTAGCAGGGTTACTACCGCAAAGGATCACCATAGCGTTCTCTGCTTTCCGTCTTGGGGTAAGGTTGTGGTCCATTTATTTCCAGGATCAGCTTCATTCATTCACTTGTATTTATTGAGCGCTTACTGTGTGCAGAACACTGTACTAAGCGCTTGGAAAGTACAATTCAGCAAGCTTCATGGTTTCAACATCTCGATAAATGCTTTCTTAAAAGATTCTAACAGAGTCGGTGTTTCTCACTGACCGAGTTGGTTTCTCTTAACAGTTTTGAGCCCCGCTTTTCCAAAGTGGTGTGGTTTTTCAGGTGTGAAAAGTTACCTCCACAATCTATCCAACTTTCAGCCAATAAAAAATTACAATATCATAGATAGGATCGTGTGAATGTTCCATTCTAGATATTTGCAAAGGGATTTCTGGTTTAAAATGTCATCCCCTAATAAAATTATCATACATTTTCATGTCTCCCATACCCTAAAAAAACCACTAAAAACACTCCCTTGGTCTCATGACTCTGTTACCTCCTACCATTCCTCTCCAAACTCACTGAGGGAGTTGTTTGCACCCGCTATCTTTTCTTCCTCTCCTCTAATTCCCTTCTTGCCTCCCCTCCAGTCTGGCTTCTCTCCTTCCTTCACTCCACTGAAAATGTCCTCTCCAAGGTCACTAGTGAGCTCCTTGCCAAATCCAGTATCTTCTGTTCCATCCTGATTCTCCTCAACCTCTCAGCTGCCTTTCTCCATGTGGACCACCCCCTTTCTCCTGGAAACATTATTCCACCCTTGTCTTCACAGACACTGACCTGTCCTGTTTCTCCTCCTGTTTCTCTGGCCACGCCTTCTTAGTCTCTTTCACGGGTTCCGCCTCTGTCTCCCACCCCCTAACTGCGGGGGTCCCTGGATTCTGGGCCCCTTTCAATTTTCCTTCTACACCAAGAACATGAGAACTAGAAGCAGCGTGGCTCAGTGGAAAGAGCCCGGGCTTGGGAGTCAGAGGTCATGGGTTCGAATCCAGGATCTGCCACTTGTCTGCTGTGTGACCGTGGGCAAGTCACTTCACTTCTCTGTGCCTCAGTTCCTTCCTCTGAAAAATGGGGATGAAGACTGTGAGCCTCACGTGGGACAACCTGATTACCCTGTATCTACCCCAACGCTTAGAACAGTGCTCTACACATAGGAAGCACTTAACAAATACCAACATTATTATTAATTCAATCCCATGGTTTTAACTGCCATTTCCATTTTTTTTATTGTGTGTGTTAAATGCTTACTGTGTACTGGACAATGTGCTAAGCTAATTGGGTAAGAAACAGACCATGTATTGTGTGGGACTCACAGTCTTAATCTTCATTTTACAGATGAGGTCACTGAGGCACAGAGAAGTTAAGTGATTTTTGCCCCATGTCACACAGCGGACAAGTGGAGGAGACAGGATTGGAAACCAGGTCCTTCCGGACTCCCAGGCCCGTGCTCTATTCCTTAGACCGTGCTGCTTCTTGGCACCATCTCTATGTGGATGATTCTCAAGTCAGCATCTCCAGCCTGACCTTTCTTGATCTCCTCTCTGCAGTCTCATATTTCTTCCTGCCTTCAGGACATCTCTACTTGGATGTCCTGCTGATACCTCCAAGGAAACATTTCCAAAACAGAAGTCCTCATCTTCCCACCCAATCCCTGTCCTCCCCGTGACTAGTCCGTCACTGTAGACGGCACCGCTGTCCTCCCTGTCTCACAAATCTGTAACCTTGGCATTATCCTTGATTTATGTCTCATTCAACCCACATAGTCTGGAACCAAATCCCATTTGTTCCACCCTCACAACGTCGCTAAAATCCACCCTTTCCCCTCCATCCAAACTCTACCTTGTTAATACGATTACTCATCCCATCCTGCTTGGATTCCTGCATCAGCCTCCTTACTGACCTCCCTGACTCCTCTCTCTTCCTCATTTCAGTCCATATTTCACTCTGCTGCCCAGATCATTTTTGTATAAAATTGTTAAGGTCACGTTTCCCCACTCCTTAGAGAACCTCCAGTGGTTGCCCATCCACCTCCGTACACTTAGCTCCTCTAATGCCAGCCTACTCACTGTACCTCGATCTTGTCTAACTCACCACTGATCCCTCCCCCACCTCCTGCCTCTGGCCTGGAACCCCCTTCCCCTCCGTCTCTGGCAGGCGATTTACTTTCCCCATCTTCAAAACCTTATTAAAAGCACATCTCCTCCAAGAGTCGTTCCCTGACTGAGCCCTCATTTCCTCTTCTCCCACTCCCTTCCGCATCACCCTTGCACTTGGGTTTGCGGCCTTTTATTCACCTCATCCTCGGCCCCACGGCTCCTCCGCTCGTCTGCTGTGTGAACTTGGGCAAGTCACTTACTTCTCTGTGCCTCAGCGACCTCATCTGTAAAGTGGGGATTGAGAGTGTGAGCCCCTTGTGGGACGGGGACTGTGTCCAACCTGATTTGCTTGTATCCACCCCAGTGCTTAGTACAGTGCCTGGCACATAGTAAGCGCTTAGCAAATACCATTAATATTATTCTAGCCATAATTTGTTTATATTAATGTCTGTCTTCCCCTCAAGACTGTAAGCTCCTTATTATTCTTGGCAGATGTCATGTGTACCAATTCTGTTGTAGGGTCCTCTCCCAAGTGCTTAGTACTGTGATCAGCACTGTGATCCTCCAAGAGGCCTTCCCAAACTGAGCTTCCTCTTTTCCCTCTGCTCCCTCTGCTGCCTCTCTACCCCCGCCTTCATCTCCCCTCAGCTAAGCCCGCTTTCCCCCCGTTTCCCTCCGCTCCTTCCCCTCTCCTTTCCCCTCCCCCCAGCACTGAGCTCGTCTGCTCATTTGTATATATTTTTACTACCCTATTTATTTTGTTAATGAGATGTGCATCCCCTTGATTCTATTTATTGGTATTGTTTTTGTCTGTCTCCCCCGATTAGCCTGTAAGCCCGTCAGTGGGCAGGGACTGTCTCTATCTGTTGCCGATTTGTACATTCCAAGCGCTTAGTACAGTGCTCTGCACATAGTAAGTGCTCCATAAATACCATTGAATGAATGAATGAATTGGCACACAGTTAAGTGCTTAATCAGTTTATTGTTTGTAGGTAGTTTGCAGGTTGTCCTGAATATGAACAAGCAGAAATTGCAGAAGCCAAGAAGGTTCAAGAGAGATGTAGGTCTCAAACGGGACACTGGGGAAAAAATGATTAGCCAAGCATCTAATCTCTCGATTTTATAATCCCCCTACTTCCATTTAAGCACTTAAACTCATTATGGGCGGGAAACCTGTCTGCTAATTCTGGTGTAATGTAGGCGCCCAAGTGCCTAGTTTACAGTGCTCTGCACATAGTAAGCACTCAGTAAATACCACTGATTTAATTAGGTTGTCACATACACCTCCAAACAATATAACATAAGGCACATGGTCTGCCCACAGTGAGTTTACAGTCTACAGGGGGAGACTGTCCGAGCCTGCGTCTGTCAGGTTCTTGCGTGTACTCTGTCATGTTGCAATCGTGCCTGTCTTATCTCTTGTTGCACCCACTGCCCTGCACACAAGTGGCAGAGATGAGAGCGAGGGAGAAAGCACTGTGCACTCCCGTAACATGATCATCATGGCCTAGTGGATAGAGCACGGGCCTGGGAGTCAGAAGGTCGTGGGTTCTAATTCTGGCTCGGCCACTTATCTGCTGTGTGACCGTGGGCAAGTCACTTCACTTCTCTGGGCCTCAGTTACCTCATCCGTAAAATGGGGATGGAGACTGTGAGCCCCACGTGGGCCAGGGACTGTGTCCAACCGATTCGCTTGTATTCATCCCAGCGCTTAGTACAGTGCCTGGCACATAGTAAGCGCTTAACAGATACCATCATCATCAGTATTATCCTTATTATTATCATCAATTCCTGTAAGCAGCGGCCCAGACCAAGGAGTCTTTCGGACTAATGGTAATAATGGCATTTGTTAAGCGCTTACTGTGTACCAGGTATTGTAGTAAACAATGGGGTGGGTACAGATCGGGTTGGACAGAGTCCGTGTCCCACGTGGGGGTCACAGTCTCCATCCCCCTTTTACAGATGAGGTAACTGAGGCACAGAGAAGTGAAGTGACTTGCACAAGGTCACCCAGTAGATAAGTGGTGTAGCCAGGATTAGAACCCATGACCTTCTGACTCCCAGCCCCATGCTCTATCCACTACACCATGCTGCTTCTACTGACTAGATTGAGCAAGCCTCATCCGTTCTTCAAAACAGGAAATGCCTTTCGTATTTTTTTTTAAATTAAAAACAGGGTTCCTTGCGAGGCCTCTCTACTGTGAAATTTTCTTATTACCATGGTCCACTTGTCTTGTTACGTGTTTTCACGTAGAGCTAACTTTAAATGTGCACTTTTTTTTTTCCACCTTTTTAGGAGACCCCTGTACAGTTTCATCTCAGTTGGAGTTAGAGGAAGCCTTTCGGCTGTATGAACTAAACAAGGATTCAGAGCTCTTAATTCATGGTAAAGTAATCGTAATTGTTTATACTCAAGAATGTTTTACATTCCTGGAATAGCCCCAAGAATTCTTCTTTTTTAAAAAATCCCCTTAAATCAATCTCTCTTCTCTCCCATTCTTTCTCCTCTCTGTCCCCTCGGTCAGTGAATGCCCATGAATCACTTCAAGGGAATGGTTAGGGTGAGGTGTAGGAATTGAATCAGGTAGTGTTTTTCAACAGACAAATGAGAATCTCCATAATTAAACTTCTACTCCCACTTAAATCCTGAAATAGGTTCCCTTCCTTTCTTTTGTTCGACTTGAGCAAGGCTTTTAGCTGCTTTTGTTCAAATACAGATCACGTAGTACTCTCCGTGCCACAAAACCCAGTCGGCTTAAATTATAATTCCAGTACTTCCTCACTGGACTCTATCCTGGCTTCAAGACACCGAGATGAGGAAACTCACTTTGGAGTACACTCAGTTCTGCCACAGCCCATGTTTCATTCCATTACGTGTTTTGGCACGAACGTTATTAGAAAAATAAGGAGGATTCATCCGGCAGCAAGAGCCTCTTTGGGTACGGTGCTTCGTGGTATTGGAGGAAAGTGTGAACGTGCACTCTGTGTTGGAGCAGAAAAGTATTTCAGGGCAAGTTCTTACCTTGGAATTCTGCAAAAACACCACCCCCTCCCATTATTGGAGAATTGGGTGTACTGAAAAAACTTCCAGTAATGTTGGCATTTTACCAACTTAATAAAACTCACCTAAAAATCTTGTGGCCTAACACAGTTATATTGCTTTGATTTTTATTGATCACCTCATTTATTCCCTTTTCCCAAACTGCATTAATGTAGATCACCTGTCATGCAATCTACATTTCACTTTTCTGAAGTGGTCAGTGGACAGAGTTCTCAATCATTCCTGCTGAAGTCTTTTTGATCAAAGGTCAAACTGAGAGGATCATAGTTTTTTGTGTATGTGTGTGGTTTTTTTAAAAAATGGTATTTAAGTTTTTCCTAAGTGCCAGGCACTGAACTAAGCCCTGGTAGATGCAAGGAAATCAGGTTGGACACGGTCCGTGTCCTATGTGGGATTCACAGAATTAATCCCCATTTTCCAGATGAGGGAACTGAAGCACAGAGAAGTTAAGGGTCTCAAGTCCGAGGTCACACAGATGTGTGGAGGAGTCAGGATTAGAAACCAGATCCTCTGACTCCCAGGCCTGTAATCTTTCCACCAGGCCATGCTGCTTCTGTAGATTTATGAATTATCTTCTTCTCTCTCCCATTCGTTTTTTGTTAAGCACTTACTATGTGCCAGGCACTGTTCTAAGTGCTGGGGTAGATAAAACAAAATCAGGTCGGACACAGTCCATGTCCCACCTGGGGCTCACGGTCTTAATCCCCGTTTTCCAGATGACGGAACTGAGGCCCCAAGAAGTTAAGGGACTTGCCCAAGATCGCACCCAGACTGAGCTCCCGCTCCCTTCTCCCCCATCATCTACTCCTCCCCCTTCCCCTCCCCTCAGCACTGTGCTCATTTGTATACATTATTTATGATCCTATTTATTTTGTTAATGAGGTGTACATCCCCATGATTCTATTTATCTTGATGATGTTGTCTTGTTTTTATTTTGTTCTGTTTTGCTCTGCCATCTGTCTCCCTCGTTGAGATTGTGAACCCATCATTGGGCAGGGATTGTCTCTATCTGTTGCCAAATTGTACATTCCAAGCGCTTAGTACAGTGCTGTGCACATAGTAAGCACGCAGTAAATACGATTGAATGAATGAATGAAGAAGTGGAGCCAGGATTAGAACCCAGGTCCTTCTGGTTCCCAGGCCCGTGCTCTATCCATTAGGCCACACTACTTCTCTACTACTCCTACTACTAATTATGGTATTTATTAAGCGCTGTGCCAAGCACTGTTCTAAGCGCTGAGGTAGATACAAGGTAATCAGTTTGTCCCACGTGAGGCTCACAGTCTTAATCCCCATTTTACAAATGAGGTAACTGAGGCACAGAGGAGTGAAGTGACTTGTCCACAGTCACACAGCTGATAAGGGGCAGAGCTGGGATTAGAGCCCACAACCTACTAGTCTCCTCATTCTGCTGTTCTCCAGTCTAAAAGAAGCCTTGGCAGTGCCCAGGGTGGGCTGGGGTGCAAATGCTGGTTGAGGTGACCCCAATATATGACACTGTCCAGAGCCCCCTGTATCCAGAAACCATTCATTCAGTCGTAATTATTGAGAACTCACTGTGTGCAAAGCACCGCGCTCAGCGTCTGGGAGAGTACAATATAACAATAAACAGACACCTCCACTGCCCACAACGAGCTAAAAGTCTAAAAAGGAGCTTCCAGTCTAGAAGCTATCCCAGACCCACCTGACGCACGCACAGTTCAAACGTTGTACACCGCCTCTTGTTCTCAAGTGGAGGTCAGCCGCCCAAAGCAGCTAAAGTGTTTATTTCAGAGCCAGGTGGTTTTTGTGCTTGCTCTCAGAAAACTCTGTGACAGACTGCCTCAAGTCTTCCTTTCAAACTCAGCTTTCTGCCTTTGGCTTTTGGCTAAATTAGGTCACCAAATCCATTTCTTTGCAGTTAGGTTAAATGATCCTAAATTTTCAGATCTTCAACTCCGAGTTTATTTAGAGAGGGGGTATTGATAGATGTATCCTCATATACTTTAACTAGGTTAGTTTCCGTATAAATACGGTACGGCCCCGCTGTGCCCTACTTTCGGTGCAATTATTATTTTAGAATTTCTATAACAGATTTCAGCAACGTTTTTGTGTTTGCGAGCCTGAACCAAGATGGGGTGAGGGAGAGTTGGCTGAGTAAGGGATTTATGGGAGCTGGAGCTTTTGTGCTGCCCTCTCTACTACTTTGAGATCTAAACTCCAGAGTTCCTGATGATAATAATAATATTCATTAAGCACTTATTACGTGCCAAGCACTGTGTACTGAGCGCTGGGACAGAGTCAAGATGATCGGGTCAGCTGTAGTTCCTGATCTAGGAACTAGATCCTAGTAGGGAAGCAGCATGGCTCAGTGGAAAGAGCCCGGACTTGGGAGTCAGAGGTCATGGGTTCTCATCCCGGCTCTGCCACTTGTCAGCTGTGTGACTGTGGGCAAGTCACTTCACTTCTCTGGGCCTCAGTTACCTTATCTGTCAAATGGGGATTAGGACTGTGAGCCTCACGTGGGACAACCTGATTACCCTGCATCTACCCCAGCGCTTAGAACAGTGCTCTGCACATAGTAAGCACTTAACAAATACCAACATTGTTATTATTATTATTAGTTCCTGTCACAAATGGGGCTCACAGTCTTAGTAGGAGGGAGAACAGATATTTTATCCCCATTTTACAGATGAGGAAAAAAAGGCACGGAGAAGTTAACCGACTTGCCCAGGGTCACAGAACAGGATTAGAACCCAGGTCTTATGACTCCTAGGCCCACGCTCTTTCCAGTAGGTCACTCTCCTCAGTCAGAAGGAGACTGAGACCATGTTAAGCCAAGCACATATCCTAACCTGCCTTGATTACCACATCAGCCTCCTTGCTGACCTCCCTGCCTCCTGTCTGTTCCCATTTCACTCTCCTGCCTAGATCATTTTTCTCTAAAAACACTCAGTCCATGTTTCCTCACTCCTCAAGAACCTCCTTCATCATTATCTTTAAAGCTCTCAATCACCTTGCTCCCTCCTACCATACCTTTCTGATTTCCTACCACAACCAACCTGCACAGTTTGCTCCTGTAATGCCAGCCTACTTACCGTACCTCCATCTCGTCTGTCTCGCCGCTGCCCTCTCGCCCACGTCCTGCCTCTGGCCTGGAACACTGTCCCCCTTCATATCCGAGAGACAATCACTCCTTCTACCTTCAAAGCCGTATTAAAAGGCACATCTCCAAGAGACCTGCCCCAACTAGGCCCTCATTTCCTCTTTTCCCACTCCCTTCTGGGTCGCCCTTGCTTGGATTTGCCCCCTTTATTCACCCCTCCCTCAGCCCCACAGCTCTGATTATATATCCATAATTTGCTTATATTAATGTCTGTCTTCCCCCCAGACCAAAAGCTCGTCGTGGGCAGGGAACGTGTCCACCAACTCTTATATTTTCCCAAGTGGTTCAGTGCTCTGCACGTAATAAGCACTCAGTAAATGTGATTGATTGAGTCAGGGATTGACTAAATTCTGCCAAGGATTGCTGAGCCTGTTATGCTGCATTTTGTATTTTGCAAAACTCTTCATTGTTCTTTTTCTCCCTTTGGATATTTTGCAAAGCACGTCTAGGCTGTTGCTTTCGTTTTATGGATGAGGAAACTGTGGGACCCTGAGCGTAAATGATTGCCTAAGAAGTCAGAGAAAATTAGTGATGTGATGGGGTTGCCAGTTTGAAAATTTCCAATCAAACGTCACGTTCTGGTGGAAAGAAAACAGACCTGGGAATCGTAGGATCTGAGTTCTAATTTAAGCTCCACCACTGGCTTACTATGTAACCAGAGAAATCATTTAACTTCTCTGTGCCTCAGACTGTAAGCTTGTTGTGGGCGGGGAATGTGTCTGTTTATTGTTATACTCTCCCGAGCACTTAGTACAGTGCTCTGCACACAAGAAGTGCTCAGTAAATATATTGAATGAATGAGATGGGAAGTTAATACCTGCTCTTCTTCATCCTTAGACTCTGAGCCCCATGTGGGACAAGGATGATTACCTTGTATGTATCTACCTCAGGGCTTAGTACAGTGTTAGATAATAATAATAATGTTGGTATTTGTTAAGCGCTTACTATGTGCAGAGCACTGTTCTAAACGCTGGAGTAGATACAAGGTAATAGGATTGCCCCACGTGAGGCTCACAGTCTCCATCCCCATTTTACGTATGAGGGAACTGAGGCCCAGAGAAGTTGTGACTTGCTCGCAGCCACACAGCTGACAAGTGGCAGAGCTGGGATTCGAACCCATGACCTCTGACTCCCAAGCCCAGTCTCTTTCCAGTGAGCTACGCTGCTTCTCTACATAGATACATAGTAAGTGCCTAACATAGCATATTTAATATTATTATTATTAATACTACTACATGAAAACCTCTTGAATGACTTTGGGCAAGTCACTGAACCTCTCCAAGGATCAGTTTCTTCTTCTGTAAAATGGGGATAAGATGCCTCTTCTCCCCTACCTCTCAGATTGTTAGCTGCTAGTAAGGCAAAGACTGTGGCTGGTCTGATTGCCGTATCTTCCTCAACGGTTGGCGTAGAATAAGTTCTTAGTTTCATAACTGAGGGCAGGGGATGTGTCTACCAACTCTGTTATATTGTACTCTCCCAAGTACACACGGAAAACGCTCAAAAATCATTGATTGATAATAAAGTCATTAAATACAAAATGACCGAAAGCCAATTATCTTCTAGTCAACCGAAAGGGGAGTAAAGTGGAATCCCCCCAATCCTTAAATTCTCAAATCCCTTTTTTGAATAAAGTATATAAACTTAAAAGAATGCTGGTTAATCTATTTTTTTTTTCTTTTTTGTAGTGTTCCCTTGTGTCCCAGAAAGGCCTGGAATGCCCTGTCCGGGAGAAGATAGTGAGTGGATGTCTTTATGTCACTTATACCTCATGTGAAAAGTAATTTCCCATTTAACAACAAGCAAGCAGTCATATATATAGCCCTGGAATTGTTCAGTAGACTGGAAGCCACCTCAAGGGAGCCCATCTGCCTCCTGCAGCAAAGGAGATTTGCCATCTCCCTTGATCTTCTTTTCAAGTGTTTAATCATCCTTCCAGGCCCAAAATTCTTCTTATCTAGAATCATTAAGCTGAAAGCATTTTAAGAGGTCATTCAGTTCACCCAGCCTGCCTCCGGGCAGGTGAATTTGCAAATTGTCTCAACTGGTATTTTTTTTGAGAGAGCTGCAGGGCAGAAATATGAGAACATACGAAATGCCATCTTGAGTCAGATCAATGGTCCTTCCAGTCTCATTTTCTCTCCTTGACAAGTCCCTCCTACTTATCCTGTGAGCCTCACATGTGGCAGGGACTGTGTCCAATGTAATTAACTTGTATCTACCCCAGCACTTAGAACGGTGCTTGACATGTAAAGAGTACGTAACAGATGCCATAAATTTAAAAAAAAAATCTGACTCTATCCTCTAATAGTTTTAACTTTGTTTCTATCACCTCTGTCTTTCTCCTAGTAAACTTTCTCCTCCTAACTCACTCTGCCTGCTTTGGTTAACTTCAGGTGGACTGTAAGATCGTTATGGGCTCTCTCAAGTGCTTAAAACAGGGCTCTGCACACAGTGCTCAATAAATACGATTGAATGAGTGAATCCTCTCAGCCGTTGTGTGTCAGAATGAAGGGTACTTTTTATTCCCACTCATATCTTCAGAGAGAAAGATGCAATTCGGAGAGTAATAATGATAATAATTATGATATTTGTTAAGCGCTTACTATGTGCCAAGCACTGTTCTAAGCGCTGGGGTGGATACAGAGTAATGAGGTTGTCCCACCTGGGGCTCACAGTCTTAATCCCCATTTGACAGATGAGGTAACTGAGGCAGAGAGAAGTGAAGCAACTTGCCCAAGATCAGACAGCAGATGAGTGCCAGATTCGGGATTAGAATCCATGTCCTCTGACTCCCAAGACCATGCTCTTGCCACTAGGCCAAAGTTCAAGCCTGACCGCAAGTTATGATCTAAAGATGGGAGAGTTTGGAGAGAATGTTCCCTGGTTTTAAACGATTTACAGAAATAAAAGTTGACCATTCTAATGAGTGACTGACTCTCTGCCTTTGGATATTTATTTGAAGACGTTTTCTTAAGGGATTGCTGACCAGATCAACTGAGGCAGGGAGAAGAGGAAGTGAGCTTCAATTAAAGAGGGGGAGAAAGAACACTGAATGGGCTTCTCATTTCGGTAGTTTCCACCCCAAAGGTTTTTTAAGAAAAGAATAATCAGCCATCTGTCCTAACCGGCTGAGTCATTTCCCTGCCTGGGGGTACAGAGCTGAACCTGATGATCTTTTGAGGTCCCTTCCAGCTCCTTAGAGTGCCTTTTTAGACTGTTTCAGCTTTTACAGCTCCATTTCCCCAGTAGAAAACGGTAGCATCAGTTTTAATCGTTACAGAGAGTCTGGCCGAGTTTGGAAATGTGTTGTGTGGTTCCAGAAACCCCTAAACTATGGAGGTGGGCTTAGTAGATTTAATCTTCCAAGGGTCACTTTCTTCTGGTGTGTTTCGAGAAAGGCAGTAATGATGTTTTCAAACACTTAGGCTCAAAGGGTGTCATTTGTTCTGGCTCCCTTGAGAATTTTCTGCTCTCCCGGGAGCCAGTAATTGCAGCAAAGCGCTAGTTTTTCTTTATCCTTTGCCCCATGAAAAACCAACTGCCAGAGCGAAAGGGACAGTCATTTTGAAATGTTTATTTTCTCCCGACCAGTCCATTTTTTTTGGCATTTTACGTCTCTTTTCAGAATCCATCTACCGCCGAGGTGCTCGCCGCTGGAGGAAGCTTTATTGTGCAAATGGCCATACTTTCCAAGCTAAGCGGTTCAACAGGGTAAATCAGCCCTTTTTTGTGTTGACTGTACTATTGATAATTTGAGTGAAGTCGGATTTTGCTCTGCACAGTGACACATAGAGGTAGCTTTGTTGCCAAGAGAAATGGACTTTGGCCTTTGTTTGAGAAGAAATGACAGTGGTTCTTTTGTCACTTCCACTAACCAAAAAATAAATCTTCAAGATGTGTGTGTATCAATATATAAAACTCTTTGTAATTGAGTTGAAAATGAATGGTTTCTGTGCTCTTTACTGCGGCGGAAAGTGTTGAGAAAATTGTAAGTTCATTAGTTTAAAAAGAAAACCCTGCACCGTCAAGTATTTCCCAACCCTTTTTGTTTGTTTCCTGTGGAAAGACAGTCACAGCGTTACTGAAATGGCTGGGAGCAGGAAAGGGACATTATGTATTGATCTGCCAAAGAACACCGCTATTGTTTGACCTCTGGACAACCTGTAGGTTTTGTGTAATTGGAATTCTCGTTCTTAATGCTTAATTAAGGTCCCCCAAAATCGTAAGACTTGTAATAAAACACCGATATAGTGGTGAATCTTTGCCATTTTAAAAACTGAATCCTCTTCAACTCTATTTCCCCACTAGCTTTACCCGGGCTGCAGAAGTGAAGATATGGTTTGACATAAAATGTTGGAAATTTGAACATAAGTCAGAGGCTATGACATGGGGTGGAGAGACTCATTTTATATTAGAGTTTCTTTATGCTGTAGAATCCCATTTATGTAGGGTGGCTTAGTCATAATGAGGTCATTGAGTTTTTGTACTAATCTAAATAAGAGTACATTAAAATTATCAATGTTGAATATAAATACATGAAATATAATGATAATAAATCTCTTGTTGAATTGTCCTCTTCAGCGAGCACATTGTGCCATCTGCACTGACCGGATCTGGGGACTCGGACGTCAGGGATATAAGTGTATCAACTGCAAACTACTCGTTCACAAGAAGTGTCACAAACTTGTCACCATAGAATGCGGACGGCATTCTTTACCACCTGTAAGACACCATTAACTGCTAACCCATTTGTAAAAGGATATGACTAATAACACCTGTTTTGGAGTAAATGGGGGGTGTTCCCTCAGAGGCAGTTACTTGTGATCTCGGAGTACGAAGAGGACACAGGAAATAGTACCGTTAAGGGTAGTTAGTTGGAGCTGATTAAAATTTTTGATCATGCCCAGACTCAAAAATTACAGTGATTCATTTTGTTGTTGACTGCAGCTGCGGCTGCTACAGTCCCACGTCAGATTTAAGCGCTTAGTACAGTGCCCTGCCCACAGTAAGCACTCAGTAAATGCGACTGAATACAATACGATTGAATGACTGTCCAAGATTCTTACTTGTTGAAAACTGGTATGGATGGACTACGCTGTTCTTAAGATAGTTGTCAGCCAGTGGTGGGAAGAAGCTTTTATGACTTCGCAGGTTCCATTTGTTCCTCGCTCTTACCTGAAATGAGGACATCAGAGCACAGAAATTGAGAAATGACTTGAACACAAATGAAGAATTTAAAGCTCCAAGATTTCACGTCAGTTCTTAACTTACTTGCCTTTGGGCTCATTTTCTGGTTTGTGAAATAAGAAGGGCATCAATGATCTCCAAAGAGTGTTGGGCGACCTATCTCAGTATTGCAGCAAAATGCCGTGAGAAAGATTTCAATGTTAAGAATTAAGAATTTATTCCAGCTTCTCCCTGCTTTTCTGCATTTAGGCAGTTTCAGGATTTAAGTGATAGCATTTTTAAAACAAAATATTAAATCTTTCGAAATGTTTACAGGAGCCATTGATGCCCATGGATCAGTCATCCATGCATTCAGACAACGTGGAGCCAGGTAAAAATGGTTCTTTTTCATGCCGAAGGGAATCAGGTAGGTGGTAGAAAAACTTCCACAGGCGTTTGTCCAAATGACCTGTTGTAAATAATTGTATCATTTTAAGATGTCCATGAAAATTCTCTGATATGTATGGCTGAGCATTTTAGAAACTCACTAATCGTTTAATTGAGGAATAGTGGTTGTTTGTGTTGGGAGGTACTTTCATTCTTTCAGGCCAACTGGAACTTAATGGTTCTTATATGATATGTAACTAGATCTTTAAATGTTTCAGACAAATTAATGGGCAGCTCAAGTAAAAACAAATTAGTAATTTTCTCAGTGGAAGGTTCAAGCTCAGTTGACTGAAGTACTGTGAATTTCTTTTAATGAAGAAGACAGCTGTCTGCACCTTTTCTCTGTCAGATAGTAATTTCTGTAACTCAGAAGTACCACCAATAAGAAGAATTGTGGTATTTGTGCTAAGCACTATGGTAAATGTTGTGGCAGATACAATACAATTAGGTCAAACTCAGTTCCTGTCCCATGAGGGATTCAGGCTATCATTCTTTTACCCTTTCAAGTAAGTGAAAACACCGAGAACAAGTGTAATCAGACAATTGGTAATTCTTAGATAGGGAGAGTAAAATGTGTGTCCCACTGGAGACTTGAAATTAGTGGACTAGAAAGGAACGATCCACTGATGGTATTTATTGAGTTCTTATTGTGTGCAGAGCACTGTTGTGAGGGCTTAATAATAATGTTGGTATTTGTTAAGCACTTACAATGTGCAGAGCACTGTCCTAAGCGCTGGTGTAGATACAGGGTAATCAGATTGTCCCACGTGAGACTCACAGTTAATCCCCATTTTACAGATGAGGTAACTGAGGCACAGAGAAGTGAAGTGACTTGCCCACAGTCACACAGCTGACAAATGGCAGAGTCAGGATTTGAACCCATGACCTCCGACTCCCAAGCCCGGGCTCATTCCACTAAGCCATGCTGCTTCTCAGAGTACAGTAGAGTGAGTAGACAGCCCTGCCCTTCAAGCTGTATGACAATCAGAAACAGACATTAAATGAGAGGTAATATACAGTTACGTGGGAGCTGGGTTTGTATGAGTACCTACTAAGTGCTTGGAGTTCCAGACTCAAGTGCCTAAGTGACACAGTAGGGAGGAAGAGTTAAAGTGGGGAGATGAGAGACTAGTCAGGGAAAGCTTCCTGGAGGAGATGCCATTTTAGTTGGGCCTCAAAAATGGGGAGAGTGGCGATCTGTCAGATGTGAAAGGGGAGAGAGTTCCAGACAGGAAGGAGGTCACAAGCAAGGGATTCATTCATTCATTCATTCAATCGTAATTATTAAGCGCTTACTGTGTGCAGAGCCCTGTAACTGAGCGCTTGGAAAGTACAATTTGGCAACAGATAGAGACAATCCCTACCCAGCAACGGTCTCACAATCCAGAAGGGTTGGCAATGAGAGACACAAGAGGAAGGGAGAGAGTGGGGCTGGGGATAGAGAAGTGAAGTGTGTGGGCTGGGTGTATAGTGGGAGAGGAGTGAGGTTCAATAGCAGGGAGCGAGCTGATTCAGAGCCCTAAAACTGGTGGTCAGGAGTCTCTGCCTGATGTGGAGATGGAAGGGCAAACATTGGAGGCTTTTGAGGAGCGGGATGACACACGTAGCAGGGTGTTTTAGAATAATGCTCCTCCCAGCAGAAGGAAGTAGACTGGAAAGGGTCAAGATGGGCTATACCCAGTCCTTGGACCAGTGTGCTGGTGGTCTCGATGGAGTAAATTCTGGAGATGTGAAGCTAGAACTGACAGGATGTGATGACTGACCGAGTATGCCAGTCACGAAGTGAAAAGGGTCATGGATAATGCCAGGGTTCCGGGCTTGTGACAAAGGGACGATAATGGTGTTGTCAGAATTGATGGAAAAGTCAAGGGAGGGAAGATGAGGAGTTCAGATTTAGACATGTTGAGGTGCTAATGGAACATCCTGAGAGAAATGTTTCGAAGGCCGGAGGAGTTGTGACCCTGCAGAAGAGGACAGAGGTGGGGGCTCGTGTGGGTAGATTTGGGAGTCAGTCATGTAGAGTTGATAGTTGAAGCTGTGGGAGTGGATGAATTCTTCAGGGGAGTAGGTATAAATGGGAACTAAAAGGGGACCCAGAACAGTGCTTTGGGAGGCCCAGCAGAAGAGTTAGCCACAGAAGAGGCACCATGGGCTTGGGAATCAGAGTGACAAGGGTTCGAATCCCAGCTCCGCCAGTTGTCTGCTGCGTGACCTTAGGCAAGTGACTTAACTTCTGTGTATCAGTTATCTCATCTGTAAAATGGGAATTAAGACTGTGAACCCCATGTGGGACAGGGACAGTGTCCAACCTGAGAAGCCTGTATCTGTCTACCCCAGCGATGAGTACAGTGCCTGGCACCTAGTAGGTGCTTTAACAAATACTGTTTTTTTAAAAAAAAAACTAGCAAAAAAGACTGAGCAGAAGCAGCCAGAGAGGTAGGAGAATCGGGAGAGGACGGCTTTAGAGAAACCAAGTTTGAAGGGTCTGGGAGAAGGGGAGTGGTCTTCAGTGCTCACAGTGGTCAAGGAAAATTACGATAGAGTAGGGTCCCGTGAATATGACAAGGATGAGGTCATTGGCGATTATGGAGACCTTCCAATTTTTCATGGGCCCGTATCCTGAGGAGAAAGAGATCCAAGTATACTTTAACTTGGCATCAAGATGCTTCTCAAATTGAGCTTCATTTTCCTTCTAGGAAGACCCAGAGGGATTTATTTCTAATGTGTAAATGTTTTGCTGCATACTAGTAGCGTACTTTCTCATTATTCTTTCCTAATACAGTAATTATTTTCTATGCATAGGCACAAAAGCAATATTAATCAGTATAGCAATCTAGATGACTTCTACCTAGATAATTTTGAATAATCAAATCAGTCTTATTTAGACAGAACATAAGGAATGAAAATTCAAAAATTAAAGAATACTGGCAGACTCTTACAGTGGAAAATTGTTTTTTTTTAAAATAATGCAGAGTTCTCTATGATTAACATTCTTTCAAAATGTTAATGGTAGTTTAGATGTTTTTCCACTTAGATTGGTGATGGGTTTTCTTGTTGTTGTTTTTTTTAGTGATACCATATAATCCCTCAAGCCATGAGAGTTTGGATCATGTTGGCGAGGAAAAGGAGGTAAAATAATTTGTCTTGCTTTTCGAAGTCCTAATAATTCTATGAAAAGTAATTTTAACTTTTTAAAAAGGTGTTATATGTTTTAAAGCATTTTGAACTGACTAAGTGCTTAGTATCAGTGGTATTTCTTGAGCATTTGTTGTGTGCAGAGCACTGTACTCATATTTTTAGGGAAGCAGATTGTCTTCTTGTTTTTGTTTTTTTTGGTTAGTGCTCATTTGAGTGATTGTCCCTAAAGGACAGCATGACCCAAAAAAGAAATTTGTGAAATCAAGTTAAAACAATATGATTCCTTACTGTCAAGGAGCTTTCAAACAAAGACAATAAACAATGCAGATGGAAAATTTAGGGACTGTTAGAGTCCACTGAGACTTTTCCCTTAAGGAGATCGAACTCTGGACCACTTTGCTGTCTAGCCACAAATGAGGATTGAAATCAGCCCTCCTATATTTAGTTTTACTAAAGAAAGATGTGGAATTAGGAGGTCTGCCCAGGAGCCAGTTGCTCGGGCTGGGTTGGCTGAAGCAGAATCCCAGACAAGACAAGACCAAAGCCGGGATTTAGTTAGTACCACAAGTGGGAAAAGATCACAGCAGAAAATAATTGTGGTATTTTCTTAAGCACTTACTACATACCAGGCACTGTTCTAAACGCTGGGGTGGTTACGAGCAAATCGGGGCGGACACGGTCCCTGTCCCACGTGGGGACCTCTACCACTACGCCATGCTGCTTCTCATTCTAAATGAAGATTTGCCGGGGAACATTTTTAAAGCACTGAAGTCAGTCGTTATGTGGTTGGCTGGCTGAGAGCTTCGCTAAGGGACAAGTCTGGGAAATTAGGGTCTGGCCTATAATACTGTAACCACACTGTGGGCAGGGAATATGTCTGTTTATTGTTGTATTGAACTCTCCCAAGAGCGTAGTACAGTGCTTTGCACAAAGTAAACGCTCAATAAATACAATTGAATAATACCCTCTAGGTTTAGACCAAATTTAGTCGGTTTTTATTGAGCACTTACTGTGTGCAGAGCACTTTACTAAGTGCATGGGGAAAATACCATGCAGTTGTACAGTTGGTTGGCACACTCATGCCCACCAGGAGCTTACAATCTAGAGGGGGAGACAGACATTAAAACAAGCAACAGAATGAAAGGATATGTACATAATAATAATAATTATGGTATTTGTTAAGTGCTTACTGTGTTCCAGACACTGTACTGAGGGCTGGGTATGTACAAGCAAATCGGGCTGGACATAGTCCCTGTCCCACGAGGGGCTCACAGTCTCAATCCCCATTTTACAGATGAGGTAACTGAGGCCTAGAGAAGTAAAGTGCCTTGCCCAGGTCACACAGCAGACAAGTGGAGGAGCGGGATTAGAACCCCTGACCTTCTAACTCCCAGACCCATGCTCTCTCCACTGCGTCATGCTGCTTCTCTTAAGAGGTGTGGGACTAAGGTTAGGGTGATTATCAGATACTTAACTGGAACAGATCCAAGTGGATAGGTGATGCGGAGGGGAGGGGGGAATGAGGGTTTAGTTAGGAAAAGCCTTTTTATCCCAGGTCTACCTCAGGTAGAGAGAGGAGTTTACGACTTGAAGATCTCTTTTGGCTAGGTCTCAGGGAAAGAGGCAGGCAGCACACCTCCCAGCCGGCAGGAAACTTCCTATTCCCTGTCTTCACTTCGCTGTGCCCTTAATACACCTTGGCCCCACCCACGAACATGAGCTCGCCCACCCTTGGCAATGGGGCCAGCCTCCTTCCAGAATGTTCCAAGTAATTCTGGTGAGGAACTCTGCCCTTCTGCCAGGCCCGGGACCTTCCTGCCTAGTAAGCACATACAGGGAAGTGTAAACACATTGTCCAAATACATAAATAGCGACTGGGTTGTGTTCAGGGTTGATGAGTGAAGGAGTTGTGGGAGGTGAATATTGGGAAGAATTGTCACCTTCTGCCCAGGAGACTCCAAGCAACACCCTTTCCTCTCAAGACATTTTTCACCCAGGTCCAGTTTAGCATCTGCTAAACCAGAGATCCATCAATCATTAGTACTGTGTCAGCCTTCTCTCTGACCTCCCTTCCTCCTCTCTCGCCCCGCTCCGGTCTATTCTTCACTCCGCTGCCCGGCTCATCTTCCCGCAGAAACGATCTGGGCCTGTCACTCCCCTTCTTAAACAACTCCAGTGGTTGCCTATCGACCTCCGCTCCAAACAAAAACTCCTCACTCTAGGCTTCGAGGCTCTCCATCACCTTGCCCCTTCCTACCTCTCCTCCCTTCTCTCTTTCTACCGCCCACCCCGCACGCTCCGCTCCTCTGCCGCCCACCTCCTCACCGTCCCTCGGTCTCGCCTATCCCGCCGTCGACCCCTGGGTCACGTCCTCCCGCGGTCCTGGAACGCCCTCCCTCCTCACCTCCGCCAAACTGATTCTCTTTCCCTCTTCAAAACCCTACTTAAAAATCACCTCCTCCAAGAGGCGTTCCCAGACTGAGCTCCTCTTCCCCCTCTACTCCCTCTGCCATCCCCCCTTTACCTCTCCGCAGCTAAAGCCTCATTTTCCCCTTTTCCCTCCGCTCCTCCACCTCTCCCTTCCCATCCCCACAGCACTGTACTCGTCCGCTCAACTGTATATATTTTCGTTACCCTATTTATTTTGTTAATGAATTGTACATCGCCTCGATTCTATTTAGTTGCCATTGTTTTTACGAGATGTTCTTCCCCTCGACGCTGTTTATTGCCATTGCTCTTGTCTGTCCGTCTCCCCCGATTAGACTGTAAGCCCGTCAAACGGCAGGGACTGTCTCTATCTGTTGCCGACTTGTTCATCCCAAGCGCTTAGTACAGTGCTCTGCACATAGTAAGCGGTCAATAAATAAATACTATTGAATAATAATCCCCATTTTGTAGATGAGGTAACTGAGTCCCAGAGAAGTGAGATGACGTACCCAAGGCTCTCGTTCACCCCACACATCCTATCCGTTACCAAGACCTGCCGGTTTCACCTCTACAATATCGCCAAGATCCGCCCTTTCCTCTCCACCCAAACGGCTACCTTACTATTACGGGCTCTCGTTATATCCCGGCTAGACTACTGTGTCAGCCTTCTCTCTGACCTCCCTTCCTCCTCTCTCGCCCCGCTCCGGTCTATTCTTCACTCCGCTGCCCGGCTCATCTTCCTGCAAAAACGATCTGGGCATGTCACTCCCCTTCTTAAACAACTCCAGGGGTTGCCTATCGACCTCCGCTCCAAACAAAAACTCCTCACTCTAGGCTTCGAGGCTCTCCATCACCTTGCCCCTTCCTACCTCTCCTCCCTTCTCTCTTTCTACCGCCCACCCCGCACGCTCCGCTCCTCTGCCGCCCACCTCCTCGCCGTCCCTCGGTCTCGCCTATCCCGCCGTCGACCCCTGGGTCACGTCCTCTCGCGGTCCCGGAACGCCCTCCCTCCTCACCTCCGCCAAACTGATTCTCTTTCCCTCTTCAAAACCTTACTTAAAAATCACCTCCTCCAAGAGGCCTTCCCAGACTGAGCTCCTCTTCCCCCTCTACTCCCTCTGCCATCCCCCCTTTACCTCTCCGCAGCTAAAGCCTCATTTTCCCCTTTTCCCTCTGCTCCTCCACCTCTCCCTTCCCATCCCCACAGCACTGTACCCGTCCGCTCAACTGTATATATTTTCGTTACCCTATTTATTTTGTTAATGAATTGTACATCGCCTTGATTCTATTTAGTTGCCATTGTTTTTAGGAGATGTTCTTCTCCTTGACTCTATTTATTGCCATTGTTCTCGTCTGTCCGTCTCCCCCGATTAGACTGTAAGCCCGTCAAACGGCAGGGACTGTCTCTATCTGTTGCCGACTTGTTCATCCCAAGCGCTTAGTACAGTGCTCTGCACATAGTAAGCGCTCAATAAATACTATTGAATGAATGAATGAATGAATTAGTATTTATTGAGCGCTTCTTATGTGCAGAGCACTGTACTAAGTGCTTAAGAGATGACCTCTAAGAGGAAAGCCAGGCATCTAGACTCCTCGTGCCCATTTCCACTGGGGATCAGCCATTTCCTCACTGGGCTCTTCTCTGTATTGTGCATCTGGACTCATCTTTATTTTGTTAGCTTCTGTACTCTGATGAGGCCTTTTTTGCCTAATTGAGCCAATTTTTCTGAGCCCTCAGTCCCATTCCCTGGGTTTGATATTCTTCTAAACTGAAGGGGGTTCAATATCAGGAAAGTCAAATAATGGGGAAGTCTGCTGGAATGAAAAATAGTAATAAATGACATCTCTAGTTCCAAAACAGTGTGTTCTGCTAATGTTTCCAATCTGTAATAAAATATCACTGACAGGCAATGAGCACAAGGGAAAGTGGCAAAGCTTCATCCAGTTTGGGCCTCCAGGATTTTGATTTACTCCGGGTAATAGGAAGAGGAAGTTATGCCAAAGTACTTCTGGTGCGATTAAAGAAAACTGAAAGAATTTATGCAATGAAAGTTGTGAAGAAAGAGCTCGTCAATGATGATGAGGTAAGCAGCATTCCATCTTTCTTTTCACTTCAAATTGAGGAGAGCAGTATTTAGACCTGGATTTGGAGTGCCTAATGAAATACGAGAATATAGTATCTCTAAATATGTGGTTTTAAAAAAGTGCATTCTACATAGTTCTCTCATTTTTACATGAGATGCTAGATTTGTAGGTTTAATCTACAAACTAAACCATTGTGACAGTAAATAAATAAAAACAACTGAGCCTTGGGAAGAAAGTTGAAATTTATTATAGACTGTAGACTCTTTCCTAGTATAATAACATTTGCTGGTTTGGCATGACTCCTGCCTAGTAATTGTGAACTAAACCAATTTGGGATAAGCTAAATTGCTAAGAAATTAAATTTACCATTTGCATTCGGCAATCTGGTTTGACTATTTTCTATCCAATGCAGAGAATGACGTTCTGTGTGAGAGATCTTAGAATTCTCCTGTCCTTTTTTTTTTTTTTTAATTAGGATATAGATTGGGTGCAAACAGAGAAGCATGTTTTTGAGCAGGCATCTAACCATCCCTTCCTCGTTGGACTACATTCTTGCTTCCAGACAGAAAGCAGGTAAAAATGGAAGATGCTATGAAGGACTTGGTCTCACACATTTCTGGAGTGTTTCTTATAAGTCGTCCCCGAGTTTTATGGTTGTGGTGAACATCAGTTCTGGTTTTGCCGTCTCCAGGCCATTCAGGATTTTGCAAGGCAATCCCTTGTCTACGTCCTCCCTCAGGCCTGGAACTCTCTCCCCCTTCACATGTGTCAGACCACTCTCCTCATCTTCAAAGGCTTATTAAATCATATCTCCAAGAGTCCTTCCCCAACTAAGACCTCATTTCTCTAACTCCCTCTCCCTTAACGCCTGAATCTCTGCACTTGGACCTGTGCACTTTAAGCACTTAATATTCCTTCCCTCCTCCAGTGCCTCATCACTTATATATATATATCTGTAATTTATTATAATGTCTCTTTCCCACACTGAACTGTGCAGTTCATCGTGGGCAGGGAACATGTCTACGAACCTGGCTTTGGAGATCCATGTTAGACTAATGTTTTGGCCTCCTCATTGCCTCCAGCCTCTCCCCACTTGAAACTGCGGTACATTGCTCCTCCAGTCATTCATTTAGTCATATTTATCGAGTGCTTACTGTGTGCAAAGCACTATACTAAGCACTTGGGAGAGTACACTACAACAAATACAGTTTGAATGAATAACTGAATGAATGAACAGACACATTTCCTGCCCACGGTGAGCTCACAGTCTAGAGGGGGAGAGTCATCTTCCCAAAGCACCCATCAGCACTTATATATCCCCCTCAGATGTACCAGTCCACTGCTCCTCAATGTGAAGCAGAAGATCCTTACCATTGGCTTCAGGGCCTCCACCAGCTTTCTCCGTCGTATAGATCAGTCCTGTCTACCCCCTTAGCTGGCATCCGTGGCTTTCCCCAAACTCATTCTTAGCAGTGTGGCTTAGTGGAAAGAGCCCAGCAGGTTTGGGAGTCAGAGGACGTGGGTCCTAATCCTGTCTCTGCCACTTGTCCGCTGTGCGACCTTGGGCAAGCCACTCAACTTCTCTGGGCCTCAGTGACCTCATCTGTGAAATGGGGGTTAAGACTATGAGCCCCACGTGGGACAACCTGATGACCCTGTATCTATCCCAGTTCTTAGAACAGTGCTTGGCACACAGTAAGCGCTTAACAAATAACATCATTACTATCATTATTATTGAGGGTGGCCAGCTACATCAGGAAACCACTTTTTGCCTCATGACGAATTTCCTCCACCCAAATTCACCAGACCATGGTTCCCTGCATCTTCCAGAATCTCCTAAAATTCCACCCTCCTCTGGGAAGACTTCCCTGATTAGTTCTCAGTATCCCATGCATATCAACCTACCACCACTGTTAGCACTGACATATTTCATTGCTTGCATTCAATAAATACTATTGAATGAATTCATCTGTAAAATGGGGATTAACTGTGAGCCTCACGTGGGACAACCTGCTTACCCTGTATCTACTCCAGTGCTTAGAACAGTGCTCTGCACATAGTAAGCGCTTAATAAATACCAACATTACTGTTATTCCTATAGTCAGCAGTTATGTAAACATGTGTATTTTTATCCAGGTATTTATTTTGAACTCTTTCGTCCTGTTACATTTGAAGTACTTCCTGTAATACCTGGTTTCTTCCTTCTGCTCCCATTACCTGTAAATAAGTTTTGTCCATCTGTCCACCTTATTAGATTGTAAGCTCCTGGTAGGCAGCAATCATATGTCGTGTTTCTGCATATTCTCCCAAGCACTTAATATAGTGTTTGGCCTAGAGCAGGTGCTCAACAAATAGCATGGATGATGACGATGAAGTAATGTCAAAAATATATATCCTACAGTCTAGTTCAGAAATGTGGTCTCATGGGTTTTTTAATTTTTATGTTTCAGGCTATTTTTTGTCATAGAGTATGTAAATGGAGGAGATCTAATGTTTCATATGCAGCGGCAAAGGAAACTTCCAGAAGAGCATGCCAGGTAAAGATAGTATGCTTCTTCTCCCCCCTATTAAAGAGCTTTCTCATTTCTCCATTTCTGTTAGCATCTACTTATCTCCAGATCCTTTCTCCAAATAGATGGGAAGACACAGATACTTTTCTCTTGATAACCATAGTCTGTATGATGAGATGATGGCATGATCTGTGTGCTCTTATCCACTTGAAAAGGGTGAGAAAAATAGTCCTATCATTATCGTCCCAGGTCCCCTCCCCACCACCAGTATGGTAACATGGGACCAAGTTGGGGGTGGTTTTGAGCATCGGGAAATAGTGACTTGCTGCTTCCGTTGCCCAGAAGTCAACCTCTTCTCCTAGATATAGATCAGATAATAATAATAATAATGTTGGTATTTGTTAAGCGCTTACTATGTGCCGAGCACTGTTCTAAGCGCTGGGGGAGACACAGGGGAATCAGGTTGTCCCACGTGGTTTTCACAGTCTTCATCCCCATTTTACAGACGAGGGAACTGAGGCCCAGAGAAGTGAAGTGACTTGCCCACAGTCACACAGCTGACAAGTGGCAGAGCTGGGATTCGAACTCATGAGCCCTGACTCCAAAGCCCGTGCTCTTTCCACTGAGCCACGCTGCTTCTCCATAGAGCCAAAGCCATACAGTCTTTTCATCTGGCTGTAAGATCTGGAAATCAATTTTTAGCTCTTCTCCCCTATCTTGGGTGATCTCGGCCAGTTGATCCTGTGTAGAAAAGGAATGAGAAGCAGCAGGGCCCAGTGGTTAGAGCATGGGCAGTCAGAAGGATCTGGGTTCTAATGCCGGCTCTGCCACTTGTCTGCTGGCCTTGGGGAAGTCACTTCACTTTTCCATGCCACAGTTACCTCATCTGTAAAATGCGGATTAAGACTGTGTGAACTCCATGTGGGACAGATATTGTGTCTAACCTGATTTTCTTGTATCTCCCCCAGCGCTTAGTACAGTGCCTGGCACAGAAGCACTTAACAAATACCATTAAAAAATGAGCTGTCCAATATTTGATACGCAGCTTCTCTGTGCAGTTCCCTGCCAGTCAGTGATATCCCTCTCCCTCTTCTCTCTCTCCCTCCATCCCCATGCCCTGTTTCTACAGGAATTTCTGCATAAACTCCCCACAGGATAAGGTTTGCTCTTAGGTTAACAGTTGTAGTAACTAACAATAGGAGGTACCAGCTTTTCATTTTAAGTGTGAGGGCAAACTTTGGGATTGATTTCCAAGAGGTGGGGTGTGAGAAATGATGAGAGGAAGGCATGGGCATATATGGGCCGGGAAGTCGGGTATGCACCCATACACTATAGGGCAAGGGAAGTGGCAAGCGAGACAGACACAAGGCTAGGGAGACGCACACAGAAAGTGGCCTGCTCAGAGCCAACTTGCCATATGGCTGATGGCTGGGCTCCACTGGCCATTCCTTCCTGACGGGGTATGGGACTGGGGGGAGGAGAAGTAACCTACTGGACCTACCACTTTGGATGAGACCCCTCCATTCTGAGAGGAGCCAAGTGGACAGGTCAGAAAGCAAAGATAACTATTTTCTCCCTTCCCATTGTCCCAGTTTTATGATGATCCCTGCTGATCCTAACTTCAGCACAGGTGATCTCCTAATTTTTTTTTTTATGACATTTGTTAAGCGTTTACTCTTTGCCAGTCGCTGTACCAAGCCCTGGGGCAAGTCTAAGCTGATCTGGTTGGACAGTCCCTGTCCCACATAAGGCTCTCAGTCTTAACCCCCATTTCACAGAGGAGGTAATTGAGGCATAGAGAAGTGAAGTGACTTGCCTAAGGTCACAGAGCAGGCAAATGATGGTGCCAGGATTAGAATCCAGGTCCTTCTGACTCCCAGACCCGGGATCTATCCCCTAAGCCGTTACTGCTTCTCAGTTGATCAGCCAACTGTGCTTTCTGAATGTACGTAGCCCTAGCTCACTGGCCCTGTGTTATTATGTAAAGTAAGAGTGGAATGACCACCAAAGAGGCTGGGAAGCAGCTTGGGTAATCAATACAGTGCCTGGCACCTGGTAAGTGCTTAACAATTACCAGAATTATTATGTAGCACCTATCCTGTAGCCAGACTGAACTTTCTGGTTGTCAGCATTGAGAAGAGAGTGGTTAGTCAAATTCATGGCTAGTAGCAGGTAGCTTAAAAGAAACCTTTGAGAACATACGAATGAAAAAAGTGTGGTTTACTGCATGGTGACTTGATGGTTTAAAGAAAGCGATTTTAGATCTCAAAGATGTAGAGTGGTTAATTGCTTGGGATTTTGAATATCAACATACTTGAGCGAAGTCTTTCAATGAAATGTTATGGTATTCTTTAGTAATAGGAAGGGATTGATTTTTGTATCGAACTGTTCCTGTTGGGGACTAAACATTTAGTGTAAGCAAATCAAATGTGACCTCATTTTTTCTCTCCTAGATTTTATTCTGCAGAAATCAGCTTAGCATTAAACTATCTACATGAACGGGGCATAATTTATAGAGATTTGAAACTGGACAATGTATTATTGGACTCAGAAGGACACATTAAACTTACTGACTATGGCATGTGTAAGGTGAGGGGAAAAATGATCAAAATGAATTTTCAGCTTTGGATTTTTCAATATATTGATTTTGTTCCCCAAGTCAACTAATACTCCTGTTGCCTACTGAGAGTCTAGCCCAGTAGTATACGCCGCATTTATTTTTAGTCAATTCTTATCAAATACCAAGTTGTCTATATGTAATAGATCAGTGATAAACACATTTAGATGAAAGTGAAGAAAGAAGACAACGCAGAAAATGACCTTCAGCCAGAGGCAGTTCTGCCATCTTGGGTGGCCACTTATCCAATTGCACAATCATTTTGAGGTCCTGTACATCATAATTGTGGTATTTAAGTGCTTACTGTGTGCCCAGCACTGCATTAAGCCCGGGGGTACATACAATTCAATCAGTTGTATTTTTTTGAGCGCTTCCTGTGTGCAGAGGACTGTACAAAGCGCTTGGGAGAGTACAGTATAACAGACACGTTCCCTGCCCACAATGAGCTTATAGTTAGAGGGGGAGAAGATAATCAGTCCAGACACAGTCCCTGTCCCTGGTCTAAGGGCTAGGGACAACAGGTATCTCAACCCCATTTTACAGATAACAAAGAAATTGAGGTACAGAAAAGTCAGATGACCTGCCCAAGGTCACAACAGAAACACAGCAGATCTACCTCTTCTCCCTCTTACTTAGACTGCGAGCCTGACGTACAACAGGGGCCATATCTGACCTGATTAACTTGGTTTATGAATTTCGGAAAATATCTGTGCTTTCAAGAGGTGACAAGTGAATTTCAAACAAATAAAAATACACAGCATCTCACAAAGCAAGTGCAGTTGCCAACATACCACCACAGACCCTTGCCCAACACAATCTGACCTGATTCATAAATACTATTAACTAATTGATTAATTATGGCAAAGCTGGGAATTGAACCCAGACCCCAAACTCCTTGACCCATGCTGCTTCCCAGTTGCCACGGGGAGTAGCTGGGCGAGGAATGGGGGTTTAAGCCTTGGAAATAGTTGTATTTCTGTCCCGGTTGCTCCCAACTAATCAATCAACCGTATTTATCAAGCGTTTATTGTGTGCACTAAGCACTTGAAAGAGTACAAATACAGACTCTGAGCCTGCTGGGGGCTTTTGAAAGGAGTATTTGTTAGACTTTCAGTATGTGCCAGGCACTGCTCTAAGCGCTGGGCTAAATACAAAGTAATCAGGTTGAACCTACTCCCTGTCCCACATGGGGCTCACAGCCTTAATCCCCATTTTACAGATGAGGTAACTGAAGCACAGAGAAGTTAAGTGTCTTACCTAAGGTCACAGAGCAGACAAGTGGCAGAGCCAGGATTAGAACCCAGGTCCATCCGATTCCCAGGCTTGTGCTCTATCCACTAGTCTGCACTCCTTTTGGGTTGGATACAGGGTGTTGTTGACACCTTTAGGCCTTAGGGCTGCTCGTATTGATTGGAGCACATCTTTTGCTTTAGGGTTAAAAAAAGCAGCATGGCCCAGTGGGAAGAGCATGGGCTTAGGAATCAGGAGCTGGGTTCTAATCCTTGGTCCACCACTTACCTGCTGGGTAACTTTGGGCAAGTCCTTTAACTTCTCTGTGCCTCAGTTCCTTGATCTGCAAAGTGGGGATTCCATACCTGTTCTCCCTCCTACTTAGACCACAAACCCAATGTAGGATCTGATTATCTAGTATCTACCTCAGCACTTAGTAAGTGCTTGGCACTAATAAAACACTTAACAAACACCATTAATTATAATAATAAACAGACTTAAAACTCTGCTTTTTCTTTTTCCGATCTTAGCCTAAGTAATATCCAAGTATTGTTTTTCTAATTTGAGTGGGGTCTTCAAATAGTACAGTGCGTGGCACTAATAAAACACTTAACAAACACCATTAATTATAATAATAAACGGACTTAAAACTCTGCTTTTTCTTTTTCTTTTTTAAAAACTTCAGAAGGTATTAAATTCAAGAAATCTCCAACAGTGATTAGTCTTCTTGTCTTTATTTCCATTTTTCTCTGGAGAGTAAAATTTTTACTTGAATGTTCTAGCTCCTTCCCACCACAGTTGTACGTAGCTCCCACTTACCTCATTGAACTAGCTTCACCCAAGATCATCTTCACAGTCGATAGTAACAGCCAACTTGTGAATCGCATTCCCCATTCACCTAAGTGTTAAAACCTCAGAGCCTACTTGAGAACATTAAAATGCTGACATTAAGCAAGGCAGTCTAATAGTTTTCAAAGAACTTTTTTTAACTGTTTAATTTCCACGATAGAAGAGTATCCTGGAGACACTTTTTAAAAATTTAAACGTGGTATAAACTTCTTTCCGTCGTTCCCCCATAACAGTTCTGGGACATTTGATTCCTTAAGAACAGGAAAAATGCCATTTTGGGTCAAACTCTTGTCTCCTCTCTCCCAGCCCCACAGCATTTATATACATATCTGAAATTTGTGTTTATATATTGATGTCTCCTTGTGAGCAGGGAGTGTCTGTTTATTGTTGTATACTCTCCCAAGCGCTAGTACAGTGCTCTGCACACAGTAAGCGCTCAATAAATATGGTTGAATGAATGTAGCAATTGAATGCTCACCAACATTCAGTTTTGGAAAGGTGGAAGGGACTGGAATACCAGCACACTTAAGGGAGTGTAGGATTTCAGGTGCAGATGTCGGGAATCCCATATGATAGATGAAAATGTTAGCAGAAGATTTTAAAACTGAGTTGGGAATGTGTCACATTTTTTAATCTGTCAATTGTTTTCTTAAGGAAGGATTAAGGCCAGGAGACACAACCAGCACTTTCTGTGGAACTCCTAATTACATCGCTCCAGAAATTTTACGAGGAGAAGATTACGGTGATTATCCGATGGATTATGTTTTGGCTGGGCTGTGTTGGGTTGAAGTTATATTTGAGTCCTTAAACAATACACTAGTAATAGTAATAACAATGGTATTTGTTAAGTGCTTACTATGTGCCAAGCACTGTTTTAAGCACTGGGGTACATACAAGGTTATCAGGTTGTCCCACATGGGGCTCACAGTCTTAATCCCCATTTGACAGATGAGGTAACAGGTACGGAGAAGTGAAGTGGCTTGCCCAAAGTCACAGAGCTGAAAAGTGGCAGAGCTGGGATTAGAACCCACTTCTTTTGACTCCCAAGCCCGGCTCTTTCCACTAAGCCACGCTCCTTCTCTGTAAGCTCCTTTCGGGTTGAGGACGGGTGAACCAGCTCTGTTGTACTCGCAAGCGCTCATCACAGTGTTCTGCACACCATAAACACTCCATAAATACCTTTGGTGTATTGTAATATCGGAAAAGTTAATTTTGAATATTCTTCTATTCCTAATGAGTGAAATAATTCCTGTGGCTTCTACGATGACCCTTTTTTGTTGCATTCTGACTCATTATGTCACTGGATTTAATTTTGCCTGGTGTTTTTATCCTTTTCCAAAGGGTTCAGTGTTGACTGGTGGGCTCTTGGAGTGCTTATGTTCGAGATGATGGCCGGGAGATCACCCTTTGATATTGTTGGGAGCTCTGACAATCCGGATCAGAACACAGAGGACTATCTCTTCCAAGGTGATTAGTATTATTTTGCCCTCCAAATATAACTGACGATCTTGCCCAGACTCTCGGGTATAATTCAAGTGGGTTCTCACAGGATCTCGATCTGGTGCCATTTTTCGATAAGGCCAAGGAAAAGCAACCTGGTCAAATGTGTGGTTTAGGGGAGGGAATGTTGATCCAATATCTGCACTCATGTTTTTCAAAAAAAAGACCCTAATTTTTAATACCATAAATTCTGTCCTTCATAGTAATATTGGAAAAACAAATTCGGATACCACGGTCTCTCTCTGTAAAAGCTGCAAGTGTTCTGAAAAGTTTTCTTAACAAGGTAAGAGTGTGTGTGTGTGTGTAATTTCATCTATATTATTATGACAAGAGCTTGAAAGAAAAAGTGTCTGCAGCTTAAATAAATTTTCCTGCCCATCTTTTCCTAGTACATCAGGAACACAGTTCTTAACTAGAAACTGAGACAGTGCTAGGCAGTTGAAGATCCCACCCTTCTCTGGATTTTAATCCATCCTACTCCAAAACATTTGAAGACAGACACTTTTCATATGTAAATAAGGGATGTGAGACACTCCAGAGAGAGAATAAATTCCCGCAGTGAGCGGAAGAAATTGCCTCGTAGCATGAACCGCAGATACTTCCTGCCCCGTTTTTGATGAATTAATTCCTGGTAATATGCCGCAAGGCATAGTAAAACCTAGTTATAGCGACATGCATGGGATCAAGAAATCAGAACTGCGGGCCAGGAGCCATCATCCCCAAGCGGTTAATCTGTAAAATAATTCTTCCCCCTTTCAAAGCCGTAATGAGGGCACATCTCCTCCAAGAGGCCTTCCCTAAACCCTCTGTTCTTTTTCTTCCACTCCCTTCCACGTCACCCTGACTTGCTCCCTTTATTCATCCCCATTCCCAGGCCCACGGCACTTTTGTATACATCTGTCATTTATTTATAATAAGGTCCGTCTCCCCTTCTAGACTGTAAGCTCATTGTGGAAAGGGAATACGTCTGTTATATTGTACTCACCCAAGTGCTTAGTACAGTGCTCTGTGCACAGTAAGTGCTCAGTAAATACAGATGATTAATTGCCACTTGTCACCCACTGCCACTTCCTTTCCTCTCAGTTTTTCCTTGTCAGACAACTTCCCCCTTCCCCTTTTCCTTCTGTTGCACCCCCTTGGTCCTCTGGATCATGGCAACTATTCCTTGGCAGTGGTAGCCACCATAGTGACGGGAAGAGGATTCAGCTGGGGTGAGGAGAAGGAGGGAGACAGAAGAGACAAAGGGGAAAAGGGACTGGCAGAGATGAGGAGCAGCAGCGGTGCTGGGAAGAAGAAGGGCCAACGGGAATTGAGAGGAAGAGGCAGCTACCAGAGGAAGAGGAGACAAGGAGGTGCAAAAGCCAAAATAAGAACCACGGCTATGCGGGATCACACATAGTTGCGGTAGATTTTTCTGGTGCTTGAAACCAAGCTGCCCCTAAAACAGGATGCTTTGGAATATAAAATAAAGGAGTAAAAATAGCATGCATCTAAAAGGGAATTTAACTAGATCCTGACAATGGGTGGTATTCTGACCAAGCTGAAGGCCTAACCGAGGACGTTCAAACAGGACACGCACACAGACAGACAGTCGACCATATTTATTAAGCACTTACTGTGTGAAGAGCACTGTGCTAAGCGCTTGGGAGGGTACAATATCACAATAAATAGAAACATTCCCTGCCCACAACGACCTTAAAGTCTAGAGGGGGAGAGATCAAAAAACAAATACCAGCCTGGGCTTCTAGCTTTTTTTTTTTTTTTTTTTTTAATCTGCAAGTGGAGCTAAGCCCAAATACAGAAGTAAATGCATTTTAGCGGAAATTAGTACATCAAGACTTCCTGTAATCTGGGTGTTGTGTTTCTGGAAAACTCTCCATGTAGCATTCACCATATCAGTAGCTAATGTACTCGCATAACCCGTTGCTTCCATTTCCACGATGGGCCATATCTAAATATCAGGCAAGTCAGGATACCCAACAGGTGTTTTAATAAAAACACATAGTGGAAGCACGCAGCTTGACAGAACTAAGAGCCCCAGTTGTCTGCTTACTTATGTGAGATAGATAAAATGGAAAGTGTGGCCTTCTTTCCTTGGAATTTGTAGATAGGTAGGCCCTGCGCAAGGGCGACGCTCAAATTCGTGAAGCATTCCGTATTTTTTATTTATAATTCCATTTATTTATACTGATGCTACTTTTTTTAATGGTATTTAAGCGCTTTCTATGTGCCAAACACTGTTCTAAGCACTGGGGGGATACAAGGTGATTAGGTTGTCCCATGTGGGGCTCACAGTCTTAACCCCATTTTAGAGATGAGCTAACTGAGGCACAGAGAAGTGAGGTGACTTGCCCAAAGTCACACAGCTGGACAAGTGGGGGAGCCGGGATTAGAACCCATGACTCCCAAGCCTGGGCTCTTTCCACAGAGCCACGCTGCCTGTTTACTTGTTTTGATGTCTGCCTCCCCCCTTCTAGACTGTGAGCCCATTGTGGGCAGAGATTGTCTCTGTTGCTGAATTGTACTTCCCAAGCGCTTAGTACAGTGCTCTGCCCACAGTAAGCGCTCAATAAATACAATTGAATGAATGAATGAATAGGTTGAAGGCCAGCGGCAAGGAAAATCAAGTAGCGTTTATGTTTGAAGGGGCCGGGCAGAGAGGGAAGGCCATATGATAGTCTCTACCAGGGTAACAGAATTGTAAGATAGCCAATCAGTGGTATTTATTAACCACTTTTGGTGTGCGGGGCACTATTATAAGCATTTAGGAGAGTACAGAACAATAAAGTTGATAGGCATATTCCCTATCTAGAGGAGGAGACAGGTGTTAAATAAATTATGGCTATGTGCAGAAGTGATGTGGGGTTGAAGGTGGAGGGGAATATTAAATGTTTAAATGCTGCATATCCAAGGGCAACACAGAAGGAAGAGGGAGTAAGGGATATGAAGAGTTGGGGAAGACCTTTTGAAGGAACTGTGATTTTAATAAGGGTTTGGAGATGGGGAGAGTCTGTCATATATGAACGGGGAGGGAGTTCCAGGCCAGAGCAAGGATGTGGGCAAGGGGTGAGATAGATGCTAAGAAATCGAGTCTGTGAGCTTTTATATAAATACATCATATGAGGAAAATCTAAAATTGAGTCTTAATTGTTCATACAGTGAAAAGTGAAGGTGAGACGTGTTAATATGTAAATCTGAACGCCTTTCACCAGAAAGGTGAGAACCGGTTCTCATTCATAGTGGTGATTTAGCTAAGTCTATTCACAGATGGTAGCGTTATCTCAGACCTAATGAATTAGACGAATAAAGTCCCACACCGAGAAGAATAGATGGTTGATGTGTACGTGTATAAATAAATAGATGCAGTATTGGGGTCTGCTATTTGGTATGAGCCCATTTTATAGGTAGATTGGTGAAATAGAGGTCAGAGACAGACTCTGTGGAGTGACAAATGTCTATTTGAAGGGGAGGGATAAAGTGTATGGTGCGGGGCACCTGGGGGGGGAAATCAATGCTTATTAAAGTGGCCCAAGATAAGGAAAGGGAAAATCGAGTTGGAATAGGCATTTTGGCATGTCCTCCTGCTCTCTTTCTCCTACTTCATCTGAGGCAGCAGATAAGACTGTTGGGGAAGGAACTGTGGTGGAATGTTGGCAATTGTACTTGGTTTTTGCTTGGTGGGATGCTCTGTATTTTTGTTTGAAATGAACTTGTCACCTCTCGAAAGCATAAACGTTTTCTGAAATTTTGAAACCATTCATTTCCCGCTTTAGGACCCAAAGGAACGTTTGGGTTGTCATCCTCAAACTGGATTTGCTGATATTCAGGGACATCCATTCTTCCGAAACGTTGACTGGGATCTGGTATGTTAGATGACCGATTTGTGGAGCTGTAGAAACATTTTCCGCTCCAATTTTTAGTTCAGGAATAATGATAATAATAATTATGGTCTTTATTAAGGGCTTACTATGTGCCAGGCACTGTACTGAGCGCTGGGTTGGATACAACCAAATCACGTTGGACACAGTTTTGTCCCCTGTGGGACTCCCAGTCTCGATCCCCATTTTACAGATGAGGTAACTGAGGGCCAGACAAGTTAATCGAGTTGCCCAAGGTCACACAGTATACAGGTGGTGGAGCTTGGATTAGAACCCCGGCCTTCTGATCCCCACACCCATGCTCTATCCGCTACACCATGCACAAAATTTGTACTTAAGTGTACCTAAACCTTCAGAAGGTTCTAGAATGGTTCTAGAGTGGGTATGTATAAAATAAGCCATCATCCCCCCCCCCCCAGATTTGCATGTGCATTTTTTTAATGGTATTAAGTGCTTACTGTATGTCAGGCAATGTATTGAACCTGGGGTAGATACAAGATAATCTGGTTGGATACAGTCCATGTCCCACATGGGATTTATGGTCTTCATCCCCTTTCTATAGATGAGTTAACTGGGGCGTGGAAAAGTGAAACGTCTTGCCCAAGGTCACGCAGCAGACAAGTGGCAGAGTCAGGATTAGAACTCAGGTCCTTCTGACCCCTGGGCCTGTGCTCCATCCACTAGTCTGTTCTGTAGGCTGCCCTTATCTGGGGACCTCGATTTTGGCCACATAAGGAAATACTTTGGATAATGTCAGAGGGCAAGAGGGGCAGAAGCAAAAATAAAAGCTAAAGAGATCATTTGAAACACTTCCGTTGGCCTTTCCTGAAAATGCAAGATAATTATTGTTGTATCCAGCACTTCCTGTGTGCCAAGCACTGTACTGTGCACTGGGATAGAGATACGAGATTACCAGATTGGTCACACAGTCACGGGTCACAGAGTCGCTGTCCCACTGTCTAGGAGAGAGGGAGACCAGCTATTTAATACCCATTTTACAGATGAGAAAACTGAAGTACAGAAAATTCAAAGTCACTCGCCTAAGATCCCACAACAAGTGAATGGTGGAATGGGGAAGACTTGATTTCGTTGTTGGAAATGTGTCAGTATTTAACTGTTGACAAACATTTCTTTGTAGATGGAACAAAAACAGGTGGTCCCTCCCTTTAAACCAAATATTTCAGGGGAATTTGGTTTGGATAACTTTGATTCCCAATTCACTAATGAACCTGTCCAGCTCACTCCAGATGATGAGTAAGTAAATACTCTTTTTTATGAAATGGTAAAATTGCTGCTTACATTTTATTCATTCTTGAAGTCTAGCTCCGGATGCCGTGGTGGTACACCTGGGATTGAGATTAACATCCCCCTCAGATTTGAGAGTCAAAGTAAATTTCCCACTAGAATGTAAGCTCATAGTGGTTAGGGAACATGCCAAGGCTTTATTTTGGGTTTCCTAAGCGCCTAGTAGAGTGCAGTGCACCAAATAGGTGCTCAAAAAATGCTCATTCTACTTATCAACTCGGTAATTGTGGCACATCTCCAACCTCTCTCTTCCCCATCCTTTGAAGGCCAGAATTCCCCTCTTACTAGATCTCTTGTAATGACCACCAGTGGTGCTAACTCCAAGTAATAATGGAAACCATTGTCCCCCAGACTTTCCCATCTGTTGATGGTGGGGAAGGGAGTGGAGGCCATGTTGCGGTTTACGCCACAGCTTGTTAGGGGTTGGCCCCTGGTCTTCCTCATTCTATATCTCCAGCAAGACCCAAGAGCTTCCAAGCCAGGCTGAGAAGTCCAAAATTGGTCCTTTCCAATCTGTTTACGCTTCGAAGCGTGCCAATGCAAAACTCATTTTACTTGCACTGGGCCCCCCCGGAGGACCCTTTCATGCCCTCTCCATCTGCAAACAGTCAAAATGAAAATTGGGCATCTGTGACCAGTAAGTGGTAGTAATAATGGTTTTTGTTAAACACTTACTTTGTGCCAAGCACTGTTGTAAGCACTGGATAGATACAAGTTAATCAGGTTGGACACAGCCCCTGTCCCACATGGGGCTCACGCTCGTAATCCCTATTTTACAGATGAGGTAGCCAAGGCCCAGGGAAGTGATGTGACTTGCCCAAGGTCACACAGCAGACACGTGGCAGAGCCGGGGTTAGAGCCCAGGTGCTTCTCTCAGGCCCGTGCTCTATCCACTAAGCCACGCTCTTACATCCATTTTACTTCTCAATCCCAGTCAGTCGGTGGTATTTACTGAGCACCTAGCACGTCGAAAGCACTGTACTAAACACTTGGGAGAGTACCGTACAATAGAGTTGGTAGACATGATCCCTGCCTACAAGGAGCTTGAGGTCTAAAGGCGGGAGGGGAAATGGCAGAGCTTAAACATCTGGACATATGTGCTGTGGAGCTGGGAGTTGGATTAAAATCAAAGGACTGATTCCTTTGATATTCCTCATTCTCAATGGTCCTCTTCATCATCTGCCCCGGCTTCTAAGCTGTGCGGTTGGCTATTAGCCCCGGCTATTTTGGGAGCGGCGCCTAGCCGCTCATCACCAGCCTAGCAGCTGATCACCAGCCTTGACCTTGAGCAAACCTGAAGGCTCTGCTCTCATCAAAGACTAGTGTTGGACTCTGAGAAATGAAACCATGTAGTATGAGTCGAGATGCAGAATACTCCACTTCTAGCTAGATCAGCATAAAATATTTCCCATTGGATTTCATTCATTCATTCAGTCGAATTTATTGAGCGCTGTGTGCAGAGCACTGTACTAAGCGCTTGGAAAGTACAAATCGGCAACACGTAGAGAGCTCTTACCCAAAAACGGGCTCATCGTCTGGAAGCGGGGAGACGGACAACAAAACAAGTAGACAGGCATCAATAGCAACAATGGGTTTCTGTATTTTATTTGTAGGCTTTTGTTTTGGCTACCCCTAGAACTGTTATCAGATGCTATTTGAAATTCGTGCCGTCACACTGTAATTTTTCCCTTGTCATTTCAATTCCTTTAGCTTCCTGTACCCTTGTTTACTAAACTTTACAATACGGTGCAATTAACGATTTATCGCTGAACACTCTCTCAGAAAATGAACTTGTTTTTCTTCCGCCAGTGATATCGTGAAGAAGATCGATCAATCTGAATTTGAAGGCTTTGAGTATATCAATCCTCTTTTGATGTCTGCAGAGGAATGTGTCTGAGGAGGCCTCATTTCTGGACTGCAGCCTTGTTGCTTGTGTTGTTTAATGCATGGAAAAGCGTTAACAATTTGGATGCAATCATAGAATAAGTGACTGAACGTTTTCAAGTTGTCATCTGCTGTGGAGTACGCAATATCTTTTGTCATCGTTATGGCCAGTTAATCCCATTTAACTGCAAGAAGAAGAGGAAAAAAACCTTGAAACTGTAGCTTCCAGAGAAACTTGCCAAAGTTGAGTTATAGCATCTGCTGGGGTTAAGGTGCCTGATTGTAACGTAGTGGACCTTGTATAGCCTGCTGGTATGTAATGTAGTCGTGGCTTTTTTTTAATATATATATATATATAAAAGGAAACACTTGGTATACTTTTAAACAGTTCCTGTTGCATTAAAGCACATAGTCAAATAGTGACATAAGATTCTACTAAGTACAGTTTTCATGGTACAGTTAAGAAGAGACTTGTAGTTAAAGGGTGGCGACGAATATCAGACGCAGTGTCTTCCCTCAGTTTTCTTACCCTCACTCTTCAGGGTTTTAGTATTGCCCCATGTTATCAGTCACAAGCAAACTTAGGCCAGCAGTTTTGATATTGGATAATCAGAGGTAGATGCCATTTCCTTAGCACTGGGAAACATTGGTTTCCACTCCTGAAAGAAATCAGACACATTGCATTAAGCAATCATCGGACTCCAATCCTGACCTGTTTTTGAGAACCAGGGGTAGAGGGGTCATAGTATGTGAATAGAGTGCCTTTCTGAGCCTATCCTTTTCAGACAGAATTGTAACGCGTGACAGTTTAATATGCTAAATAGGAGTTGGAATTCAACCGAGTGTGGGAAAAACTGCCAGTGTATGAGTAAAGGAAAAAATACTCTCTAGTAAAAAAAAATGAATAGCTCAATTTAAATAAGGTAGGACCTTGTAATATTTATTTTCTTGAAAAATGCTATGGCTGCTTTTTGCGGGGGGGCGGTGAAAGTAATTATCTTTGACAGTTTATATAACAAGGAGAGACTATTGATGTAAGACCACCATCCCAGTGGAAGCAGAACAGGTGATTTTTTTTTATATATAATTTAGACTGTAGCAAAGAGGTGATCATCCAGGTATGGCATGGTGATTCTTTCTTAATTGTAATGAATTATATTCGACCAGATCAATGAAGTCTTCAGTGGATTCCAAGAAAAATGAAAATAGCACTACAAGAACCAGAGGAAAATCATAAAGTCACCATAATGCCAACTCACAGTATGGGTTTTACAAATGTTTGTCATGTAGATAGCAAATGTAATATAAAGCACAGAGGAGGCAGAATCTTCAGACTATTTTTGAATAGCTATTGATGAGGAGAATTTATTCCTGAAAAGATGCCAAATGTGTCATTTCATTCCTCGTTTTAAGTGGGTGGTTGGGTTTTTTGGATTTTTGACGGAGGAAAATTGGTAAGCCATTTGAAATAACCGTAGCCCTCTGCATCCGAAGTCCCTAGGGATGTTGGCCCAAATTTAACAGAACTAAATTAAGAAAGACCAGGTGATGGAAGGAGGTAAAGAACTGACCCAATCTTAAATTCAAAAGTATTTAGAAATTGTTCATCTATATTTAGATTAATTCCTCTACCCCTCTTCCTTTTTCTTTTAAAGTTGCCTTTCTCTAGAATCATCATTTCACTCAATCCTGTTGTTTGCACAATTTCATTCTTCACCTACTCTCTTATCTTGGCTTTTGTTGAAAAAATTCAAGAGAAATGAGCAAAAGTGTTTGCCACAATCATGTGTAAATGATCAAAACTTTACTATTTTAAAAACAAGTATCGTTTTCGCCTCACATTTTTAACCTGTGGGGAATAATGAAATCTTATGCCAGGAATTTATTTGTGATCTCAAATTCACAGTGATGCTGTTCCCCTAGGGATATGCACTCGGTCCTGTGGATTAATTTCAGAAAGGGTGTTAATATGAAATGGTTTGGGGAGAAAAATCAGCAGTTAGGTCATTTTCCTCAACCAAACACTTACAAATCTATTTGCGTGAATGGACTCTTCATATTCAGATGTCTTATCTTCAAAGGAAAAACGATCAACTTTCTACTAATAATGTCACAGGTGATATGCATTTTTTTCTATGTAGGTGGCTTTAACCTCAAGGGTGGCCTTTTGTTTTAATCCTTTTTTTAAACTAAATGTGATGTGGGAATTTTATACGGAATTGTCATTGCAAGTATATTTTTTCTTACACATTGAATTTTTTGGACTTTTTTTTAAGGCCATGACAAGATGTGGACTTTTTTTTTTATTATTATTGTTGGCCTAAAGGCTGTCTTAAAATGTTCAGCAGGGAACTCAGTAATCGGGCAGTCAAATTAGGTGGGTTTTTGATTTTCCAGGAAATACGTGATCTATTTTGCGAAAGCACGATATATTTATGTGGAGAAATCTCCTTTTATTTGTATAAGAACTGGACTGTGGATACTCTGCTAGTTCAATACTAATGCAATTGCATTTTTCTTTCACGTGGAATACTGTCTTGGACATCGTTGTGTCTAATCATGACCTGTATTTGTGCACCTTTTTTACTTTAAATTTAAAAACTTTAAATAAAATGTTTCTAATAGCCTGTAGACTGGTGGATTTTAATATGTCTTAGACTTTGTAAGAGGAGAATGAAGGCTTGTGTTCAATCAAAAGGAAAACCTGTTGTTTGAGATTTTAGTATGCCTGTGACTGTTGCAAGCTTTTACTTGAATATTGGATATTTACATGAATATTCTGAAAATCCCTTCGGGCCTGCAGTGCAGCCATACATAAATGGAATCCAGAAATGTTCACTGACGCGCGGAAAACTTGTAATTTCCCAACATCTCTCTTATCAGAATGTGAGTTGGATTTTATTAGAGGGTGTCAAAACAAAGTTCAGGATACAGTACACGACTTGATTGAAAAGGCAGTGTTAAAAATGACAGTGAAACTAAACCATTTAGTGCGTTAGCTTGTTGAAATTTGGGAATTTTTTTGTCTTTGAAGGTGTCATTCAATCAGTAGTATTTATTGAGGGCTTACTGTGTGCAGAGAACACTGTACTAAGTGCTTGGGAACGTTCAAAAGACAACTGGCTAGACTGTAAGCTCGTTATCAATCAATCGTATTTAGTGAGCACTTACTACATGCAGAGCACTGTACTAAGTGCTGCTTCAAATGCCTTCGAGTCGTTCCGATTCACAGCTATTTTATGGACTATTTATCCTTTGAGTTTTCTTTGTAAAAATATTCAAGTGGTTTACAGTTGTCGTCTTGGTTGCAGTTAAAAACTTAAGTCTCTGCCATTTTCTTTGATGGACATTTTGATCATCCGCCTTTGACTCTTTCCAGTACCGCTGCTGCCCAGCACAGGTGAATCAGCTTTGACGCTTCGACTTACACCTCTCCATTATGAGTAACCCTGATGAGAGAGAGTATCTCTCAGGGGCATGGCTCTAAGCTTCATTGCCGCACGCAAACTCTGCTACGGTAAGGCGTCGGTTCACGGGAGAGAATTACAGGAACGTGCTGCTGATTCTGTTGTGCTCTCCCAAGTGCTTAATACAGTGCTCACATAGTAAGAGCTCAATAAACATGATTGATTGATAGCGTTGACAGACGTGATTCTTGCCCTCGAGGAATTCTAGTGGTGGAGCTTTCCATCCAATTACTAGGTGAATTTGGTTCATTCTGCTTGTTATACGGACTGAAAAAAATAATCTCACCTGCCCACGTAAACATAAACGCTACCCAGGTGTATCTTTTCAGGCTTCGTTCCCAGGCTTCACTGCCTTTTGGAGTATAATTTTCTAATTCCAATTATTCCCAAGAGCACATTTCTCAGCCTCATTGCTCTCTGCCCCCCAAGGGGGAGATATCATATAGAGAATCTGTGCTCCCCTGCTATTGAAGCAGTGTGGACTGTCGGAGAGAGCACAGGTCTGGGAGTCAGAAGGACTTGGGTTCTAATCCTCACTCTGCCAATTGCCCACTGCGTGACCTTGGGCAAGTCACTTCACTTCTGTGCCTCAGTTACCTCTTTTGTAAAATAGGGATTAAGACTGTGAGGCCCATGTGACAGACTATCCGACCTAATTAACTTGTACCTACTCCAGCGCTTAGAACGGCACTTAATACCAGAAAAAATCATTTTAAAAAAAAATGGAAGCCCTTCAAGTACAGGAGTACTCCTCGTAATGCATTCCTTGGAAAGGTAGATGTATCGAGAATTGCAACATGTTAAATCTGTTAGAAATGGGGATGAAACACTTGTTCTTCCTCCCTCTAAGGCTATGAACTCCATGAGGGCCAGGGACAGACTCAGCCCGATCATCTTGTAGCTACCCCAACACTTAGCTCACAGTTAGAAGCCTAACTGTGGATGGAGCACGGGCCTGGGAGTCAGAAGGTCATGGATTCTAATCCCGGCTCTGCCACTTGTCTGCCGTGTAACCTTGAGCAAGTCACTTTGCTTCTCGGTGCCTCAGTTACCTATAAAATGGGGATTGACTAGGAGCCCCATGTGGTTCTTTCATTCATTCAATTGTATTGAGTGCTTACTGTGTGCAGAACGCTGTACTTCGTGCTTGGAAAAGTACAGTACAACAATGAACAGTGACATTCCCTGCCCACAAAGAGCTCACAATCTGGAGTGGGGGAGACAGACACCAATACAAATAAATAAAATGACAGATATATACGCAAGTGCCGTGGGGCTGGGAGTGGGGAAAGAGCAAAGGGAGCAAGTCAGGGCGATGTAGAAGGGTGTGGGAGATGAGGAAAAGTGGGGCGTAGTCTGGGAAGGCCTCTTGTAAGGGATGTTCATGGGCTGTTCCAACCTGATTAGCTTGTATCTATCCCAGCACTTAGTACAGTGCCTGGCACATAGTAAGTGCTCAACAAATACCATTTAAAAAAAAGAAAAAACTGTCCTGGGGAATATTGAATGTTTTCCCATAAACTTATATGTAAGTCCATTTTTTTCCCTAAACCTGGAAAAATGATAGGAAATTCCTCTATTACATTAAGCTTCACTAAACTAATATTTTTGAAGTAATTCCAAGCTCAACGTTAACTTTCCGACTGTGAGCCCGTCGTTGGGCAGGGATTGTCTCTATCTGTTGCCGAATTGTACATTCCAAGCCCTTAGTACAGTGCTCTGCAATAGTATGTGCTCAATAAATATGATTGAATGAATAATAATGGTGATATTTGTTAAGCACTTACTATGTGCAAAGCAATGTTCTAAGTGCTGGGGGGGATACAAGGTGATCAGGTTGTCCCACATGGGGCTCACCGTTTTAATCCCCATTTTACAGATGTAACTGAGGCACAGAAAAGTTAAGTGACTTGCCCAAAGTCGCACAGCTGGCAAGTGGCGGAGCCAGGATTAGAACCCATGACCTCTGACTCCCAAGAATAATTGAACTGCAATAATGAATCTTTGCAAAAGGCTTGTTCTGCAGATTGTGGCAGGGGTTTTTTAACTTTGGTGAAGAATGTGCTCATTCGAGATTGAACAACAGCCACCTTCATGAAGTACCTCGGCCGGTTCTTCCTTCACACTTTTAAACTCCTTTCCTGTCAGGTCTGCAGTCATTCAGCGCTTAGAACAGGGCTCAGCGCTTAGAACAGTGCTTGGCACATAGTAACTGCTTAACAAATACCATCATCATCATTAAGCCTCTTTTCCTTAAAATTGAGATGAGGCTTCTTAATCTCGTAATCATAGCTGATAGTGAAGAAATCATAACTTCATCTGTGTAGGCATCTTGCAATGATGTCTTGGATTATTGCAGTATTTTTTTTATAGCATTTAAGTGCTTCCCGTGTGCCAGGCTCTGTACTAAGCGCTGGGGTAAAGATAATCAGGTTGGACACAATCCCGACCCAAACAGGGCTCACAGTTGTAATCTTCATTTTACAGCCTAGGAAACCAAGGTGCAGAGAGGTGAAATGACTTGCCCGGGGTCACACAACAGACAAGTGTCAGGGCAGAGATTAATTTATTAATTATTATTGTGGTATTTGTTAAATGCTAACTTCAGGCCAAGCACTCTTCTAAGCACTGGGGTAAATACAAGGTAATCAGGTTGTCCCACGTGGGGCTCACAGTCTTAATCCCCATTTTCCAGATGAGGTAACTGAAGCAGAGAGAAGTTACTTGTCCAAGGTCACACAGCAGGCAAGTGGCGGAGTCAGGATTAGAACCCAGTTCCCTTGACTCCAAGGCTTGGGCTCTTTCCACTAGGCCCCGAAACAACAACAGCTCTATCTCCAGTTTGTAGCTATCACGTAGTGAATATGTGTAGTACCGGGAAGCCTGTACTATATTGGTTTGGATCGGCAAAAGGTTCTTCAGGTAGTATTTCTTCGATTCATTTCTTCAAGCATCTAGATGGGCCAAAATCGTATTGATTTTAGGATAGAATGGTCTTTGCAAATCCTCGTATGGAAATTTAGGGCTGCAAGCACTTTCTACTAATCAATTTTCTCACCTTGTCCTTCTATTTTATAAATAGCCTATTTCAACTTGTATGCCGCAGGTACCGGGGACAAATTGTAGTTCATTTGTAATTCATCAGAGGACATTTTTCAGAGATGGAACTACGTATTTGAAAGAATCGCTTTCTTTGCAGTGCACGCCCCATTGACTGCAGCTTGTATATTAGACATGAGGGATGCATTCTCTCCTTTGACTAAAGTTTTAGTTTGTACAAGGTATGCACCTAAGTGCCATTCTAGCCATCACTAGAAAAGTGTATTCCTAGGAGATTTTTCTCATATATATGTGTGTGTATATGTGAGCGTTATATGGTATTTAGCGGTTACTATGGGCTAGACACCGTTCTAAGTGCTGGGATAGACACTAGCTAATGAGGTTGGACACGGTCCCTGAGCCATTAGGGGCTCGTAGTCTTAATCCCCATTTTACAGATGAGGAAACCGAGGCTCAGATAAATGAAGCGACTTGCCAAAGATTGCACAGCAGACAAGGGTGGTGCTGGAATTAGAACCCAGGTCCTTCTGACTCCCAGGCCCGGGCTCTATCCATTAGGCCACGCTGCTACTCCATCTGAATCTGAGTTCTGAATCGATACGGTTGTTTCCATCCGTTTGGGCCAATTTCCGCGGGCCTTGTGTTTCCCATCGATTCAGGCTCCGGGTATTCATTCATTCATTGAATATTGAGGGCTTACTATGTGCAGAGCACTGTACTAAGCGCTTGAAATGTACAATTTGGCAACAGATAGTAACAATCCCTGCCCAATGACGGGCTCACAGTCTAATCGGAGGAGAATCTAGCTCTAGGTAGAGCTAGATTTCAGCTTGCAGAGTTGGGAGTCAGAGTCGGGAGTCAGAAGGTCATGGGTTCTAATCCCGGCTCCGCCACTTGCCTGCTATGTGACCTTGGGCGAGTCATTTCACTTCCCTGGATCTCAGTTACCTCATCTGTAAAATGGGGATTGAGACTGTGAGCCCAACGTGGGACAGGGACTGTGTCCACCCGATTTGCTTGTAGCCACCCCAGCGCTTACTACAGTGCCTGACAGTAAGCCCTTAACAAATACCGTTATCATTATTATTATTATTTTGACATTTGAATGAATTAAGAGCACAAGACTTTTCTTTGGCAAATCAGAATCAAAGATAAATTTCAGTTAGTAACTTTGTTTTCCCCCTCTAGATGTGAAGCTCATTGCAGGCAGGGAATGTCTCCGTTTATTGTTGTACTGTCCCGAGCGCTCTGTACAGTGCTCCGCACGCAGTAAGCCTCAATAAATCCGATTGAATTGAAATGGCGACGCCAGCCGGGGTGAGCCGGGGTCAGCGGGGTTGAGGCCCGGAGGTAGGCCCCGTCCGGGGCCGGCTCTGCCGGTTGCTTCGTCCCGAATTTCCGGTTGAACGGGAAGGAGCTGTTGGCGGGCGGGCTGCCACAGGATTCCCAACCTAACTCTGGGCTCCACATGTTCCAGTTTCAGGGCCAGGAGGTGCAGCTGCCCTCGGATCCGACTGAGTCCGACCCGATTACCTCCATCTACCCCAGCGATTATTACAGTACCTGGCACAAAGTAAGTGCTTAACAAATACCACAGTTAATATTATTGTTGTTGTTCATTCAGTCATATTTATTGAGCACTTAACTTTGTGCTGAGCACTGTTCTAAGCACTTGGAAAGTACAATTCGGCAACAGATAGAGACAATCCCTATCCAACAGTGGGCTCACAGTCTAGAAAGGGGGGAGACAGACAAAAAAACCCAAAACAAGTAGGCAGGCATCAATAGCATAATGTTATTATCTCCCCATCCTCCTCCACTGGAAATTAGGGGCAAGGCAGTCTGCAAGGTCTAGTGGGTTGAGCACAGACCTGGGAGTCAGAAGGACGTGGGTTCTAATCCCCTCTCCGCCATCTGTCTGCTGGGTGACCTTGGGCAAGTCACTTCACTTCTCTGGGCCTCAGTTACCTCATCTATAAATAATACTAATAATATTGGTATTAAGCGCTTACTATGTGTCAAGTACTGTTATAAGCGCTGGGGTAGATAGAAGGTAATCAGGTTGTCCCATGTGGGGCTCACAATCTTCATCCCCATTTTTACAGATGCAGTAATTGAGGCACAGAGAAGTTAAGTGACTTGCCCAAGGTCACCCGGCAGACAAGTGGCGGAGCCAGGATTAGAGCCCATGACCTCTGACTCTAATGATAATGGTATTTGTTAAGCGCTTACTATGTGCCAAGCACTATTCTAAGCGCTGGGGTGGATATAAGGTAATCAGATTGTCCCCCTTGGGGCTCACAGTCTTAACCCCCACTTTACAAATGAGGTAACTGAGGCTCAGGGAAGTTAAGTGACTCGTCCAAAATCAAACAGCTGACAAGAGGTGAAGCTGAGATTAGAACCCGTGACCAAAAAGCAAATAAAACTGTGAGCCCCATGTGGGATATGGATTGTGTCCAACTTGATTAGCTGGTATCTACCGCAGTGCTTAGTACAGTACCTGGCCTATGGTAAGAGCTTTACAAATATTAAAATAAAAGGGAGTTGTGGGGAGTGGCAAATAGGTAGGACTTTGCCCTCCCACCCAAGATGTAAATTGGAGAGGGGTCTAGGGGGTTGGGTGCAGCGGTCACAGGAAGCCACTCTCTGCTCCACAGATTTGTAGAGATAGTTCAATAGTGTTTTCATTCAATAGTATTTATTGAGCGCTTACTATGTGCAGAGCACTGTACTAAGCGCTTGGAATGAACAAGTCGGCAACAGATAGTTAACTTCCAGGTGTCATTTGTGCAGATTCGAAATGCAAAAAGAAACTTTTGGGGTCATGTCATATGTCCAACGATTACCTCGTGTCTACCTCTGTGCTTAGTACAGTGCCAGGGGCATAGTAAGTGCTTAAGTACCATTACTATTATGACATTATTATTATTCATTCAGTCAATCAAATTTATTGAGCACTTACTGTGTTCAAAGCACTGTACTAAGCGCTTGGGGGAGTACAACGCAACAACAGACACATTCCCTGCCCACCACGAGCTCACAGCCTGTTATTATCTGGGCACCTTGAATGATCTTGGTATGAATGTCTAGAGTTGCCAAAATCTCCTTGGACGTGTTGGCATCTCACTGGGCCACTAGAAATTAAACAGACAATCCTTGTGAGGAGACAGGAAAAGCAGACACAATATATTAACGAACGCTAACTGGGTATCAATTCCCATTAGAGCCAAGATTTGGTTATTTGGGGTTTTAAAGGCGGCAAATGTGGGTTGGACACAGAAGCGGAGGGAAACAATAGTCAATCAGTAGAATTTACTGAGCTCTTATTCTGTGCGGAGCAGTAAGAATGATGAACTAGTTTGGACATGGGGAGGGGGGGAGGAAATTCTAATAGTAAAAGACTTGACTTAAGAGGGCAGTCTTGTCTTACGCCGTCGAGTCGTCTCCGAGCCCCATAGCGACACCGCGGACACGTCTCTCCCGGAACGCCCCGCTCTCCTTCTGCAGTTGTTCTGGAAGTGGATTCAGAGAGTTTTCTTGGTCCAAATCCGAAAGTGGTTTACCTATGCCTCTTTCCGTGCCATAAATTCGAGTCTCCACCCTCGACCCTCTCCCGTGCCGCTGCTGCCCAGCACGGTTGAGTTTTGACTCGTAGCAGGTGGCCTGCCACTGGCTAGCCGCCGGCCAAGCTAGGAATGGAATGGACAGGCCTCTGCTTGACTCTCCCTCTCGTAGCCGAGACTGGTAGGGTACTGGAAACTCTCCAGGTGCCACCCTGAGAGGGGATAGAGAGCAGTACTGGGCCTTATTGGCCGTCACTAGATCGACCGGTGGCATGAATGAGCCTCGGCCTGTAATGTGAGCAGAGCTCAGACGTCCTCGACACTTATCATTAAAATGATAGATATTTAGGGGCTAAAATATAATTTAAAGACACTTAAACCCTTGTGGATGAGTCTTAATTTCTACCTCCTTAGACAAAGTTACCAATTGAAATTTATCTCTGATTCTGAGAGCTGTCCAGGTTCTTATTAAACATTTTGTCCTCGGGAAACCTGTGTCTGTCGCCTTTTAATAATAATAATAATAATAATAATAATGTTGGTATTTGTTAAGCGCTTACTATGTGCAGAGCACTGTTCTAAGCACTGGGGTAGATACAGGGTAATCAGGTTGTCCCACGTGAAACTCACAGTCTTAATCCCCATTTTACAAATGAGGGAACTGAGGCACAGAGACGTGAAGGGACTTGCCCACAGTCACACAGCTGACAAGTGGCAGAGTTGGGATTCGAACCCATGACCTCTGACTCCCAAGCCCGTGCCCATTCCACCGAGCCACGCTGACGCCTGAAAGAAAGAATAAGAATATTTGCATAAAGAGGGCATTGATAATTTACACTAGCCCATTCAGAAACAAATATCTTTAGAGGGTTGTTTGGTTTTTTTAAAATTATTCACTACCCTAATCAGTATATCAAAGATTTGACTCTGAGATGGAATAGCTAGTGCTTTTTGTAAACGAAATTGTTTTCAAGTGGAAAATTCCTAACTATTCTTGGTGATCTGGAAAAGCACAATTTAAAATACGATGCTAGTAAATTTTTGTTGTAGTGGCCAGCAAAAATTCAATATTCTGTGCTCTGCACACACACACACAGTAAGGGCTCGGTAAGTATGATTGAATGAATGAATTCAGTACCTAAAGATTTTAGAAGCTAATGGTTCTAGTTAGAACTTGCAATTACATATGTGAAAAGCCTGAACTAAAATGAAAATCAGTGGTATTTATTGAGTGCTTACTGTGTGCAGAGCACTTAGAGCCTTGGAAAAATGCAACACAATAGAGTTTATAATAATAATTATTCTTATGGTATTTGTTAAGTGCTTACTATCTGCCAAGCACTGTTCTAAGCACTGGGTTAGATACAAGGTAATCAGGTTGTCTCACTTGGGGCTCGCCGTCTTAATCCCCATTTTACAGATGAGGTCACTGAGGCCCAGAGGAGTTAAATGACTTGCCCAAAGTCACACAACTGACAAGTGACGGAGCCAGGATTAGAACCCACGTCCTCTGACGCCCAAGCCCGGGCTTCTTCCACTAAACCATGCTCCTTCTCACAGTATGAGACACAACTCCTGCCCACATAGTGGATAGTCTAGAGGGAGACAGACATTAAGATAGATTAGTATTAGGAGAAATTGAAGAGTATAAGGATATTTATATCCTTATGAATAGTAGGGACCTGGGGTGCGTATCAAAGTACTTCAGGGACTCCCCTTCTTAAACAACTCCAGTGGTTGCCTATCAACCTCCGCTCCAAACAAAAACTCCTCACTCTTGGCTTCAAGGCTGTCCATCCCCTTGCCCCTTCCTACCTCTCCTCCCTTCTCTCTTTCCACCGCCCACCCCGCACGCTCCGCTCCTCGGCCGCCCACCTCCTCACCGTCCCTCGGTCTCGCCCGTCCCGCCGTCGACCCCGGGGCCACGTCCTCCCGCGGTCCCGGAACGCCCTCCCTCCTCACCTCCGCCAAACTGATTCTCTTCCCCTCTTCAAAACCCTACTTAAAACTCACCTCCTCCAAGAGGCCTTCCCAGACTGAGCTCCTCTACTCCCTCTGCCACCCCCCCTTTACCTCTCCGCAGCTAAACCCTCTTTTTCCCCTTTTCCATCTCTCCTCCACCTCTCCCTTCCCATCCCCACAGCACTGTACTCGTCCGCTCAACTGTATATATTTCCATTACCCTATTTATTTTGTTAATGAATTGTACATCGCCTCGATTCTATTTAGTTGCCATTGTTTTTACGAGATGTTCTTCCCCTTGACTCTATTGCCATTGTTCTCGTCTGTCCGTCTCCCCCGATTAGACCGTAAGCCCGTCAAACGGCAGGGACCGTCTCTATCTGTTGCCGACTTGTTCATCCCAAGCGCTTAGTACAGTGCTCTGCACATAGTAAGCACTCAATAAATACTATTGAATGAATGAATGAATTTCCTTAGTTGACGCAGAGTTCCATGTTTATCGTGGACTGTAAGCTTCCTCTAGAATATAAGCTCGTTGTGTGCAGGGAATGTGGCTGTTCATTGTTCTGTTGTAGGCTCAGTGGAAAGAGCCAGGGCTTGGGAGTCAGAGATCATGGGTTCGAATCCCGGCTCTGCCACTTGGCAGCTGTGTGACTGTGGGCAAGTCACTTCACTTCTCTGGGCCTCAGTGACCTCATCTGTAAAATGGGGATTAACTGTGAGCCTCACGTGGGACAACCTGATTACTCTGTATCTACCCCAGTGCTTAGAACAGTGCTCTGCACATAGTAAGCGCTTAACAAATACCAATATTATTATTATTATTCTCCCAAGTGCTTAGTACAGTGCTCTGCACACGGTAAGCACTCAATAAATACAATTAAATGAATGAATCAATCAATTATTTTTACCGTGACAGCCCCGGAATTAAGTAGAACCTTTCTGCCCCATCCCCTCAAAAATCGTTGCTTCAGACTACATTTTATATATCAGTTCACATTCACTGCTTCCATATGCTGGGCAGGGATGGTCTCTATCTGTTGCCGAATTGTCCATTCCAAGCGCTTAGTACAGGGCTCTGCACATAGTAAGCGCTCAATAAATACTATTGAATGAATGAATGAATATGTTCACTCTCACACACCTCCAAATTGACCCTTTTCCTTATCTCAATCTGTGATTCCTCAGGTCTGTGAGGGGTGGAGGGAGGGTTTGGATGGAAGTGAGGGGAGGGGACATCCTACTTTCCTTCCTGCAATCAATCATTCATATTTATTGAACACTTACTGTGTGCTGAGTCAGTCAATTATATTTATTGAGTGCTTACTGTGTGCAGAGCACTGTACTAAACACTTGGGGGAGTACAATGTAAGAAACACATTTCCTGCCCACAAAGAGCTTACAGTTTAAAGGAGACGACAAGTATTAATATAAAATAGTAACAGTATTATATCATTGATATAAAACATTATAAAATATACTAATATATTAGTATAATATAAAATACAGCACCGTGGCTTAGTGGAAAGAGCCCGGGTTTGGGAGTCAGAGGACGTGGGTTCTAATCTCAGCTCCACCACTTGTCTGCTGTGTGACCTTGGGCAAGTCACTTCACTTCTCTGGGCCTCAGTTACCTTACCTGGAAATGGGGATGAATACTGTGAGCCCCTCGAGGGACAACCTTGTAATAATAATAATGTTGGTATTTGTTAAGCGCTTACTATGTGCAGAGCACTGTTGTAAGCACTGGGGTAGATACAGGGTAATCAGGTTGTCCCACGTGAGACTCACAGTCTTCATCCCCCATTTTACAGATGAGGTCACTGAGGCACAGAGGAGTGAAGTGACTTGCCCACAGTCACACAGCTGACAAGTGGCAGAGCCGGGATTCGAACTCATGATCTCCGACTCCCAAGCCCGGGCTCTTTCCACTGAGCCACACTGTATCTACCCCAGTGCTTAGAACAATGCTTGCCATAAAGTAAGCGCTTAACAAATACCATAATTATTATTATTACGGTAATGAGGGTGATAAAACGAGCAAGTCAGGGTGGTGCAGAAGGGAGTTGAAGAAAAGGAAAAGAGGGCTTAGGGAAGGCTTTGAAAGGAGGGGAGAGTAATTGCTGGACCACTGTATTAAACGCAAGGGAGATTACAACAGAGTCGGTAGACACGGTCCGTGCCCGCAAGGAACTTGGCTTCTAGAGGGAGAGAGATAAATTAATATACTTAAATAGATTATGGATAAGTACTTAAATGCTGTGGGGCTACAGTTCAGTCTTCACTGGGGACCTGTCAGCCCCAGCAGAAAGTTGCTGCTTCTGACTCTAACAGATTAGAAACGGTCTTTGAACTCTAGGGTGTGAACAGCTGTCAACCATTTCAGTTCCCCAAGTTCCTTCAGGGATTATTTGGGTTCATAGGCCAGGCAGCACGGAGCGGCTCTGGAAAAATAAACCCACTGAGCCTCAAGGTTAATGGGGAGTTGGGCCAGGAAGGAGATAGGGTCCTTTCACGTAGCCAAATGACCTTTGGGTCTGGGGCATTGTCTTAAAACTGGTTTTAAGATGGGAGGATGGAGGGGGAAGCTTAAAAGTAATTCCAAGGCCTCTTCTTGGTGTCAGAGCATTAAGGTAACTGCCCTTAAGGGCAGTTTTTTTGTTTTTTCTAAAGGACACGGAGTCTCGTAAAATCCATCGATCAAGCTTCCGTAGAAAGCACATTTTGTGTTTTCTCCAAATATTGAAAAAATGGTAATAATTCATTTATTCACTCTGGGGAAATGTCTGAATCGCAGGTAGCCATTTATTACCCTACCCGAAATAACTGACTGCGTAAGGTGCCGTGTTACAGTATGCCTGCCTCACAGGTTTCTCTTCACAGATTTTTCATCGACAACTTTTTCAGATCTGTCGTGTTGACACCGCTTTAGAGTCTGCACATTGTAGTAAGAGTGTAAGCAGGAGCTATAAAATCTGCCCACTTTTTAAGCAGTTAAGGGCAGGAAATGATTTTGAAGAGACATAGACTATTTCGAATAGTTTGTAGTGATGATAATGGGGAAGAATACCTTACCTCTGGCGTGCAACAGCAGTTCGAATGCAAGACTGGAAGGACTCATTTTTGTTATCCCACGACCTTTGTTTTGCAACCCTGCTGTTGTTTCAAGTGAAAAGAGCACAGCTCTTTGAATCCGGTGATCCGAGTTCTCGTCCCAGCCCTGCCTGTGGTAGGCTAACGTGGTCAAAGACTGCATGTAAAAATAATTGTCGTACTTGTTAAGTACGTGCCGAACACTGTTCTGAGCACTGGGGTTGATATAAATCAATCCGGTTGGACACAGACCCTGTCCCCCATGGGGCTCACAGTCTTAACCCCCATTTTACGGAGGAGATCACTGAGGCCCAGAGAAGTGGAAGTGACTCGCCCAAGGCCAAACAGCAGACAAGTGGCAGAACTGAGATTAGAACCCAGGTCCTTTTGACTCCCAGGCCTGGGCTCTATCCACAAGGTCACGCTGCTTCTCAGTACGCTTGGCAATGTGGTGCAACTCAGTCTGCCCACTTGTCTGCTCATTGCCCTCTGTGCACCAATGGGAAAGCGATGGGCAGGGAGGAGGAGTCGCCAATGGCACTGGGCAGGCCATTATCACTGTAATCAATTCCTCTGCACAGGTTTTCAGTCCTGAAGTTCAGGAGTCCCTGACAGGAGGTTCTGTCATCAGTCAAGATGACAGAGCAAAAACTCCTCACTCTTGGCTTCGGAGCTGTCCATCCCCTTCCCCCTTCTTACCTCACCTCCCTTCTCTCCTTCTCCAGCCCAGCCCCCACATTCCACTCCTCTGGTGCCACTAACCTCCTCACCGTCCCCCGTTGTCGCCTGTCCCGCCGTCGACCCCTGGCCCACGTCCTACCTCTGGCCTGGAATGCCCTCCCTCCTCACCTCCGCCAAACCATCACACTTCCCCCCTTCAAAGTCCTAATGAAAGCTCACCTCCTCCAGGAGGCCTTCCCAGACTAAGCCCCCCTTTACCTCAGCTCCCCCTCCCCTCCCTTTGCTCTACCTTCCCTCCCCCCCACCACAGCACTTGTGTGTATATATATATATATTTATAATTCTATTTATATTAATGATGTGTATATATCTATAAATCTATTTATTGATATTGATTCTATCGATGCCTGTTTACTTGTTTTGTTGCCTGTCTCCCCCTTTCTAGATTGTGAGCCCATGGTGGGCAGGGATTGTCTCTGTTGCTGAACTGTACTTTCCAAGTGCTTCATACAGTGCTCTGCACAAAGTAAGCGCTCAATAAATACAATTGAATTAATGAAGATAAAACAGAGTCTTCCTTCTGTACGGTACTCTCCCAAGTGCTTTTTAAGTCCACAAAAATGCTATCAATTGATTTGAATAATAGCCCCAGTAAGGAAGCAGTGTGGCCTACTGGATAGAGCAGGGGCCTGGGAATCAAAAGGACCTGGGTTCATTCATTCAATAGTATTTATTGAGCACTTACTATGTGCAGAGCACTGTACTAAGCGCTTGGAATGAACAAGTCGGCAACAGATAGAGACAGTCCCTGCCATTTGACAGGCTTACAGTCTAATCGGGGGAGTTGGGTTCTAATCCCAACTCTGCCAACTTAATAATAATAATGTTGGTATTTGTTAAGCGCTTACTATGTGCCGAGCACTGTTCTAAGCGCTGGGGTAAACACAGGGGAATCAGGTTGTCCCACATGGGGCTCACAGTCTTAATCCCCATTTTACAGATGAGGGAACTGAGGCACAGAGAAGTTAAGTGACTTGCCCACAGTCACACAGCTGACAAGTGGCAGAGCTGGGATTTGAACTCATGAGCCCTGACTCCAAAGCCCGTGCTCTTTCCACTGCGCCACGCTGCTTCCTGTTTGCTGTGTGACTTCGGGCAAGTCACTTCACTTCTCAGTGCCTCAGTTACCTCATCTGTAAAATGGGGGTTGAGACAGTGAGGACATGGGACAGGGACTGTTCCATCCCCATTTGCTTGTATCTATCCCAGCGTTTAGCTCAGTGCCTGGAACATGGTCAGCCCTTAACAAATACCAGCATCATTATTATTATTGAAATTTACATATATGCACAGATGCTTAGGAAGGTGGGTATAAATAGTCATATAGGCACAAGGCGGGTCAGTGGGTATGGGACGAAACGTTGAGAAGGTGAGATTTTGGAAGAACTTTGAATTTAGGAAGAACTGAGGCCTGGAGGATTTTTTTACATTATTTGTTAAGCCCTTACTAAACAATGTCAAACACTGTTCAAAGCACTGGGGTAGATACAAGTGAATTAGGTTGGACACAGTCTCTGTCCCACGTGGAGCTCAAAATCTAAGAAGAAGGAAGAACAGGAGAACCAAGGCACAGAGAAACTTAGTGACTTGCCCAAGGTCCCACATCAAGCATTCGGCAGAGCTGGGACGAGAACCCAGATCCTCCCAGGCCCGTGCTCTTTCCACTAGGCCACACTGCTTCTCCTTGTGGGAGATTTGTGGGAGAAGGTAGTTCTACGTCTGGGGGAACAGCGTGAGCCGGGGCTCAGAGTTAGGCGAGTTAGAAGGGAAGATGTTGGGAGGATGGTGGGAAGGAGGTCGACGAGTGCTGAAGCGTCAGATGGAGAAAGCTTGATGGAAAGCTTTGATGTTGGGGGGAGATGGGCAACCGTTGGAGGTCTTCGAGGGGGGCAGAGACGTGTACGGAGCCAGATTTCAGGAAGATGATCCTGGCTGCAGCACGAAGGATGGACCGGAAGAGGGAATGGAAGGAGTCGAGGAGGCCGGAGAGGAGGCCGGTACAGGAAGTAGCCTAACTGTGACAGGAAGAGTGCTTGAACCACGGTGGAGGCTGTTTGGACCAATCAGTCAGTCGGTCGGTCAGTCACTTGTATTTACTGAGTCCTTACCGTGTACAGGGGACTGTACTAAGCGCTTGGGAGGGTACAATAAAACAGTATAAAAGACACACTCCCTGCCCACAATGAGCTTACGGTCTAGACAGCCAGTAGTATATATAAATAAGGCACGGCTATGATAAATGCTGTGGGGCCGGGAGGGGGGAAGAAATAAGGGAGCGAGTCAGGGCGACGCAGAAGGGAGTGGAAGATGAGGAAGAGAGGGCTTAGTCAGGGAAGGCCTCTTGGAGGAGATGGGCCTTCAATTAGGCTTTGAAGCAGGGGAGAGTCACTGTCTGGCAGATATGAGGAGGGAGGGCGTTCCAGGCCAGAGGCAGGATGTGGGCGAGAGGTTTGAGGTGAGATAGACGAGATTGAGGTACAGCGGGTAGGTTAACATTAGAGGAGTGAAGTGTGAGGGCTGGGTTGTCGTAAGAGAATAGCGAGGGTCTCCCCCTCTAGACTGTAAGCTTCTTTGTAGGCAGGGAATATGTCTATGAGCTTTATTGAATCGTACATTCCTAAGCACTTACTATAGTGCTTTGCACTCAGTAAGCACTTGAAAAATAACACTGATTGTGGCAAGCTTTCCTTAAAGGGAGGTTAGTGGGGTTGTCAACGCAGATGGGAAAGGGGTGGAGGGAGAGGCTTAGGAGGGAAGTGGAGGTCAGTTTTGGACCTACTTGAGGTAGTTATTCCCATTCGGATGGAAGCGTCCTGGAAACACGAGGAGACGTGTTAGCTCCCCTCTAGACTATAAACTCACTGTGGACAGGGAATGTTTCTGTTATACTGATGTGTTGTACTCAGATAGAGACAGTCCCTGCCGTTTGACGGGCTTACGGTCTAATCGGGGGAGACGGACAGACGAGAACGATGGCGATAAATAGAGTCGAGGGGAAGAACATCTCGTAAAAACAATGGCGACTAAATAGAATCGAGGCGATGTACATCTCATTGACAAAATAAATAGGGTAATGAAAATATATACAGTCGAGCGGACAAGTACAGTGCTGAGGGGATGGGAAGGGAGAGGGGGAGGAGCAGAGGGAGATGGGGGGGAAAAGAGGGTTAAGCTGCGGAGAGGTGAAGGGGGGGCGGGAGAGGGAGTAGGGGGAGAAGGGGACCTCAGTCTGGAAAGGCCTCTTGGAGGAGGTGAGTTCACTACATTAGTTCAGTGCCTGGCACATAATATTATTATTATTAGAGGCGGGTGCTGGGAAGGGAAGGCAGGGATGGGCTGATTGGGGGGAGGGGATTGAGGGGATCTGGTGGGGTCAGAGAAGGTGAAAGGTTATAGGGGAAGTCCTCAACAGCAGTAGCTGCTTAATCCGGTGGTTCTGTTGATTAATCGCTGAACTGAATGCGAATGCTTGGGGGTAAACAGAGGGCAGGGTTGATACAGGCAGCTGTTGAAATGTAAAAATCCGCATCGTTGTTAGACGGCCACACCTGTTCTGTGTTCTCCACTGTGGATTGAGGCCCGCGTGAAGGAATGGATGCTTCCAGCCCGCTTCTCTCTCTCATTCAATCCGCATAGTCAATCTACCATCAAATCCTGTCAGTTCTACTTCCACAGCGTAACACTTCATAATAATAATAATAAAACAATATATATAAAGTAATTCTATAAAATAATAGTAAGCATAACATTGGAAGCAGCGAGGCTCAGTGGAAAGAGCCCGGGCTTGGGAGTCAGAGGTCATGAGTTTGAATCCCGGCTCCGTCGCTTGGCAGCTGTGTGACTTTGGGCAAGTCACTTCACTTCTCTGTGCCTCAGTTACCTCATCTGTAAAATGGGGATTAAAACTGTGAGCCCCACTTGGGACAACCTGATCACCTTGTATCCCCCAGCGCTTAGAACAGTGCTTTGCACATAGTAAGCGCTTAACAAATACCACCATTATAATAATAATAGTGTGGCCTGGTGGAAAGAGAAGAGCACCGGCCTAGAAGTCTAATCCCGGCTCTACCACCCGTCTGTTGTGTGACCCTGGGCAAGTCATTTCACTTCTCTGGACCTCATCCGTAAAATGAGGATTAAGACCGTGAGCCCCGAGTGGGCCAGGGACTGTGTGTGACCTGATTAACCTTGTATCTGCCACAGTGCTTAGAACAGTGCTTGGCACCTAGTAAGTGTTTGACAAATACTATAATTATTATTATGATGATGATTTTTGTATGTATTAAGTGCTGGGGTAGACCCCTCACAGGGCTCAGAGTCTAAGCAGCATGGCTCAGTGGAAAGAACCTGGGCTTCGGAGTCAGAGGTCATGGGTTCGACTCCTGGCTCTGCCACTTGTCAGCTGTGTGACTGTGGGCAAGTCACTTAACTTCTCTGTGCCTCAGTTACTTCATCTGTAAAATGGGGATTAACTGTGAGCCTCACGTGGGACAACCTGATCACCCTGTATCTCCCCCAGCGCTTAAAACAGTGCTCTGCACATAGTAAGCGCTTAACAAATACCAACATTATTATTTTACAGATGAGGTAACTGAGACACAGAGGAGTTAAGTGACTTGTCCAAGGTCACACAGTAGTTTATTGGTTAGAGCCAGGATTAGAAACCAGGTCCCCCGAAGCTCAGGCCCAAACTCTTTCCACCGGAATCTGTTCTTTCCTCCATCCTTATGGCAACACACTGATCCAAACTCTTTCTGTATCTCCCCTTGACTTCTACAACAGCCTCCTTCCTGACCTCCCTGCCCCCAGGCTATACTTTAATCTGCTGCCTGAATCATTTTCCTAAAAAAAAAAATTCAGTCCATGTCCCCCCCCTTCTCCCCCCCCCCCCCCGGCAAAAATGTCTAATGGTTTTCCATCCACCCCTGCATCAGAGCAGACCTGGGAGTCAGAAGGTCATGGGTTCTAGTCCCAGCAGCTCCGCCACTTGTCTGCTATGTGACCTTGAGCAAGTCACTTCACTTCTTTGTGCCTCAGTTCCCTCATCTGTAAAATGGGGATTGACACTGTGAGCCCCTCTTGGGACAGGGACTGTGTCCAACCCGATTTGCTTGTATCCACCTCAACGCTTAGTACACATAGTAAGTGCTTCACAAATACCATAATAATTGTTATTATTTGCTTTAATGCACTCCATCCGCTCGCTCCCTCCTAACTAACCTCACTGATTTCCTTCTACAACCCAACCCACACACTTCAGTCCCCTAACACCAACCTACTTCCTGTACCTCGATCTTGCCTGTTTTACCACTGACCCACATCCTCCCTCTGGCCTGCAACTCCCTCCCTTCTCATGTCTGACAGACCAAGTCTCTCCCCACTTTCAAAGCCCTATGGAAATCACACCTTGTCCAAGAGGCCTTCCCTGAATAAGCCCTCTTCTCCCCAACTCCCACCCTTGCTATCACTCTCCCTTCTGTGTCAGCTATGCAGTTGGATCTGTGACCTTTGGACATTTGATATTTGCTCCACCCTCAACCCCACAGCACTTGAGTGCATATAATAATAATAATAATAATGATGATGATGGCATTTGTTAAGCACTTACTATGTGCCAAGCACTGGGGTAGATACAATGTAATGAGGTTGTCCCACGTGGGGCTTACAGTTTAATCCCCATTTTACAGCTAAGGTAACTGAGGCACAGAGAAGTGAAGTGGCTCACCCAAGGTCACACAGCAGACAAGTGGCAGAGCAGGGATTAGAACCCACATCCTCTGACTCTCAGGCCTGTGTTCTTTTCACTAAGCCATGTTGCATATGCACCTAAGGTCTCCCCTTCACTCAGTAATTAATTTTATTGTATGTCTCCCTCTTTAGACTATTAGCTGCTCTATTATAGTGGGGGTTTTTTAAATGATATTTCTTAAGCACTTTGAGCCAGACACTGTACTAAGATCTAGGATAGATATAAGCTAATCGGGCTGGACTGGGGCTCACAGTCTTATTTCCCATATGACAGATGAGGTAACTCAGAAACAGGGAAGTTAATAACTTACTCAAGGTCAAACAGCAGACAAGTGGCAGAACTAGGATTAGAACCCAGGTCTTCTGATTCCCAGGCCCTTGCTCTTTCCACTAGGCTGCATAATAATAATAATAATGACATTTGTTAAGCACTTACTATGTGCAAAGCACTGTTTTAAGCTCTGGGGGTGGTACAAGGTAATCAGTTTGTCCCACATGGGACTCCCAGTCTTAATCCCCATTTTACAGATGAGGTAACTGAGGCCCAGGGAAGCAAAGTGACTTGCCCACAGTCACACAGCTGACAAGTGGTGGAGGCGGGATTAGAACCCATGACCTCTGACTCCCAAGCCCAGGATCTTTCCACTGAGCCAGGCTGCTTCTCCTAATTGTGGTATTTAAGTGCTTCAGATCTTTGGAAGGCCAAATAACTGGATTTAGATTAGCATATTTGGGACCCATAATCAGAAGGACTAATTCTCTGGAGAAGATACTAATGCTAGGAAAAGTCCGGGGAAAACGTGGAAGAGACAGACCGGCAGCTAGATGGAGAGAGACTGTGACAACGGTAACGGAAGAACCATTAGCAAGGTTACGGATTATGGCAGAAGACAGGACGTTCTGGAGAAAATATATCCATAGAGTCGCTATGAATCGGAAATGGCTCGACGACACTTAATAATAATAATAATAATCACTAGTAGCACTTGATTGATTGATGGTTCTGGGGCTGACTGTAGGAGAATCCCCTACTGTATTACCCATGCATCTATTCCCACCCCCCACTGTACTCGTGCACATATCCTCAGTCGTGTTTGGCTCAGTGGAAAGAGCCCGGGCTTGGGAGTCAGAGATCATAGGTTCGAATCCCGGCTCCACCGCTTGTCAGCTGTGTGACTGTGGGCAAGTCACCTTACTTCTCTGTGCCTCAGTTCCCTCATCTGTAAAATGGGGATTAACTGTGAGCCTCACTTGGGACAACCTGATTACCCTGTATCTACCCCAGCGTTTAGAACAGTGGTCCGCACATAGTAAGCGCTTAACAAATACCAACATTATTATTTCACTTCTCTGGGCCTCAATTCCCTCATCTGTAAAATGGGGATTAAGACTGTGAACCCCACGTGGGACAACCTGATCACCTTGTATCTTCCCCAGTGGTTTGCACATAGTAAGCGCTTAACAAATGCCATCATTATTATTGTCTCCCCCGATTAGACTGTAAGCCCGTCATTGGGCAGGGATCGTCTCTGTCTGTTGCCGAATTGTCCATTCCGAGCGCTTAGTACAGTGCTCTGCACGTAGTAAGCGTTCAATAAATACTATGGAATGAATGAATCAAGCTCTGCTACTTCCCCTATCTGTAATTTATTTTCATGTCTTTCTCCCCCATTAGACTGTAAACTCCTTGAGGTCAGGGATTGTGTCTACCAACTGTATTGTGCTCTCCCAAGCTCATAGTACTGGGTTCTGCACAGAGCAAGCCCTTAATAAATACCTCAGATGGATTGATTGCTCTTTTCCCACTGCCGTTTCCTGGAAGTGGAGGCTAAGCCCTATTTATTTAGTTAATGAGATGTGCATCACCTTGATTCTATTTATTTGCTATTGTTTTAATGAGATGTTCTTCCCCTCGATTCTATTTATTGCCATTGTTCTTGTCCGTCCGTCTCCCCCGATTAGACCGTGAGCCCGTCAAAGGGCAGGGCTGTCTCTATCTGTTACCGATTTGTCCATTCCAAGCGCTTAGTACAGTGCTCTGCACATAGTAAGCGCTCAATAAATACTACTGAATGAATGAAAAGAGGACATAAGATGGGTCAGACTGAGGAATAGGAGGGAGGGACGGAGCTTTGTGAGTCAAATGTTTGTGTGTCTGCTAGAAGCAGACTGCCCTTTTGTCTCAGGAAAATCAAGAGGTGAATGTCAATAGCTTTCCCCTTCGCCGGCTAAAGACTGAAATTTAGCACAATGTACCCAGGTCAGATGGTGCTTAACCCATGGATAAACTGAGTCTCGGGGGAAGAGTGCCTAGGGTCAGAAAAAAAACCAAAACAGGTCAAGCAGGAATTGGGGGGGTCATTAGGAAACTGAAATCCCAGCCATCTCCTGGAGAATTGCAAGGAAGATTTGATCTCTCCCATCCCATGAGACCCTGCCCCGGGGGAACAGTTTAGGACTACGTTCCCTGGGTAAAGACAGTATAATAATAATAAATAATAATGGAATTTGTTAAGTGCTTATTATGTGCCAAGCACTGTTCTAAGTG